>NC_051076.1:21743362-22066862 GCF_004664715.2 Peromyscus leucopus
GACAGAGACACCCACAATTTTGTCTCCCACAAACCCTCCAGGATGCTGGAAAACATAGTTTTACCAGAACAAGGGGTTATAACAGTGAAGAGGAGGACCTGTTAGAGAGGCAGGAGGCATTCAGAGTAGTAGAGTGATAAAAACACCTGGCTTGGTATCTGTGCTCCGACTTTAGGCTCCCCAGTCTAGATGAGCAGTCTTAGGGTAGGGAGAAGTTTCTTCTAGAATATGAACATGAAAAACTGTGGTGGGAATAGGGACACTGTATAGCTTAATGTAATATCTGTTATTCTAAGTAAAAAACTTTTAGGGAATTGAATATGATCATCTTTCAATTTTAGTGGATTTTGTATGTTGCTTTCTAAAGTGATTCCTGTCAGTTTACATCCATGAGTAATTATTGGGAATTACCACTTTTTTTCATGCATTTACCATTGTGTTTTTCAATATGTAGCTATTTAATGTTTAAATTTGCATTCCTGTAGTTAATAGTGGGATTTCTTATTTTTTTTCTGTTTATTACATATTAATTTTCTTGTAATTGCCTTTTTGTCATTTATATTCCAGTCTCGTATGCTTGTAGTACTAAGTGATTTATCTTTTTTAAAAACTTATTTACTGGAATCCTGGTATTTTAGATATTAGCCATTTGTGATTTGAATGATAAATAACATCTTTCAGTTTGTGACTTTTTTTGTTACATACATACTTTTATAATGCCAATTTTTTTTACTTTAATATAAACATATTTACCTGTCTTTTGTTGTGATTCTGGTGTCCTATTTAATATTATAATTTACATTGAGTTTATAATGACAGCCACTTTTTTATTTATCCTTTTTGGCAGATTATTATCAAAACTATTTTATGAACACAAAAATATCATTTTTATTTCTCTCCATTTCTCTGGACAGGAATATGGAAGCAACCAGGCTGGGAGATACCTCATAAAATCTTGGTCTCTTGTTAGGTTGCAGTTAAAATGTCAGGCAGGGCTGAAGTCATCTTAAGTATTGTTGGAGGATCATCTTGTAAAGGAGTTCATTCACATGGCTTGGTAACTAGTCTGGCATTTGGCAGGAGGCTCAGTTCTTCAGATAGTCCTTTCTGAGGGTTACTAGACTATCCTTACAAGATGTATTCTTTCTTCCCCCAAGAGAGTAATCTAGGAGGTTAGGGCAGAACTTAATGTCTTTTGTGTCCTAGCCTTTGAAGTTTCCGTCATCCCTGTTCATGGTATGAAGAGACAGACCATTTTAGTCTTCTCTTTTCTGTGTTTTTACCCACTTTTCCAATTCTCTGAGCATTGGCTGGGAGATAGAGTTAAATTCATTCTGAAACCACCTAGAATTAGCACAGAGGTTAACTTCAGAGGTTAAGAATTCAATCCCACAAGATTACTCCTTTCTTATCCTTTTCAGGTGTTGATTGTAAATCATGGCCACCTATACTTTGACTTATTAGTTATGCATAGAGGGTTCCCTCTTCCCTATCCTTAGGTTTAGTAATATGTTAGAATGGTTCACAGTCCTTAGGAATCTACCTTGCTTATGTTTATTGGTTTATCATAGAGGATGTTTCAATGAATATGGGTGAATAGCTATATAAAGATACAGGGTAGGATCCAAAAATATATCAGAACCCAGTATCTTCTGTCCTGTGGAATTAGTGTCACTCTCTGAGCACATGGATGCCTTCACATTCCCTAAGCTCTCTCAACCCTGTAATTTTTCTTTCTTAAAAAATATTAAAGTGTGTATGTGTGTCTGTCTGCCTGTCTCTGTGATGTCTGTGAGTATGCACAGGAGTGTAGGTGCCAGTGGAGGCAGGAAGAAAGTATCATATCCCTTAGAGCTGGAGTTAATAGCTAATTGTGAACCACTGGAAATGGATGCTGGGAATTGAAGTATGGTCCTCTGCAGGAGCAATATGTGTTCTTAACTGCTAAACCATCTCTTTTGCCCACCTTTTCTATATAGGTATGATTGATTAAATCTTTGGGTGTTAATTTGTATTCCCTTCTTCCAAAAGGATGAGTGTAGTCAGAAGATTTCCTGTGTCCTGCCTGGCCTGTAGTCAGGACAAATCTCTCACCCACAGTCCTGCAGCCTTTTATAAAATAATCACACAGAGGCTTAAATTAATTATAACTGCTTGGCCATTAGCTCAGGCTTATTACTGACTAGCTCTTAGGTTTAATTTAACCCGTAATTCTTATTTATGTTTAGCCACATGGCTTGGTACCTTTTCTTAGTTCTGCCTTGTCATCTTGCTTCCTCTGTGTCTGTCTGGCATCTCCTGACTCAGCCGTCCTCTTCCCAGAATTCTCCTCGTCTGCTTATCCCGCCTATACTTCTGCCTGGCTACTGGCCAATCAGTGTTTTACTTATCAGAGCAACACACATTCACAGCACACAGAACAACCTTCCACAGCAGATGAGGATGATGAGGGGTTAAAAAGTAATAACCTTGAAATCCTATATTAGCCTATTTGGTAACAAATTTGCATTATGGAGCTGTCTAGGTAGGAACCCTAGCCGCCAATCATCTGATTAGCATACACAAGTCCCATCACTCTGAGAATTTTAGGGATCTTAGAAACTTTATGTTAGGAATGAGTACTGATACAAATACAAGAAAAGATGCTGCTACCAACCAGGAATTTACAAGTGTTTTGTGCTAGAAACCTTTGAGCTTGGGATGAAGATCACAGAGGTATTTAATATTGAACCACAGGCTTTAGTACTGCAGTGTGAAGATCACTGGCAGCTATCTGCTAGACTGTAATAATTATAGTCTGATGTATTCTAATGGACAATCTATAGTTCTTTCATATTTAGGTCTTTTTTTCTCCACCTGGAATAGAGTGTATGTATTTGATGCTAAGTAGGAAATCTTGTTTTACTATACTTCCAACGGTATAATGTTTATTGAAAATCTGTTACCATTGTTAATATGCATAGATTTGTTTTGGGGGTCTTTGTGTACTTCTCTGCTGTGATCTGAATGTTTGACTTTCCTCCAATTTGTATATTGAAGCCATATAATTCTGGTGTAACATAGGGCTTTTATAAGTTAACTAGGTTATTAAGTGTAGCTGGAGAGTTTCCCAGCTCCCGCCAAGTCCGGAGCCCACTTATAAAATAAACACACCGACTCTTATATTATTTAAACTCTCGGCCATTAGCTCAGGTCTACCATTGTCTAGCTCTTACTCTTACACTAAGCCCATTTCTGCTAATCTATGTGTTGCCATGTGTTCCATGGCTTTACCTGTTGTCTCTAAATGATGCTCCCTGGACAGCAGCTGGTGTCTTTTTCCCCTGCCTTCCTGTCCTTTTCCTTTCTTCTCTTTGCTAGTCCCGCCTATACTTTCTGCCTGGCTACTGGCCAATCAGTGTTTTATTTATCAAACAATCATCCACAGCAATTAAGTGCAGTCTTCATGAGTGGAATTGTTGATGTCATAAAAGAGACCTCAGAATCTAGATAGCTCCTTTTATCATATGAGGCAGAGCAAGTAGGGGACAGATATGGACAATAGTTCTTTGGTGGACATTGAATCTGTTCTTGTCTTGATATTAAACTTCTGAACTCCAAGACTATGAAAATGAGTAAGGTTTTTCCTCCTATCTTTATAAGCTATTTAGTTTTTATTTATTATAGCTGTCCTGACAGACTTACTCCTTTACCTTGCTTTTTGCTTTCTTTTTGTTTTGTGTGCATATAATTTTTTATCTTGATATAGGAGTCTCACTATATAGTCCTGGTTGTTCTGAAACTCACTATGTAGTCCAGGCTGGCCTTGAACTCTCAGAGATTAGCCTATGTCTGCCTCCCAAGTGCTGGAATTAAGGTGTGTGCCACTACATTTGCTAGTACTACTTTATAGCAAGTCGTAATCTGAGCTTTCTTTTCACGTTTACTTGCTACTCTGTTTCTAAAAGACATTAAAAGAGGAATAATTAAATACATCTATAAATCCTTCCTGGATTATAGTTTTCCAGGTTCTATGAAAAATCCTGTTGAAATCTTGCTTTATAAAGAATATGTAAATAGCCCTGTTTCACTAAGAAAGTAAAGAGTGAAGATTTGTGAAATACAGGTATATTAAAAAATGTCTACATCATCATTACCTGAATGTCACTGTTACTAGCATCTGAAATCCTTAAAGATTTGGCACTATAGAAATAATTTTTTTTTTACATAAGTAAGAATAAATTAACTTATATAATAATATTCACATTGCAAACCTCTGGGGGAAACAAAACAAGAAACTAACTTAACCTCAGGAAAAGAATCAGGTTGTGAACTGAGCAGGTACTAGACAGGGGTCTGATGGTACTTTTTATTGTAGACCTTTTTAATGTTTGAGTTTTGACAAGTGGACATAGGACCTGTTTAAGCAATTATAATTTAAACCTAGTTTTGACAGTACACAAATTTAGACTAAGTTCTTAACTACTGGCCTACAGCACAATCTTACTAACGGTAAGTAACAGCATATAAATCCATTATTTTTCTTTATAGGATAATCCTTTTCTAGCCAAGTTTTTTTTTTTTGTTTTTGTTTTTGTTTTTGTTTTTGTTTTTGTTTTTGTTTTTCGAGACAGGGTTTCTCTGTGTAGCTTTGCGCCTTTCCTGGAACTCGCTTTGGAGACCAGGCTGGCCTCGAACTCACAGAGATCCGCCTGCCTCTGCCTCCCGAGTGCTGGGATTAAAGGCGTGCACCGCCACCACCGCCCGGCTCCAGCCAAGTTTTATACTTGATATTCTAGAACTGTTTTGTATAGTTCTTTTCCACAAAGCACTATCTCATATTTGTGTTTTTCCTGTATCTTCTTCATATTCATCTTAAAGAATCAGTTTGTGTCATCTTCAGCTTTTTCCAGATTAAGTTAGGTTTTTGACCTCCCTGTGTATTTTCCTATTACTCTTACCACATTGTATTTAATGATTGATTTCCTTATTGTCTGTACACACAGCCACCAAAAGACTTGCTTTAGTCTATTTTTTAAAACTATTTTTACCTATAGAAGAGGTGTCACACTTCAAATAGCCTACAGTCTTTAGTGGAGACAGATGTTCAGGAATACAGTATAATAAATGAGGTAATACAGTAGATAAGAGCTCTACTTTCAGAGGAAGTCTTTGACATGAGTAGTGATGATGGAAGTCCAGATGGAAGCATTTTGACAGGTTTTGCTTAAAGCAGTAAATACCGTGTAGAGGATATTGAGGAGTCATGACTTGTGGTAAATAGGGGAGAAAAAGAACAATGGGCAGATTGTGACAGGTCTAATTGGGAAAGTTACATATTACCTTATAAGGAGAGTTAGGCTTTTGAGTGCCCTTGAACAGATTTAATGTGATCAGTCAGTGCAAAATGATTACTTTTATACTTGGCATAGGGTCCATTAGAAAAGAGGGAGGTAAGAGGTGGAGGGACCTGCTAAGATATTTTATATTGCAAAGTACGGTGTTGACTAAGGTATTAAATACAGAATAGCCAGCCATAGTTGAAGTATGTTTTGGCCATGTGGTTCACTTAGCCTAGATTTTGCTGTTACTCTGTTAATAGGATTCTTAATCATTTAAAAAGATAATTTCTATGTTAGTGAAATCGTTGACAAGTTCATTCCAAATGTAATTGACTGTGTCTTGTTCTAGCTGCATTGTGTTTATTCTGAAAAATCTTTGCTTTATCTTGTTTGATCCACTAACATAATGCTTACTATGTACAGTGATTATCATTGATCATTTTCTGTTTTTTTTTTTTTTTCAGTAAAAGTTTCTTATGTTTCATGCTCAAGGAACTGAGTCTTTAGCAGTCCAACTGTTTGTCTATATCACATGATTAGTTAAATGAATTCCATAGGGGCAGCCTTTTAATTCTTGTGAGTAGCAAAGTTGTTAATACCGATGAGGCACTTTGTATGGTAAGAGGTATTTGTGGAGCAATATTGCTTGAAAGCTGCATTTAAAATCTGGCTTTAGTTTCTTTAAGCTATATTTTTCTCTTCTATGAATTGTATTTGTCTGTTTAGGTTGTCATAACAAAGTACACACTGGGTGTACAACAATTCTGAAAGCTGAATGTTTGAGATTGAGATACCAGTACCATAGTTTGGGGGAGCCCTACCACCCTCTTTCCTGGTTTCTTGCTTTGTTTGTACATAGTGAAGAGAATATAAAAGAGCAAATTTGGTTGTGTTTATTCTTTTAAGGGCCCTATTTCCATCACAAGGACCTTACTCTCCTGACCTCATCTAATCCTAGTCCTCTCCCAAATGCTCTATTTCCAAATATATTACACTGAGGATTAGGGCTTCAATATAGACACATTCAGTCTACAACACTGTCTTATGTTGCCCTTATGGTAATTTAATGGGAAGGATTCACGTCTGTGTCTCTAACAGAAGAAGTGATATAATTAGTCTATTACAATTATTTCCCCTTGGCATAAATTTTACTTATGTGGTGCTGGAAGAAAGTTGTTCTTTGATAGTCTATGATAACATTAGTTACCAAGGGAAATAGAGGAAGAAGAGCAAAGTTGCAGATGTAGTCTTAAGATGTTTCTTTCACTGCATCATTAGGTTTATAGGTATGTACTAATGATGCTAAGTAGAATAGAGAAGCTTTAATGTTGTTTAGACATACAGAACCTTCAAATCTCAACTTCAGTGATGGGTGTTTTTGTGAGCTTGGGGAAGCAGAAGTATCATTTAGATAACTGTCTATAGATAATACTAATTTATTTTGATAGATTTTTGAGTAGTTCTATTTCAGATATTTTGGATCCTAAGCATATTTTGGTATTTTAAAATCAGTGCATATTACTTGCTTTTACTTTCTGGTCTTTGCATTTGACTTTCTGTTCTCTAAGTTAGTTGGAGGCTCATTTTCTTAGCCTTTCTGGAACTGTGAAGAATCTCTGTTCTTGCATAGTTGGCAATTATTGTCTCCACATTTACTTTATAGAGTCCTCTTTGGTGGAACCCACAGGAGGAGAGGAAGCACAGGATTCATAAGATGGCGGGCGGGTGAGTGACTGAGAATTTGGGGTAGAACTTGATAGTGGTTCCTTTTATAATAGTAGGAATAAAACATTTGACCATTCCATTGTCTGAGTGAAAACTAAAAGGACAATAGATGGTACTAGGCTTTTTAATGTAAATTTTATCAGTAGTTTACGTGGAATACCTAGTTTGCTACCTTTCCTATGATTTTCTCCCATTTCATAATGACATGGCATAGAGACAGTAGTTTGGAACAACAGTGAGCAAGTAGTGTTTACCAATGTGGATGTTTGCTTGGGGAGGGTGGTCAAAGATGAATCGTTCCACTGGGGTTGGACTTTCTTTCCTGTTTAATAAAAATTCAGTTCTTTAGTATAAATATATTTTAAATATTTTAAGGAAATAAGCTTCTAGAACCACAGAATTCAAACTTGACTAAAAATACAAAAGTCTCTTAATTTATATGAACAAAAAATAGTTACAACATTCAGAAGGAAAATATCAGTTTTTTTATACATATAAGTTGATAAGTGATTTTGAACGGATGATGTAAACCAAGATGAAGAGGCAGTAAATAGTCGTGGAAGGAGAGGTGCCTGTAAGAGTGAGAACTCTAGTAGGTCTCTCTGTAGCAAATATTCTAGTTCTCGTTGTTAAAATAACGTGAAATTGTGCACTACCCTGGTTTACTCATGAATTTCTGTGTACATCATAGAGTGGATTTTTTTGTAAAATGGGGTTGATTGTAGTACTGAAGTGGAAAATGTTTCTAGGAGCGTTTCCCAACTTGAACCTTGCTCCTTCAGTCTCCTGTAATCCAAGCCTTTTCCTGGCCTGACAAAGGAGAGCTCTAGGAACTTTGAAAAGAGTAGGCACAGTGAAGTATTGATATGAATATTTTACACTTAATTGGAGTGATTGAAAATTCAGATGATTTGCACATAGTAAATTTGAAAAACTGACTTCTCTTGGGGGTGGGTGGGGTGCATTATTTTAGAGAAGCAAGCTTTTTGAGTCTGATCCTTAGGTCCAACCTGTTTTGTGTGGGAAGGGCACTAACACTGTTTTGGTCCTCTCTCATGTTAGTGTTTATATCTGTAAATTCCCCTACTAGAGTGAGCTTGTGAGGACTAACTAGCATTCTTAATGACAGTATACAAAAGATGACCTGAAAGAAGCGTGGAGAGACAGAATGGGCTTTCTAAAGAGCTCATAGTGGAGGGACACTGGAAAAATTGTTACTTTTAGACTTGAAAGGCTTTTGCCTTATAATGAAATCATTTTATAATAATTTTATTCCTTTGCTCTACTCATACTTAGTGAACCCATAATACTAGACTGATTTTTTCTGCTAGATATGTAAAAATGCCTAATTAGTAGAGATGGTCAACAACTTCAACTTTAATTTCTGAATACATTTGGCTAGCTGATAGGTTGTTTGCTTTTCTAATCAGGCTAGCTAATCCCAAGGTTTGTGCTTAGGACAAGAAAAGACTTATGTGAACTGCAATGTTTGAGAATTAGCACAGCACAAATTAATGAACTTCTTACTATTAACACTTTTGAGTATATTTATTTAGTATTATGGTTTAACAATATTCATTTAACAACGTTGTAAAGTACTTGCTATTTGCGAGTGCTATGCAGTGCTGTCTAGTGGTTCCTTTCCCCATAGGTGATCACCCAGAAGCATGTGTCCATGACTTGATTGAGCGGGGCAGTTTAGAAAGGAGACAGACCTGTAGGGTAAATTACTGTTTGGCATACACTGAATGGAATTGGGTAGAAGGAAGAGGACAACAGCTGTTAACTGTGCTGGAATGACAGACAGAGAGGTTGTGTCTTAAATTGTGTTTTCTTTCCCTTACTAACTTTAAAATTAGCTTACAAAACAATGGTTTATACTGCTGGCTTGCTTCTTTTTAACTTGATGTGATCTCATTTGTCAGTTCTTGGTGGTGGTGTAGAGGTCTTTTACTTCCTTGGTTATGTTTATTTCTAGTTATTTTATTATTTTTGAAGCTTCTGTGCATGGAGTCATTTTTGTGATTTCTTTCTCAAGATCATGTTCATTATTAATATGTAGAAAAACTAGTATTTTTTGACTGCTATTTTGTTGAAACAGCTTATGAGATCAGCATCTTTAGTGTGTTTAAAGCATAGGATTTTATCATCTGCAAATAGGAATAATCTGAGTTTTTCCTTTCCTCTTTGTGTGTCTCTTATTTATCTTGCCTTACCTCTCTGGCTGAGATGTTAAAGCATTGTACTGAGTAAGTGTGGGGAGAGTTGGATACCCTTGTCTTGGTCCTGATTTAAGAGGAAATACTTGCATTTTCCCCCTGTTGAGTGTAATGTTGGCTGTATGTTTGCTGTATATACTCTACATTATGTTAAAAGGTATGTTCTTTCTATGCCTAGTTTCTTTGGGGATTTTTATTATAAAAGGATATTAAAGTTTGTGGATGTCCTTTTCTGTATTGAGATGATCATGTGATTTCTGTGAGTATTTATATGCTGTATAAGACCTATTTTATTGATTTATATATTTTGAACCATCCATACTCCTTGGAATGAAACCTTCTTGATGTTAATAAAGAATTTTGAAATTGTATTGTTGAATTACTTTTGTAAGTATTTTATTGAACATTTTTGTGCCTATTTTCATTTAGAAAAATTAGTCTGAGTTGAGGGCACAGAGATCTTGTACTCACAGAGAAGCACTAAGAATCAGGAATGAATGTTAATCACTCAGGAGGAGATAAAATCAGATACCTGCATTCCATCCAGAGGAAAGCTGAGAATGGAGGTTGCTAACCACCTGGTAACCTTTTTGCTCTCTGAAGGGACAGACCTTGTCCAAATTCTTCAGAATGGTTATTCTAGAATTTTCCCTCCTTAGACCATTACCCATCCTTAGGGTAGATGTCACATGTACTTTATGGCCTGTTGACCTCTAGACTTAGTCAGAGACCACACTAAGCTAAAGAACCCACCCTCGTGGTCACATGTACTTTGTAAAGGAGTCTCTATGTAATCACACCTTAAGCTTTATTGTGCACCAGGAGTTGGACTGATTGTTGCCTGGAAACTTTTTCCCAAATTGTCTTGTATTTTAAATATGCTAACAATGAACTACCTGACTTTAGACTCCCTGAATTCAATCTGCACTGGGTTTTCATTCGTATCTCTTCAGATGCTTTGCTTCCCTGTATGACACCTGTAGGGAACAACCTCATGTCTGTAATTTTCTGGTTTTGTTCTCCCCTTCTGTGGTCTGGATAGCTTGGTAGTAAGTACACATGAGTTGTTACCATTTTCTACTTCTTAGCTTATGGGATAATTTGAGGAGGACTTGAGTTAGTTCTTTGAAGGTCTGACTAATTGACAAGGAATCCATCTAGTATTGGACTTTTCTTTTTGGGAGACTTTATTCATCTAATTGCTCACTACAGATCTATTTAAGTTATTTGCTTGTTCCTGATTTAATTTTGGTAGGCCATACATATCTAGAAATTTTTCCGTTTTTTTCTAGATCTTACAGTTTTGAGAATATGTACAATTTTAAACTATTTTCTAAAGATCCTTAAGACTTAATTTCATCTTGTAATATGTCTGTTTTCACTATTGATTTTAATTTGGCTCTTCTTAATTGTTGTGGTTACAGGTTTGTAGATCTCAAATGTTTTAGTAAGTTATATTTTCATTTTATTACAGGTTTTTAAAAAATTACTTCCCCCACCCTAATTTTAATATGATCTATTGATCAGTCAGAATTATATTATTCAATCTCCATTTATTTGTATAGTTTCTATCTGATTTCTAGTTTTATTCTATTATGATCTGATAAGACACAAGAAAATACGTGTATTTTTTATTTGTTAAGAGATTTGTCTCATAGCCTAAGATATGGCCTGTTTTAGAGAAAGATCAAATGGGCTTCTGAGTAAAAATATAGACTGTTAATTGTTGGATAGAATGTCTATAGATGTCAGCTCAGACCACTGGCTCTCACAGTCCGCCCTTCCACCCATCACTGAGAGGGTCCAGCTATGCGTTGTCATGCTCAGCCTTTTATATGGATGCTAGAGATCTGAACTCAGATCATTGTGCTCGTATAGCACATACTCTTAGCCGCCGAGCCATCTCTCCAGCCTCTGCTTTATTTCTTTTGACTAATTTTGAGGTAACCTTTGTGAGGTATGAGGATAGTCATCCTTGCTTGTTGTCAGCTTCCAGTGGCTTAATATATTGTTATCTTTATGTATTTCTTTGCCAGTGAATTATTATTGTAGACAATAAACAGAAAGTTTTAAAATATTTTATTACTCTTTTTTTTTTTTTTTAAAGATTTATTTATTATGTATACAGCATGTATGACTGCAGGCCAGAAGAGGGCACCAGATCTCATTACAGATGGTTGTGAGCCACCATGTGGTTGCTGGGAATTGAACTCAGGACCTCTGGAAGTACTCTTAACCTCTGAGCCATCTCTCCAGCCCAATATTTTATTAGTTTTAATTAATTGATTAATTATTATAGTGTATGTGTGTGCCACATACTAATGGAGGTCAGAGGACAAGATGTGGGAGTTGGTTCTCTCCCTTTACTGTATGAGTCCTGGGTATCAAACTCAGATTATCAGGCTCAGTGGCAAGAACTTTTACCCACTGAGACATCTTGTTGGCCTGGATTTTGTATTTAATCCAGTGAGTTAATCTGTTTCTTTTGATTGCAGAAATAATCACCATTTACCTACTAGGGTTATTATTGATGTTTGTCAATTCCTTCAGGTTTTTTCCTAGTTTGAGTACTTCTTTGTTCTATTTTTTTCCCCTATACATATAATAAGTTTTCTGATGTGGTGAGTTGGACATTATTCATTTCTAGTTCTCATTTGCTATTCTATTTCTCTCATCACATTATTCTTTCCTGACATCTTTGTTTGGGAGTGACTGCCTTCTCTGTGTGTAGAATTCTTGTATGTATTATCTGAGCTGCTGGCTTAGTGGTTTTGAATTGCTTTGGTTTGAGCTTTTCTTGGCTAGTCTTTATTTCTCTTTTAATTTTAAAGCAGAACTTTGCTAGATATAGTAGTCTTGGTCAGCAGTTTACTTTCAAGGCTGAAATATATATAAAAAAAAGCTGTTTTCTGGCTTTTAGGGTATCTGTTGAAAATTGATGTTACTCTCATGAGTTTGCCTTCATAATTGAGTTTCAATTTTTTTGTTATAGCCTTTCCTATTTTTTTCTTTGTTTTATGTGCTTAGGACTTTAACTCTAGTGTGTTGTGGAGAGGTTCTTTAGTCAGGTCTTTGGAGGGTTTTCAATATTTCTTGTGCTTGAATGGCCATTTCTTTCCCTAGACTTGGGGAAATTTCTGTTACAGTCTCAACGAAGAATTTTTTTTTAAATACCTTTAGTTTTTATTTTAACGCCTTCAGTTTCGTAGATTCTTAGGTAAAGTTTGCTCTGTCGTTTTTTTGCAGTTACACATTTGAATGTTTTGGTGTTAGAGCTGTTTCATTGTCTTTGGATTAGTTTATTTTGAGGGAGTATGATTTTTTTTGACATTTTGTCTTGTTTTTTCATGTTCCTTTTGAATCTGTGTTGGAATTTTCACATCTGTTTGGATGGGAATCTTCAGTTTTTATTTTGAGGGTATTCTTATTGTTCAGGCATCTTTTGACGGGATTAGTCCCTTGTACCACTCACCACAGATGAGAAAACAATTTGTAAAATCAATAATACCAAACCAGGACAGATAAAGAAATATATTTGAAGTTGATTAAATCTGACTTCCATGCCAACAATGATCACAGAAACAAAACAAAACAAACCCAGCAAAAATAATGTAGAATAAGGCATGCAATTGATGTTTAATTATTTAAAAAAAAAAAAAACAAAGGACAGAGGTAGAGGAAAAGATGCAGCAAGATTACACAAGAGAAAGGGAAAAAGAAATTAAAAGAATCTTAGAAAGATGGTTAAAAAAGAGGATTGGCTGAAACAAAACAAAACAAAACCCCAATTGCCCAATAAAGTAAACACAAACAAATAACAAATGTTAACAAAGTTAGAAGAACATAGGAATAAAAAATAAAAACAAAAAAATGAGGTAAAAGTGGTCCTAAATAGTAGTTTAAAAAAAGTGGATTGGGGGAGAGGGCACAACAACCACTAGAGTAGCTTCCTTGGTGCTCTTCTGAATATTGGAGTCTGCCAGGTAGGTGGAGGGTGTCAGTTAGATTGGCGTCTCTGCTCTTTGATCTGTTCAGGCTTATGCTGACCCTGGACCAGTGAAGGGTCAGTTGTTCTGCAGAGCAGTAGTCCTTTCTTTTACTGTGCCAAGAGCTGCCTCATCTTGCCCTGGAGCTTGTGGGCTATACATATTCTCTCTCACTGCAGATGTTCCCTAGTTTGTACACTCTGAGGTGGTTAATGCTCAGACAAACCCTCTAGTGCATTGAAGAGTATGGGAAGCAAACAGAGCTCTTAAACACCTGTATTGGATGCCTGGCTTCAGGGCTTTCAGATCACACCCAGCATTAAACATTCTGAGGGAGGATACAATGGAAATCAAGTTCTCTGCTGGAAATGAACTCCAGAGTTCTTAGTCCTGCTGGCAGCTAATGTTACATGACAGAGAGGCAGCTGTTTGGGCTGTTAGTTTCTCCAGTTACCCTAAATTGATGTAGTTTTTACTCTTTGCTACAGAGGGCAGAGCCACCAGTTACTTTGCCCCTCACAGCTGGAGACTCTTGTTGCCTGAACTCAGTGTGAGGCTACCTGGCCCTCCTCCTCTCCAGGACTGACTCTCATCAAAATAACCAAAGCAAGATGTGGCAGGCTTCTTGACTTGTGATTGATGATTTCAGTTCCCTGAAATAGCCCAGTCTCAAACGGTAGGTCCCTAAGCATGATGACACTTGGCTATAGCTCTCTGAGACATAGGGAGTCATAAAATGGATTTCTTATCCAGTGCTGACCTGTCACAGCGAAGACATTGTTACACTCACACCCCCCACTCCACCCCCCTGCAATGGGATTTAACCGTTGTGAGAACTGTGGGATAATTTATCTTAAGGACAGGGATGTCAGCTTCATCACTGGCTTACGTTTATAAGTCTGGCTCACCTCCCTTTCTGGGGAACTGGGCCTCTATCCTTGAGATTTATTTTTTCTTCTTTCCTCCCCTGCATAGTTTTTCTCCTCCCTCCTTCCTTCCCTCCCTCCCCCTGTCTTATTTTCTTTCTCTTTCTTCTGCAACCCAGGCTGGCCTGGAACTTGTGCCAACCTTCCTGCCTCAGCCTTTGGAGTGCTGAGGTTACAGATGTGACCCTCCACACACACAGGTTTGCATTGTTTTTCTGTTGATTCTTACTCACTGTTCTATCACTTCTCTTGTGATTTGTGGTTCACTATCCAGGGTATAGAGCCCATCCTTTGATACTATGCCTCCTCTCATTCAGGTAGTCACTTGTAGGCAGCTTCTTTATATTTTGCTATATTACTCTGAACTTAATGTTTTTTGATCTTAAGAAAAATTCTAGTCTGTATGTTCATATTGCATTACTACATAGTATATTTTACTCACTGTGTTAAGATTGAATACTCACTTTCTGTTTTTCTTCAGATCATCCATTATGATGCTTATTCCCCTGTTCTTAATAACGTTACAGGTTTCTCTCTTTAAAAATTTTTTTTTCTTTTGTACGCCAGCTCTTATATGTCTCTGGTTTTTAGAATAATGCAGACCCAATTTCTGCATTCTTTAAAGCACTTAGTGGTAAGTGATGCATTGTAGTTGTGGGACAACTGATTATGTTACCATTTTCTAATTGTTACACAAATAGTTTTCTTCTGTTTAGAATAATCTGAAGACTAAAAGAAAAACTAGCTAGGTTATTGAACAGAAAATGAAATTTAGAGAAGAGTTATGTGGAAGAAAACATATGCTGTGTCATAGTATTTTCTGGACCAATTTGATTATAAGGATTTTTGGCCAGTTTTAAAGAGTCCAGCATAGTTTAACTTCCCTATACATACATATCTCTGCTCTCATATACATGCATATTTCCGTACATATACATTGTGGATGCTAAAGTAGCAGTTAGTTTTATTTGAAAAACACTATGAGTTCTTATAAATGAAATGTCTAAAATAGTTTATTGATTTCCAGGGTCTGAGGGGAGAAACAAATGGGAATGACTAATAAGAGATTCAGTGTTTATTTTTGAGATGATGAAAAGCTCTGAAATTAATGGTGGTAATTGTACACCTTTGGGAATATATTAAAATCCTATGTTCTTTAAAGTGATATATAAGGAATGTAAATTGGTTCTCCACTTAAACAGTGATTTAGAAATTAATCCAAGAGAACTATTTATAGTAGACTTGTAATAGAAACAGTTCTGTGTGAAGATGCAGGCTGACATTCTGCTCCACAGTTGGGGTTGAAACAGTCTCCTGACATAGGTAATATTTAAGCAGAAACTACAAGAATGATTTGGAGTAACTTAGGTGAAATAACTGGTAGCAGTGAAAATAAGGAAACAGGGATGAATGTATCAATTACAATTGCCAGCTCAAATGCAGTGTCAGCTCTGACAGGTATTTCCTTTGTCACTATATTAAATTTAAAGACTTTGTTTAGGTAAACTATTCTGTAGGCCAGTGGTTCTCAGCCTATGGGTCGTGGGGAGTGTTGACTGATCCTTTCACAAGGATTGCCTAAGACCATCAGAAAACATAGATATTTACATTATAGTTCATAACAGTAGCAAAATTACAGTTATGAAGTAGCAATGAAAATAATTTTGTGATCAAGAGTCAACACAACACAAGGAACTGTATTCAAGGGTTGCAGCATTAGGAAGGTTGAGAACCACTGCTATAGGTAGTCAAACAATATAATGTTTATTATAAAAATATATCTTAATTTTCTAGGGAAAAGAGATCTTTTATGTTTCATAGTTAGATTATAAATATTTAGAGCATGGCATTTTATAATTTAAGTATTTCATGAAGCCAGAATTAAATCCTGACACTTGTTTATGAGACTTCTATCTTTTTCCCCTGTTTATATACTTTATAAATCAAGTTTTCATCGTTTTACTATGTAGAAACTCTTATGATAGATGCCTTTTGGCAATCTGAGGTTAATAATCATAGAAACTTGTGGACATTATCTGTTGTATCTATTTGCTGTTAAGTTGAAAACCCATTTGTTAAGAACATGTTCAAGGAATTGGAGAGATGACTCAGTGGTTAAGAGCATTCACTCACTGTTCTTCCGAATGTTCCACGTTCAATTCCTAGCACCCACATGGCAGCTCACAGCTGTCTGGTGCTTTCTTTTGGTGTGCAGATGTACATGCAGACAAAGTACCTATATACATAAAATACATGAATAAATAAAATAAGATGCTCTTTATAAAAAATATATGAAAGAATAAAAACATTGAAAATACTACATTATAACTTTGACTGGAGAGTTTGTAAAATTTGGCAGTCATATTCACAAATTTCAATAAATTGCCACTTTGGCTGTTGAATAAGTTAAAAAGTTGAAATAAGTACTGAAAAAAAGAAGAACTAGCACCCATACAATCATTACCAGTTTAAACACATTTCCCAGCTAATTTCAGACACATATTTCACAATTTTATTTATCCTTAAATGACAAGAATTCTTTAAAAATATGCTGCATTAGTCATTTTTTAAACATTAAACTTTGTAAATGAAACATTAAAAAACTATTGGTAAAAGTGAAGTTATTCATTAATGAACTAATTTAAATACATATACATTTATCAAAATAAATATTAAGTATTCTTATAGAATAAGTTGTTATATAACATCAGTTATAAACTCAATCAGTGTTGGAAGAAAATAGTTTATGTCCAAATACTCATTTTTGTAGTTAATAATGATTTACTCGGACTTGATTGTATTCAGACTTTTTGACAGGACAATTGTATTCAGACTTTTTCATTGGGCCCTTTGGCTACCAGTAATGACATACAGACTTATTACTAATTATGAAAGCTCAATTGATAGCTTAGGCTTGTTTCTAACTAGTTCTTAAACCTTAAATTAACCCATTTCTATTCATCTACATATTGCCACGTGACTCGTGACTTTGACCTCTCCTTCTGCATGTCTGATCCCTCTGTATCCACTGTCGACTCTGCCTTTCTTCTTTTACAGGGTCCTCTCTGCCCAGAAAATCCTGCCTAGCTATTGGCTGTTCACCTTCTTATTAAACCAATCAAAGTAACACATCTTTACAGTGTACAAAAAGATTATTCCACAACATTTTCCCCTTTTTGTCTAAATAAAAAGGAAAAGTTTTAACTCTAACATAGTAAAACTATAAACAATAATCACTATGAGGTAAGAATTATATTTACAATATCCAGTCCTTTTGTATTTGACAAATTCTGAGATAGTACTGTATTATCTATGCTATCTTGGTGAGTCAAAAGTTTTGTACCTAATTTACTTTTATCATAGCTTGTATTACCAACATAAAAAAATAGTTTTAGGCTTTAAAATATTTTCTTAGATAAACAATTTAAGTGTTTTAGTTTATGTATCTTAAACTTATAAACTTTACATTTTTTACATAAGTTTCTTTTTTGAATTTGGTAACAAGAAAAACTGGAAAACTGTAACCATCTAGTCTTCAATCTTCATTAGAGGCACAAGAAGGATAAAATATTACTTGAATAAATAGGAAGTACAAAGAAAGCAACTTCCAAAACTGAGAAACGACAGAGACAGCTGGCTGCCTGGACAATCACCCAAGGTTCCTCTATAATGTTGGGGCATCCATCTTCTGCCTATAGGCCTAGAATATCTTAACAGACTTTTCTGTGAAGCAGGAATTTTGAAGGAATGTACTACCTTATCTTGGCAAAGTTCGGCAGTGACTTTCTTTTGTGTCCTGCTTGTTCAGTTTGGACAGTATACTGTCAGCAGTCGAAGCAAGGGCAGTTTCTTGTCCAAATGGCTAGTTTTTGCCACAAAGAAAGCAAAATTAATATGGAGGTTCTTCAATATCCATCATTCTTTTATGAAGAAGTTTGGTGCTGCCAAGAGCAGACGTTTCTCACTGTCATGAAAAGCCTTATGTTATTAAAACATTAAAATGCCATATTCTGTAGCTCTCTGAAGTGTTTTCAGGCCATCTATTTATTTAAAATATATCTATGACCTTGAACACATACCTAACATGACTATAAGTTTGATTGTTATTGATGACTATTAACCTGTATTTCTTTATTATCCTAAATAGCTTTCAAGGACTAAAACTTTACATTATTAAATAAGCTGCATAGGTACATTACCTTAAAGAAGAAATAGAAAATTATGATACAGTCTAACAAAAATAATCTTAAATTTATGTCAATATACAAACATCCATACAAATGTAAAACATTTGAGACTAGTGGTTGTTCAAAAGTAGTCGCAACAATCTACCCTTGTATCCCATTATTTCTATACTATGTCCCCCTTTTTCCCTTCAGAAAGAGATCCCTGAATCTAATCTCCTTTGTTTAGCTTTTTCCCTGACCATGACCAGTAAGAACTTGTAACCAATTCCCTTAACTGATGACAAACATCCCTAACCCAGTGAATGAACAAAAACCACCCACCCCACCCCCACCTCTTGGGAATGTGGGTGTCGTGTTCTCTAGACTGCTTTTTGTTGTTTGGGGGCAGTGGCATCTTTGGGGGACCCTGAGAACTAGGATAATGGTCAAGTCCTGGCTAGAATAGTCTGTGAGGCTGGACCATCTTAGCCAGCAGCCTTGAAATTGTTCTGGATGCAGAATTCTGAAGAAACTGTAATAGAGGCGTCTGAGAGCCTGGGTCACCCGGGCCACCCATTTTCATTGGTATCTGGTCCCCTTGCTCTGAAAACACATAAACTTTCAAAAGTAACATGTATATCTGCATTAACGCAAGTATGGAAAGTTAAAGGTGATTTTTTTGTTTTATGTTTGAGCAGGTAAAAGGCATCTGTCAACTTGATAAGCTCATTTGGACAGCATAACCAAGTATAATATAAACCTCTATCCATGCCGTATGAAAGGATGTTATGTAATAATAAGTCATTAAGACTGTGTAACCAACAGAAGGATCAGCTTACATGTCATCTGTCCTGTAGTCTTTCTTGGCTTTCTCTCTCATGTCTGTAACCAATATCCTCAGGAATTCTCCCCTGGTCAAATCTGATCTCTATTAACCCGGAAGGAATCCACAGCCTTTCATTTCCTGTGGAAACAAAAGCGTAACCTCTTCCCCCAATGTAATATAATTTTGACTTCCATTTTAAAGTTGTCATTCCTAAAGTATATAACTCAGCAGTCCCTTCCACAATCCAAAGGCTCCCAGCACCTGTTGTCTGTTCATTAGCATTCAAAAAAAATTCAAAATTAACAAAGCACTATATAAGGTCCAAATTCCCAGTGTTATACTTCCCATCCTTAAGTGTTTTATTCTTTTTTTTTTAAACTTCTCTTTAAAAATTCTATTATTTTTAAACTGTTTTTTAAATGACTGTCTATAGCCTTATCCTTTTTGTTTCTTAAGCCTAGGTACATGGTTAAACACACTGTAACCTGTTTATAGTTTTTTTTTTTTATCTGAAATTGCTTTATTGTGTGTCTGTAACCTTTTCTGTCAGCATGAGTAAAACCTTAAACCACCATGCATCTTAACAGCTCATGGCGTGCTGGCAGCTCAAGCTCGCAGGCAGTGGCCAGGAGATGCGTCTGTACCAAGGCCAGCGTGAGAGACTATGGGACTAGGAAGCTGCACTGGACTCTGCTTTTGTGTTTGGAACCTTTTTTTTTTTAAAGCTTTTTCTCGGGTTTTATGTGGAAATACGTACCCCCACCTTGGATGCCATTCGTAGTTGGATCTTTTTGTCAGGACCGTTGGCTCTTCAATAATGACACAGAGAAAAGACTTATTAATTAGCAAAGCTCAGCCAATAGCTTAGGCTTGTTTCTAACTAGCTCTTATAACTTAAATTAATCCATTTCTATTTATCCATGTGTTGTCATGTGACTTGTGGCTTTCCTCTCTCCTCCTGCCTGTCTGTTCCCTCTGAGTCCACTGGTGACTCTGTCGTTCTTCTTTCCAGGGTCCTCTCTGCCCAGAAAATCCTACCTAGCTACTGGCCGTTCAGCTTTCTATTGAACCAGAGTGACACACCTTCACAGTGTGTATAAAAAGATTATTCCAGAACACTTGATTGTTTTATGTTTTAGTTACCTGTTCTTTATTGAAATGTATACCTTATTTGATTTCCCAGATATTTTACTTTCCAGATGCCATCTCTTTTTTACAGTGCTGTTTTTGCTGATAAGAAGATAGCCCTTCCTGAGTCAGTTTTTGAGAGTCTTTGGCTCTCTATAAAGTTTTGGTTTTTCTGCTGTTTTGGCTATGCATTTTGTTTATGAAGCAGTGAGTTGCAACTATTTCTTAAAGTACAGTGATTTAGCTTCACACCACTACAGCAAAATACCTGAAGTACTTACAGAGAGAAAGGACTTACCTTGAGTCCCAAGATGGGAAGAAGGTTGTAGTCTGAGATTGAGCAACCACATTGGTTTGGTCTTGTTACCAGGGTGACATTTATGTTGAAGAAAATCTGACAGAGCAAATTGTTTACCTGGAAACAATGAGAATGTGACTAGAATTTCATTATCTCCTGTGAGGACACATCTCCACTGACCTAAGGACTTCCCATTAGGCTCCTAAAACTTGGTAGCAGTTACCAGTAATAACACCAGCCTTATAAAACACCATTTTTAGTGGCTGGCATTCAGTAATCAACTGTAGTTACCAATGGAGAGAGAAACTTCTAGTTAGTATTGAAAACCTTTTCATGAATGACTTATTGCCACCATAAATTTACGTCCTCAGCACAACCTTTCTTCTTTTGGTTAATACTATTCTCTTTCATCTTTCCTGGGACAAATCACTAGGCTTCTTCAGGCCACTGTGCTAGAAATACCCAGATCTTCTGCCTTCTTTGCATTTGATATTCTTTTGTGCTGTTAATTTCTTCAAAATATGTACTATTTTGACCAATTCTAGGACTTTTTCTCACCAAGAAAGATTATACTCTAAGGTTAGTTATATCTCCTCCTCTGTGATTCTGTAAATCCATGTATTTTCTGTAGTAAAAATAAGGTAGTTGCTGTTCCTTGTAATTAAAAAACAAAACAGTAACTACCTTATTTTTACTACAGAAAATATAAAGAGGCAGACATCTTTGGCTTCTTGGACAGGCCATTGAAAGCTTCCTAGAGGATATCTGAATAATCAACTGTAACACAGCAGGACCTTAATAAATACTCACTAAATTTGAATGGGTGCTTGTTTTCTTCCTCAGTTGAGAACAGTACACAAATACACAATATAGTTCATCTTATGACCTTTATGAATTGTAAATTTTGATTCTGCTATATTGATAGCTACTATACTGGTATTTCTGAAGTAGCACTTCTGCAAATGAAAAAATATAATCATATTCATTCTTTACCAGACTTGATAGGTTTAGATACTTCAAAGAGAAATAAGGCATCAATCTGGTTTTAAAAACCATTTATTTTATATTTAGGTATATAAGTGTTTTACCTGTATGTATATATACGTATACAGTATACTTTGTGCATGCAGTGTTCATAGTGGCTAGAGGACGGTATCAGATCTGCAACTTGAGTTAGGGTAAGGTAGCATGTGAGTGCTGGGAACAGAACTCAGGTCCTCTGCAAGAGTGGCAAGTGCTCTGAACTGCTGAGCCACCTCTCTAGACCCCCATTACCCCGTTTCTGTATTAAAAGATGGAATTAGGGAATATAAAGAGGCAGACATCTTTGGCTTCTTGGACAGGCCATTGAAAGCTTCCTAGAGGATATCTGATATCTCTAAAAATTTAATTTTAATGGAAAAGTATTAATTACCATATGTGTACATGTATGTGTATGTATATTTTAGTGTGCATGTGAAGAACACAGTACAGTTAGTGGGAATAGGTTCTTCTTCCACTCTGTGGATCCTGGGGGGTGGAATTTAGGTTGTCAAGCTTGGCTCATGTGTTATTCATTGAGCCAGCTTGCTGGTTCTCTAAAGGTATTTTCCATTAAAAAAAATTAGTATGTTACGGGTGCGTTACCTGGGTAGCTTCAAAGAGGAAGATTGAGAGTTACCAGCAGGGAATTATTTGCTAGTCATGAGACTGCCTTCATTCTGATTAATTTGAACATTTACTTCAGTCAGAGGAGTGAAATTCAATTCTAATACTTTTTGAAGTAGAAATTATTTTTAGATTATTACTTTGCTACCTGAAGTAATTGAAAAGAATGTTCAGTTATGTTCTTTGTGGCCTCATAGAAGCTAGGTCAAACTTTGTTGTCTATGCTCTTCAATTTAAAGAAATCATTGGCGTTAGCAGTTAGCACTATTAATATTCGATGTAATTTATTACTTACTATAAGAGCAAGGATTTGTATAACTCATTCATTGCTGATATTTGCTGACAGAGAAAATTGTTTATCTGAAAATCCAGCAAACAGTGAGAATGTGACTAGAATTCCACAGTTTATTTTCAGAATGAACACATAAGAAACAATCGATAGAAGTAACAGGTATTTTCAATACATTGATGGAAATAAAAGTTAGTTTACATGGTTGAAAGTAGCCTAACTTTGGCTCAGGATCAAACAGAATGGATTGTTCTGTAGTTTGGTGGTTAATGAGTATTTATGAAAATATTTCTCTGTATCACTTTCAGTTCTTCCTATTAATGGTAGTTTATAAAGTCTTTAATATACCTCATAGATATTATAGGATTTTAAATATAAATTTTATAATCATTGAGTTCATTATTACTATAAGCTATCTAAAGTAAGTTTTTTTGTTTTGTTTTGTTTTGTTTTTAGAGAATGTGAACATTTCTGGTTATTTTCTTCTCTACTACAGCTGTAAAATGATGGGTTTTTAAATGTTAGTTTTATTTTGTAAAATCACCAACCAAATATGCGCCAAGAATAAATAAAAGTGTAAATGAATTTACATTATTCAAAATTCTAGAATTAGACATCTGTCTAATGAATGCTGTTCTAAATGTTGCTAAATGATTAATAGTAATTAAAAGGTTAAATACAAGCTGAAGAAAGCTTTGAATTTTGAAATGTTTGCAACAGCTAGTAATCTGACTGATGCAGACGTTTTTGTCAAAGTTGAAAAAGTTAGAGCTAATTAATTTCTTGGGAGACATATGATGAAATTGTAGGTGTGATAACATATTTGAGTAACATATGGTGGTTATGGGGCACCTTTCTAATGACTGAACAGCCAGTTAAATATAGACTTTTCAGTTTCTTTTCTTTCATTTCCATTCTTTGTTACTATGTATTTTTAAACTAATTTTGTTCTAGAGGTCAGTACTTAGGATTTCACAATTTGTATTTAAAATGTTAATATGAACATGTAATCTTCTTCTAAATGGGCACACATTTTTGTCAGTTTTCTTAAAAATATAGCCATTTACCTCAGCATATGTGTATATTTTAGTTAATGCTATTAAATAAATCAAAGATTGGAAAATTGTACTGACAGTCCATACTGTTTCATTCTGATCACTCTTGAATGAAGACAAAAATGTTACCATTGATACACAGCATAGATGTATTTATCTTTCTTAATAGTTAACTATTTGTCTTTTGAGTATAGTAATTTCATTTTTATGCCCTTTAAGGGACAATATAAGGTTCTTGAATATTGCTTGATAAATCAGATTTGGGTATGGAAGGTTTTTTTTTTGCATTTGTTTAATGAAATTTCAGTCTATTACATTTATATTTTGATGAAGAATTTTTAAAATAAGACTTTCCCAGTCAGAGTCAACATAACACAGTTACATATAGCATATATTTTCATTTTTAATTTTTATTTGTATTTTTACCCAAATATTATATTTGTAACGTGCATATAAGTGTGAATTTTCATTTATTAAATTATCAGTGAAATAAGAGTTAAGAGTGTAAGAAGTTTGAATGTGTTGCAGAGCTGGGTATCAGAGGATGTTCCTGTTAGCTTCTTAATAGTCTACCAATACAATTGATGAATGAAAAAGAAAGGGAAGGTTATAAATTTCCAAGTCTTCTGAATTCAAAGAAAAAGTAGTATTTGTGTCTAAAATAAAAATAAGTGGAAATAAAGTATAATTTTGAACTTCAAAGGAAAATGATGGATAAATTCTAGAATTATTTAGTACATATAAAACAATTCTAGTTTTTGCTCAAACATACTGGTCAAATATTAATGTATTTTAAAATATATTTAAAATATTTGCATATAGTTAAGAAATTCTAATCGAGTCTAGAAGTGCTCCAAATTGGTCTACTTTCTTTTTGTATCACCACAATTGTTTTTATTTAGGCCGGGTCCTGGGCTTGCTGCATGAGTTGGCTGTTTGAATCCTGGGACCTATGCAGGGACACTTGGCTTGGTCTGGGAGGGGGGGACTGGTCCTGGCTGGACTGAGTCTACCAGGTCGATCCCGGTCCTCGGGGGAGACCTTGATCTGGAGGAGGTGGGAATGGGGAGTGGGGTGGGGGGAGGGGGGGGGGGGCGAGAGTGGGAAAACAGGGGATTCTGTGGCTATTATGTTGAACTAAATGATGTTGTAAAATAAATTTACTTTAAAAAAAAAAGAAAAAAAAAAGAATTTTGGTATGAACATCTGTTGTATGAATCCTTCTTATTTCAGTCCTGTTGCAAGATTTCCCCTTTCAGTTGACATGCTTATAGCCAATGAGGGGCTGGTGAAATCTTTTATCCTGAGTATAATATAAACTCGGGTCTTCAGGTAGCAAAATGGTGGACTTTCAAACGAGTCTCAATAGAACATTAACATTAGTCACTTAGGCTACAATTTATAAGATTTGAATTGTCACTTACCATGTGTGAGCCTCTCAGTTTTACTACAGCAGAACGCTCTGAAGTAATGGATTACCAGTTCAAAAAATAACACAGAGACTCTTTCTGAAATTGTAAATTTTAAATTGATAATATTGAGAATGAAAGGAAACTTGAGAAACAAAAATCTTGAATAGGCTTATTTACTTTGTAAAACTTAGGAGTTTCAGTAGAGTAAAAGGATTAGAACTTGATTAGTTTTCATTATCAAACTACAAGTTTGATCATTTTTCTTAGAGTAATAAAGTACACAATCTGTATGGTTTAATTTTGAGCTGGTTATATATTTGAGTCTATTAGATATTTTGTTTGTTTTTATAAGTTATTAAAGTGTTTTCTGCTCTGTTAAGTCTGGCTTATGTCATAAGTTAGTAAATGACAGAAATCAGTGCTGTAAACCAGCATTAAAAATATCACTATAAAGTATTTGGCCTCATTCCTCACCTAAGGTTCATTCTGGAAATGTTTCTGAAATTGTGAATGAATGATTTTGGAATATTTAAAAGATTAATATCCTAAGAACAGTGTCAACAATCCTTACCTTCCATGCATGATTTACATTGCAAGATGGGCCAAGGGCAGTGTTTGCAACATTTTCTGAAATTCCTTGGTAAGTCTTGAAGGAACTTATGTCTGAAAGTAGGGTTTGAAAATAAAAAGAAAGGTTTGAGAGAAAGTGTACTTGATCATCTGACCAAGAGCGTGAAGTCCATTTCCCATGGGGCATGACACATGCTGTTGTTACTCAAACAGTTTGTTGGATGCTTTTATAGCTATTTGTAGAGGGAAGATCATTGCTTGTGTACCAGTCAAGTTTAAAGATCATTCTGACTTCACTCTTCATTCTCTAAATAGCTTACAATACAATTGCATGTATATTAGCTTGGTCAGATCATAGCAGACAAGTGCCAAGGAGGCAATTAAAATTTAGCAAATTCACTATCTATGATTTTATTTTAATATATGTGGTTGACATGAAAACATTTAAGAACAGATGATCCACAGTCTAGTCTGAGAATAAATGATTAATTTTCCCTTCTAGGAATGAAAGATTAATTTTTAATAAACATATTGTAGCTCTATCCATTACACATGGTTTAAATCCTTGCAAAGTGTCTCAAAATTCAGATTTGTTATGAAGATACTAAACTTCTTCAGAATATTATGGAGTACTCTTCAGAAATACAGGAGTAACTAAAAGATTTTATTCATTTATAGTTGCCAGTTACTCTGAAAAAAAAAAGTTTACTTTAAGATAATTTCCTAGAGTCATAATTTTTCTTTTTCTCTTCCTCTGTTTTTTGAAACTAGGTCTCAATGTGTATCTCTGGCTGATTTTAAACTTGCTATGTAGTTCAGGTTAGTCTTGGACTCATAGATATGTATCTGTCTCTGCCTCCTGAGTTCTGGGATTAAAGAAATGGACCACTACTCCCAGCTCCAGTTCTAATTTCTTAAGGGTTCCGAGATTTGTGTAAAAGTCAGTAATTGAGTCAACATGAGGGACTCCAGGATAAAGAAACTAAAATTCTCTTGGCTTTTGCTTCAATGAGAATACTTAACTAAACACATTCATAATGTATTCCTTTAAGTACATTTCTATTGTTTTCCTAATAAAATTTAATGTTTAATTTAATGCTAATGGATACCTCTTCCTAGCTAGCACTTAGTTTTTAATTGTGTATAAGGCAGAGTTATGTTCTTTGCATGAAATTGTATTTAAATGGTTAAGTGAGGTCATAGAGTTTTTCTTTTTGTTACTTGTCGTATGTTTTCCAGGTTTACCTGGTTGTAGTGTGTATGTTAAAAGTTCCCTTTTTAGGGCTGAATAGTGGTATATGTATGTACAGTTTTTATTACTATTATTATTACTATTATTATCAATTCACTAATGTCTTAGATTTATATGAAAAGTTACTTATTTACCTTGTATATTTGAAATTTTTTCTTTTCTTTTCTTTTTTTTTTTTTGAGACAGGGTTTCTCTGTGTAGCTTTGCGCCTTTCCTGGAGCTCACTTGGTAGCCCAGGCTGGCCTCGAACTCACAGAGATCCGCCTGGCTCTGCCTCCCGAGTGCTGGGATTAAAGGCATGCGCCACCAACGCCTGGCAATATTTGAAATTTTTTCCAAGCAGAGAGCTCTATGTCAGGTTTCATTCTGTCATACTCATCCAAGATGTTATTCTCTGTCTTTGAGTTTCTACTCTAAGTCCTAAGATGCTTGTTAGCTATTGAGTACGTCCTGTATTTGGGAGGTAATATTCCCATTTCTTAGTTCTTTAAGATCTTCTTTGCTTTTTAAGACTTGAAGTGTGTATGTATTTTATTTCTGTTTTGTTTTTGCTTTTTCCCCTTTTCTTTTCCTTTTAATTTCATCCAGGCACCATATTTGTTAGTGATATTTATAGATATCTTTAATCAGTTCAGGAAATTCTTAGCCACTAACTCTCTGATAATTCTTCTGACCTGTGTTCTTTCTCATCTTGTATAATGGCAGTTAAAAACTGAAAAAACTTTTGTGTATCTACTTTACATCTTATGACCTAATATTTAATATTGTCCATCTATTTTTTTTAAGATTTTTTTTTGTGGTGTGTGTGTGTGTGTGTGTGTAGTTTTCCTTCTTTTTTTTTTTTGTTGTCTGATGTGGTACTACATTTTTCTGTCAAGTCTTTTCATCTCAGTTTTTGAGTTCTCAAATCTTTTGCTTTTTCCTATTACTCATTTATTTTAATTTATTTCGTGTTTTGGAGGGACACTGTGTACATGAGAACTCAGAGGACAATTTTTGGTAGTAAAAGGGTCTGTTCTCTCCTGCCACCTTGTGGGTTCTAAAGATCAAACTCAGGTCTTCAGCCCTGCACCAAAGTGCCTCTGCCTGCTGAGCTTTGTTGTTCCTCTTGTTATTTACACAGTTTTCTATTTTACTGATGAAAACTCCCAAGTTTGGCCTTTGTCTTCTTTCGCATAAGATAAACATACTCATTTAAACTTATAATCTATCTGATAACCTTGACCATCTGAAATCTCTGAAGGTGCATTTTTTAATGTTTTGTTATCTTTGTTTTATTTTGCTTCTGGTATCTTGACTTCTAAGGTACCAATCTTAAATGATGCTGATTCTTGTTATTCATGGTGACCATGTTATAAAACCTCCCCATGCACACTGAATCATTACCTCTAAAAGGAATGATTTCAGGAGCAGGTTCCTTCAAACTTCTGCTTACATTTTTTTGTCAGCTGATCATGTATAACATTGTTACATGTTTGTTTCTTTTTAAATATTCCTTATTTAATAAGTATTATTTCTACAACATTGAATTTATAGCCACCGGTACTTTAAGTCATGACTGAATGAAGATTATTTAAACAGCAGGTATTTCAGAATAGCTTTCTTGCACAGAAAAACAGTATCAGTACTTAAGCTTATATGTAGGGACTATTTTAAACAATAAAGTCATTAAGATAAAGCAAAACTGTGAAGAGTGTGGCCCTTATTATACTCTTCATAATGACATAGTTTATAGGGAGTGAGTGAAAGGAATAAGATAGAGTGATACCTTGTTCACTGACATCTGGAAACATAGCATTATTAGATGTTTGTACTATTTGCCTGTCTATATGTAACAGATGACTATCAGAATAACTAGAGTGTTAACTGAATTTTGGGTTATAAATATTGTTAATGAGTAGGTGACTTTGCAAATGCAGAATCCTAGAAAGAACAGTCTCTGTGTGCTAGACATGATAATAGAAAATCACATGTAGATTCATATGCTTTGAGTTAAGTAACTCCTCTTCCCTCCCCACCTGGAAAGAGATTTTATATCTGTCAGATAGCTTGTAGTCATTAAAATTCTGGAATCAGGAGCTGAGGGTGTTGGGTAGGTTGTAAGGTACTTGTCTTGCAAACATGAGGACTTGAGTTCTTCCCTCAGAGGCCATGTAAAATGCTGTTTGGAGGTGTTCCCTTGTAGTTCAGATGCTGGGTCAGCGGGCCTGGGGAGCGCCCTGGATCTTGCCTCATTTATGAGTTTCAAGCCAGTGAGAGACCCTTTCCAAGGGAGGTGGAGAGTACTCCTTAGAACGATTTCCAAGGTTGTCCTCTGGTCTTATATCATATTTTACACATGTACAGGGACACGCACACAGAAGTACTAAAATACAAGCTCAAGGACTGATTTCTTAGTTAATTTAAATGGTGTGAATTTATGATACAAGATCTAGTTTATTTTTTTTTATTTTTATATTTTAGTGTCAATAAAATACATTTGTTATTCTTTTGTAGGAATTGATTTATCAGAATCATTTTATCTAGCATTTTAAATTGTTCTTCATGGACTATGGACTATGCCTCTGAGCAGCCTACTGAAATACGCAGAAGTAGAACTTTTCTTTCTGCCTGACTCTTAATAATGTTTCCTGCTATTACATGGTTTTTATATGACTAATGCCTCTGTGTTGTTTGTTTTTCATTATCTGAGGTATTTTCTGTAGTTATAAGATTGAAAAACTTGCTATTTAGTATATTACTTGGACTTACACTAAGGTGTGTCTTTTATATTTCTTTAGTAATATGAGAAATAAACTTGTTCATTTTTTAATACAAAAATTTGATTAAAAGTTAGAATAAAACATTGGATGTGTTTTTGTCCTCTCTTCTTTTCTCCCTCCCTTTCCTTCTAAATTTTTTCTCTCACTCCCTTCCTCCTAGCCATAACCATCATATTACTTTGGAAAGGTATGATGTAGTATGCTTGCTTTTTTTTTTTTTTTTAAAGAAAAACTTATTTAAAAATTTTTGTGTATGCGTACATATGAGTTCAAGTGCCTTCAGAGGCCATAGACTTTGAACCCTCCAGGACAGGAGTTGTGAGCTGTCTGATGTAGGTGCTGGGAACTGAACTTGGGTCCTCTGCAAGAGCAGAATGGCTCCTAATGACCACACCATCTCTCCTGTCCCATACATGGGCTTCCTGAAGTTAGCTCCCATTGTAGTCTTGTTTGTTTTGTGTGGTGTTTTAGAGAGAACCTAGTGCAGCAGTTCTCAACCTGTGGGTTGTGACCCCTTTGGCAAACCTTTTCATCTCCAAAAAAATTTACATTATGATCCATAACAGCAAAATTAGTTTTGAAATAGCAATGAAAGTAATGTATGAATGGAGGCTACCACACCATGAGGATCTATATTAAAGGGTCACAGCATTAGGAAGGTTGAGAGCCACTGCCCTAGAGCCGCATGATGATACGCTCCGTCACTGAGCTGTGCCATAGCTTAGGGTTTCATTGGATTTCATAATAAAAGACTGGATATCATGGAGAAATTAAATTTTACTCTTGTTATCCTTTTTTTTTTTTTTTTAATTACATCTGTCTTTGCCACCTTTATTCTGTTTTCTAGGTTACAGCCCTAGTGATCCTGTAAGGCATAAATGATGTGAATACCCTATTTTCATGCTCTAGCTACATCTCTGTATTAGGAAAGTTCTTTAACCTATTAGCCATAATTATTAGGGATCAAAATTAGCAAATATTTGTTAAAATTATCTTCCTTAAAGAAGCTTCTTTAGTTACCCATAACCAGAAGAGTCAGTTTTCCCTTTAAAGCTTTACATCTATGCCTTTTCTGTTCTGTATTTTTCTTCTCAGCATGCTACTTATTTCTCTTCTGTCAGGATACAGTCTCCTGAAAGCAGTGATTTTTGTTTACTTTTTTCTTCAGTGTCCCCGTTCTCTGTCCTAAGAGCAGAGCACTGAATATTTATGTGGCTAACAAGTGAGGAAAGGAGATTTATCACCAGTACTTGTTTAATTAAAAGTCTTAAATGTTAGATTAATCTACAAAGTACAAATGAAAAACAATTTTCTTTTTATTTTATGTTTTTGATTAATTTCCAAATTACAGATAAGTTGTAAGAATGCCTTTTTTCCTCCATGACTGAGTAAATGCTGTGTTACTCCTACTTTGGCTTATTTTTGTAGCAAAGAAGAAAATTCTTTTTTATAAGAGTATCAACTACCAAGTCAGAAATCAATATTGGTACACCAGTCACTACAATTGACTCATCATACCCCAATCAGATCTTTCAATAATCTTTTGCCAGCTCTTTCAATAATCTTTTATTGCAGGATTTTAATCCAAATACATACATTGATTGTTAAGACTCATTAGTTGTTTTTATTTAAAATGGCTCTAGAGGTTTTTTTTATGACCTTGATCCTTTTTCAAGACTCCATACTAATTTTGTAGAATGACTGCATTTTTGGGTTTGTCTGATGCTTCATCATGATGGCATGTAGATTACATATTTGGACAGCATCATCACAGACTTGATTGTAACAGGTCTTTTTTTGGACTGCCAGCTTCCAAATAATGACATGGAGACTTTTTTTCTTCTTCTTTGAGACAGGGTTTCTCTGTGTAGCTTTGGCGCCTTTCCAGGAACTCAGTTTGTAGCCTAGACTGGCCTCAAACTCAGAGATCGCCTGCTGCCTCCCGAGTGCTGGGATTAAAGGTGTGCGCCACTACCACCCAGCTCAACTTGGAGACTTCTTATTAAATATGAAATCTTGGCCTTGGCTAGTCTTGTTCCCAATGCTCTTAGAATTTAAATGAACATATTTATATTAATCTACATTCTGCTACACCGCTCATTACCTCTCATATTGTATGTCCCACTTCCTTTGTGTGTGGCTGGAGAATCCTACACCTCTGATTCCTTGCCAGAGTTCCTGTCTCTTCCAGGAAGTCCCACTTATTCTCTCCTGCCTATCTATTGGCTGTTCAGCTCTTTATTAAACTAATCAGAAGGTGCCTTGTCAGACACATCTTCATAGTGTATAAAAAGATTATCCGACAACACTTCATGCTTTATTTATGCCTTTTTTTTTATTATTTTTACTTATGTATATATTTATTTGAAACAAATTTTGCTTCTTAGCCCAGGTTGGCCTTGAACTTGATCCTCCTAACCAAATATCCCCATTGTTAGAATTTTAGGTATTTATTTCCATATTCAACAGTCATTTTTGACCACAGATATTTTGATGTGCAGATTTTTGCACATCTGGCTAATTGAAGATCATTAGAGTCATGTGATTTAATATGTCTCTATAATTCTTTGAACAACTTTTACTATTTGGTACAGTACTATGTTCCAGACTCACCTTGTAAAATCTCTGTCTGGACTCTGGAATCAGAATCAGTTGTTTTCTAGGGAATATGTTGGATCTTTTGCTTTTGCTTTTGCCTTTGCATTTGTTTTGTTTTGGTAGAGAAGGATACTTAGAACCCCAGATTGGCTACTAGATCATTGTATTGGGTGTCAGTGTTATTTGGCTCTTAAAGTAAATAAAATTAGGAAATGTATGTATGTATACGTTTATACTCTAGTTCTGCACCTGTAATTGGAAACCTAGTTAGCATTTATCTCTCAATTTCTGACTTACAGCAAACATTTTCTTCTAGCTTCTCCCATCTACATTTGTAACTTGGGGCAAGAAACTGAGATCTGTAATTAATCTATAGTTAGTGTTTGGTATATGACCAAGCTCTTATTTATGTAAGCAAAGCTTTATAATGCCTTTGGTCTTGTCTAATGACTTCAGGAAGACAAGAAGCATTTTCATACTTAATGTAAACTATATGGGAATCTTAAAGTTTGTTTTAATGTTTTACTAAGGACCTTTGATAATGTGGGCAGTCTTATACTTGTATTCTGGTATTTATGAGCATGATTTGTTGCATCTAGTACCTGTCCTATGTATAAAACAGTGTATAGAGACTCCCAAGTATTTCTTTGTTATTTGATTTCAGTTTTTGTTAGCAGAGTATATGATGAAGCACATTTATCTAGTAGTCTTGGCACTTTAAGAACTAATCTATGTGTAAATTTTAAGCCCTTTATATCTAGTCTTTTATGTGGGTTTGCAAATGTGACTAAAGGCAAGGAACAAGAACAAACCTTGAGAAGAACTAATAACTCATCTTGAGTGATGTGTTTATCCACTGTTTCCTATACAGTTAAACTTGTACCAGGCTTTTCTTGGACCATCAGTCCCCAAATCATAGCAAAGAGACTAATTATTAATTATGAATGCTTGGCCTCAGCTTAGGCTTGTTCCTAGCTAGCTTTTTAAGCTTAAATTTGTTTCTATTCATCTGCATTCTGCCCTCCCCCTGCCCCCCAGGCTCATTTACGTCATCTATGTGCCATCCATACTGCTTCTTCCGTGTCTGTCTGTTCGGGGCCCAGCTGGCTGGCACCTGCTCCGTTCTCTCTGTTCACCACCCCTGCCTGTCTCTCCTCTGCCTAGCTATTTGCTAGTCAGGTGCCTTAGGCAGACAAGGTCAAACTGAAACACATCTTTACATAAGTTAAACAAATGCAACACATCTTTACATAGTTAAACTATTATTCTATTTCACAACACAAACTATTCTGGGAAGATGTGAGTTGAAACAGACAGTGTCCTTGCCCTCCCAAAGTAGTTCCTCCTCCTCCTTCTAAAGTTTTATTTATTTTTATGTGTATTGAGTGTCTTGTTTTTGTATATTCCTGTATTTACACCATGTGTACAGTGCTCTAAAGAGGGTATTTGATCCCCTCAAATTGGAATTAACAGGTGGTTATGAGCTGCCATATATATCCTGAGAGCCAAACAGGGACTACAGATCCCTGTAAGAGCAGCAAGTGATCTTAACCACTGAGCTGTATCTCCAGCCCAATGAAATAATTTCTTAATCTTAGCACTTGAACCAAATAATTTTTGTTATAGGAGGCTGCTCTGTGTTCTAAATTATCTTTCTTCCTTGTTTTCCCAGCTGCAGTTAAAAAATGTATATATATACACACATACACACACTACTAGATATTTATTGAGGATGAGGAGCAAAATTACCATTCTGGTTGTGTACTGCTCTTGACAGTACAGTGAAATACAGATATATAAATTCAACAACTAAATGTAATCTTTGCTAAATATGACAAGTAAAAGTTTCATAAAACTGAAACCAAGAAAATGTGGCTATAACAGAGTTGGAGCTCAAATAGATCAAATGTTTTTATTGAGTCTATTTGATGTGCTAAAAGGAATTTAAGGAATCTTTTGCTTTAAGGACTTGAAGGTTATAACACACTACAGACTAGCACCTTTTTGATAATGTGAGTTCAGTAATAATAAGTACCCTTATTACCAACAGTGAGAAGTAAGGCAATTATTACAAAAGGATTTACGTACTGTATTTTTGGATTTTCAATGTTCACTGAAACAAGAACATGTAGGTACACGGACTAAATCAAGACAAGTTGTAAGTTAAGTGCTCTATTATATTTTTGACACAAGAAGATTCATTATTATTTCTCCATCTTGACTTTGATAAATGGCTTCAGTGGCATCTCTGTCTTTGTTTTAGATGTTCTCTGTAATGTTTCAATATTCCTGTTCTGATAGAACATTCAACTGCTTAAGCTTTGGGCTGTTGAAGAGTTAGAGTTTCTGGAGTAGACAGCAGAGAATCACTAGGGATTCTTGAGAAGTCATATTACATGGTGAAACATTTACATGCTCTAGAGGAAACCACGTGTGTTTAATTTTGATATTTCCAACATTGGCTTACAAAAATATCATCATCAAATGCACAGCTTTAAGTGGGATGTCTCCATCAAATATGTCCTCTCAGAACTCAGGGAACCCCATTGAAGAGGAGGTGGAAAGCATGTAAAAGCTGGAGGGAACAGAGGGCATCAGGAGAACAAGTCTCTCTAAATCAGCTGAGCAAAGTTCATGTGAACTCACAGACTGAAGTAGCTAGCACAAGGGAGTACATGGATCTGCACCAAGTCCTTTGTGTATATATCATAGCTTTCAGTTATTCTTTTTATGGGACTCCTCAGTGTGAACAAGTAGATCTCTGATTCTGGTGTCTTTTCTTGGGGTTGTTTTCCTTCTGTTGGTTTGCCTTATCCAAGTTGAATGCAATGGTTTTTGTTTTATCTTACATTTTATTTTGTTAAGAATAAATAAAAAAGATTAATTATCAAACACACACAAACACGCACACACACTTCTTTCTCAAAACATGTCTGCTTCTTATCAAAAACATATTTCCTAGGATTATTGAGATATACAAATGGATATCGTGTGTGTGTGTGTGTGTGTGTGTGTGTGTGTGTGTGTGTGTGTGAGATTTTAACAATAGCAGGACATTTGAGAACCAGTATGCCTAGAGAAAGGGAAGGAAGAAATCACATGGAAGTGAGGAAGTTCCTGCTCGTAGGTCTGCTTCTGTACGCGGTCCTTCCAGTTAAATACTCGGCTTTGTAGTTTTGACTTTCATTTAATTTCAGTCATTTCCTTGAATTTATTCAAGTTAGGGAAGGTATTTATTTATTTATTTTTGGTTATCTTTTGAGAAGTAGAAGTCTTCCTACCCATTCCTTTCAAGCATTTTGTACTCTTGTTGCCTGCTGAGATCTAAGACTGGTGGAGGGATAGTATTAATCCTGAAATGTGTAGAACATTTGGGCAAGTTAAGGCTGACCAAAATGGTATGATGGAAAAAGTGTGAAGAACGTGAAACTGGTACAAGTTAAAGTTAATTTTAAAAAAGAATATATAGATAAAGGGTCTGTTAGGGAATTAGGAAGAACTTGCTAAAGGTCCCCATTTTAGATAGTACTTCCCTTCTTCTGCCTTGCCAGTTAGGCCTAGATGTAGGGCTAAGGGTCTTAGTTAGCCAACCCTGATCAAAACTGTTAACAGAGTTAAATGAGAGTTTTCACAACTATTTAGTTATAATTCTTGGAACAAAGCATTCAGACTACCCAGAAGTCACTAGCAAATTAAGGGAGCATAGACCACTTATAAACCTGCAAAGTAATTCTGTTATTTAAAAAAATGACAGTTTTCTTGAGTTTGGAGAAATAAAAAGTTGAAAATGCCAAATCTAAGACTTGTGTATAATTGAAATAATATTTAGAAAATTTGGCAAGTGAGTAATCCTTAAGATATAATTGTTTTATTTGTTTTTGGAGGAATTTTTTTTTTGGTTTTTCAAGATAGGCTTTGTCTATGTAACAGCCCTGACTGTCCTTCAGGCTGGCCTCGAACTCACAGGGATTTAACTGCCTCTGCCTCCTAAGTGCTGGGATTAAAGGCGTGTGCTACCAGGCCTGGCTTGGAAGAATTAATTTTAACAGATCTATTACTATGTGAAATTTGGGTAATGAATGTGGATAGTATAAAATTTTCATAACATTTATATTGATCACAAAAGGCTGAATTAGTATCATCAAATACAAAGATTGTTCATTTCAGTGTCAAAGCTGTTTAGAAAGCACTGTTTATGGTTACGATAATTGATTCGTTGTTTTAGGACATTTAAAATGACTGTGCCATATCACTTTAGTAAGTATACCTGTCAGGTGCATAAATGCTTGATTTTGTATGTATATAGGGTTTTAGAGTTTCCAGACCTGTTAATAACTTTGTCTCAGCCAATGATTATTGATTTAATACCTAAGGTAAAAGCTACCATCAGTCATGTTAAATCAGTTAAAAAGTATACTCTAACAAGCTGTGTCAGACATACACAGCACTAGGCCAGCTCAGCTGTGACAGGCTAGCCAGATATCTTTCTTTTCCCTGGAGCTAGTAAAGGTTTGGTTGGGTGAACTGTAGATTGGCTAATCAAAGTCAGTTTATTAGATAACACTAGAGCTGAAGTTTCTGGAGGCCATATGACCCTTGGAAACTCCCTGAACTAGCTTCTGTCACTGCTTGAGCTGCTTCTCCCCCTTGTCTCTCTCCCAACCCTCACATTTGTGCAAGCCCTTTCTTCTATAGTCTAGATCCTTTTTCAGCCCTTCCATGGATGCCATAGTTCTGGTGCTGACAAAGGTCCATTCAACAAGGAGTATATTTGCTTCCTCCATTTTGCATTAATGAATCTGGGTCCCTCAGTACCTCCTCATTAAAGTGTCTTTCATAATAATGGACAAAATTTTGTTAGGATCCAATAACAAAATATTCCGACTATTCAGTGGACTAAGAACAACAAAAAAAGAAAAAATAATTATTTAAAACACGAGTAAACTTCTGTCCATTCCCACAAGAGACTATTATATACCTAAAATTTAGAGTTTGTATTAAGATATTTGTATTATAATACAAATAAGATATATTTGTATTATATATTAAACTATATAAATTATTGAGTTTCTTACCATATTACTCATTTAGGATTTCTTAATTCTCAGCATTTGGTAAGGATGACTACTTTATTTATCATTCTTTTGAACTATTAATGGAATTTTGTATATCCTAACATTTAGCTTATGTCTAGTGGTCAATGTATTATACGTTTGATGCTTAAAATGTCATGGTTATGATTCTGTGTTTATAATACTTTTGAAAGTCTTTTCTGCCTTTCATAGCTGCTTTTTTATTTTTGCTTTTTAAAAAGAATCATTTAAATTTTTTTAAAGAAAATCTTGTTTTGTATAAACTAAACTAGACTTATGGAAGTTCATATTTCACAAGTAAAATTGGTCACGTACCTCAGACTTAGAGACAATACTTTGCAAAAGAAATTAATCTATCTATAGCCTAATAGGATCAATACCAACAAACAGCTAAAATAGATCAACTTGAAAGGTTTTTTTTTTTTTTTTGAGACAGGTTTTATCTGTGTGGCCCTGGCTGTTCTTGAACTCACTCTGTAGACCAGTTTAGCCTTGAACTCATCAAGATCTGCCTGCCTCAGCCTCCTAAGTGCTAGAATTAAAGGCGTATGCCACCACACTTAGCTTAAACTTTTATATATATATATATATATATATATATATATATATATATTCACTTATGTGCATGAATGTTTTTTGTGCATGCATGTCTATGCAGCATGTGCATGTCTGATACCTGAGGGAGTAATGAGAGGGTGTCCAGTGCCTTGGATCTGGAGTTACAGATGGTTGTGAGCCTTCTTGTGGTGCTCAAAATGAAACCTGGATCTTTTTCAAGAGCAGCCAGTTCTCTTGATCATTGAGCTATCTCTCCAGCCTTCGATTTGCTTTAAAAAAAATACAATTTTATTATTTCAGTGAGTTAGCCTGTTTTAAAGCTATAGTAGATGCTGTAATTGATAGATATTACTAACACCATATTGTATAAAGAGTAGCATGTTCAAAGTCAGAGAATTTTGAAGAAATATCCAGGAAAGGAAGACAAGGACACTAAGCTTTCTGTGCTTCTAAAGCACACGTGTAGGAGAGTGTAAGGAGGCAATGAGAGGACTAACAATAAGTTTGTAGTCTGTCGGTTTGGGCTAAATGTATAGGCAAGTTAATTGTCACTTACTAAATGAGCTACTTTCTTCACAGAGACTAAAGCATGTATGGATATTGTATTTGATTCAGGCTGTGTAAGAAGGCAGAGGAGTTGGAAAGGAGCTAGAAAGAGCACAAAAGGATTACTGTGCTCTTTCCAAGTCAAGGGTGAGTGAAACTGTTTCAATTTGAGAATATAAAAAAATAGTATTGATAAGGTCAGTGATCACCTCTAAACAATTAATGTAAATAAAATTGTAATGATAAAAACTAAATTGTAAAAAAAAAAACAAAACAAAAAAACCCCCCAAAACCCTAAATTGCCTGGAGTTCAAGAAAAGAATATTGAGGAAATTGAAAAAAAAAAAAGCATAGAGTCTTCTTTTAGTTGTTTTTGGTGAAAGGAAAGAAAATTGTAGTTGGTTGTTTTTGCTTTTTTGGGGGGCCTGCCACTCACCTCCAAATAAATCACACATGGAGGCTTATTTTTAATTATAAATGCCCCAGCTTTAGTTTGGCTTTTTTTTTTTTTTTTTTTTTTTTTTTTTTTTTTTTTTTTTTTTTTTTTTGGCCAGCTTTTTTTAACTTTATATTATCCCATCTACCTTTTCCTCTGTGCATTTTCCTTTTCTTACTTCAGTGTATCTTACTTTCTTATTCTGTTGCTGGTTATGTAACTGGGTGCCTGGCCCCTTGTGTCCTTCTCATCTGTCCTCCCAGATTTCTCCTTTGATTCTTTCTGCCTGCCAGCCCCGCCTATCCTTTCTCCTGCTTCCCTGTTGGCCGTTCAGCTGTTTATTAGACCATCAGGTGTTTTAGACAGGCACAGTAACATAGCTTCACAGAGTTATACAAATGCAACATAAAAGAATGCCACACATCTTTGCGTCACTAAACAAATGTTCCACAGCACAAATGTAACACACCTTAAAATAATATTCTACAACAGAAAATAGATTGTAGTAGGTCAGAGAAAGATCTTTTGAGGTGGAAACATGTTGAACGTACGAAATGCTTCCAAACTCATAAGGAAATTCTGAAGATTTAAGGGGAAGAAATAAAAGACATTAGTAAGTATTGGAGAAGGAATAAAAACAGGACACATGAAAGGGAGCTAGCCCTTGAAACGGTCAATTGTTTCTCTGATATGGGGAAAGGAGATGTATTCTGAATGGACTTTCAGATGGAGAGCTGAGACCTTGAACCTGGAAGTTACATACACTCTTGTTTCCTAATAGGTAAGAAGGACGGTGTAGGGGAGAAGATTTTGAGTAGGTTAAAGATGCCATGGTATGATACTTTGGGTAATAATCATATAGTTAAGTCAACTAGAAATGATAAATAATTTCCCAGGGTTGCATGAATTACAGTGGACTCATTTGGCTTAGGTTTCATGACCTACTATATTTACCCTAGAAGAAATAAACAGAAGTTCATGAAGTAGGGTAGAGAATGATAAAGATATATACAATGAAAGGAAAAGTAAATGAGAAAAATATGGGGTAATCCTAGGTTCTGAACAGAACTGGATAAATGAAGAAGAACTTAAGGTTTGGGAAAATAGGGAGAAAACAGAGGAGTAGAGGTGCTGGGGAAATGAAGCAGAGCTTCAGAATACATGAAGGAATAGGAATGTTAGCTTAAAATATCAGAGTAGAATACGTATTGAACAACATCCCCCTAGGTACTGTTCCTTTGTATCGACAAGTGTTGCAGTACCAACTGCTAACTTACCACTAGATGTCACTGTGACTCATATGGTAAGTCTAGCTTTGACTTAAGATTCAGGATGTTGGAAAGTCACACAAATACAGTATGTCCAAATATATCCTGGTGATCTGTAAGAGCCTATTCTGTAGTCAGTTTCTTATGCAGGTTATCTTAAATATACAGCTACTTTGGAGAGGATAACTGCTTTAGAACAAAAACAAACCATTAAATTTAGAAATTTTGGATTTCTGATGCTACCTTTATGTTGCTGATTTGTTTTGTTTTACTATATTAATCACATTAAATAGTATTTTTTTTGGCCTGTGCACTTTAAGAAGTTTAAAACTTTTCTGAAATTATGCATCAAAATTTATAAAGATATTTTATATCCTTAGTATTGTTTTAATTATTTGTTTGCAGAATTGGTTCTGGTTTTACATGAACTAACATCATTTTATTGGTACTAACAAAAGTATTTGTTTTTAAGTGGTCAAGATTATGCATGTTGACACCAAATCTGTGAATGTAAAGTTTTTATTTTTTGCAATTTTCTAATAGAATAAAACAGTAATAACTATTGGAGTCATATTTAGGAAGTATGTCAGATTTGTTGCCTACCCACAAATTTTTCATTTGCTTCTTTCAAAGTCTCTAAACTATTTGGAAAGCTTTGCAATATGAGTATTTTAAAAACATGTAATCATACAAAAACGAACATACAGATATTCCCAGGATCATAATAAACTGTTCAGATATATGATGTACATTATAAAATATATTTATGTTCTATCGATTTATTAAACTTTTTCCACTGGTAAAGAGTAGTTGTGAAATATTATACTATTAGAATTGTTTTTGAGTTGCAGGTTATATGGTAGAAAATATGTCCCAGGTTTTTGCCTATGATTTGCCTAATGATATAGCCTAGTATTTTCTTACAGTCCTCTTTTCATTGATACCTTATTTAACTTGTGATCCATTATCATATTAAATAATTTTTAGCCATATTGGCAAAGTGCTATTCTATAATTGTAAGTAAGCCATCTTATATGATCCTTTTTAAATTTTAGTAAGTTTAATCTTCTTGGTGTCTCTTGATATAACACCCTTTCATTTGGAAAAGTGCTTGTTTGTTTAATCTACATTAAACTGTATGTTAATCAAGAAATCTCTTTGCACCAAATTCAGAGATTGGTAAGACACCGGGAAGGGAAAATATACCTTCTTTAGCATAATTAGAGATAGGCTAAAGATATCCTTGATATTTGACATAACATTGCTTATAATACTCACCGATTAGGAACTTGCTAGAATGCAGTGAAACTTTCCCAGAACCACATCTTAACTCTTCTTCTGCAAAAGTATGTGGAAGCAGTCACTATGAATTATACATTCTGATTTTTTAAAAAGCACTTCATATAACAATGCTCAGTATTGGCAATATGACGTGAAAGTGCTTTTTAAATTAAGGAATTACTCCTGAAATTATCCTAATTTCTCTTTTTTCATCCTCAAATACACTTTGTCTTGCAACTTTCAAAATGACCTTTTTTCCCCCATACAAAGAAAACTTATTTGTTTTATTTCTTAGGAATTTTACAGTTAAACTAGTATAACTTCCTTGATACATTATATGCCCTTGTTGTGCCAGAAATAGTAGTTGAATAATACTAGATGTCTATACCCTCTATTTCTTATCTCCAGAGGCCTTAACCTCCATTAAAACAAATGTAGTTTGTTTGTTTGTTTGTTTACTTGAAATGGCTTCTCAGGAAATGTAAAAACCCTTTTGACATTATTTAGGGCCTCCTATCCCTCCAGGGAAGGAATCACAACCTAACACAAAAACTTTGCAGCTGGTGAACTCCCGAAGAAGCCCCGTTTAATGATTGTTGTTGAGCTCAGCATGGCAGCTTGCAGTTGTTCTTTCCTGTATGGGCCCACCCCACCTCACATTCATGTTCTTCATGACAAAGAATTCTCCAGAGGCAAAACACAGGCCAAGATTTCAGATGCATTCCTTGTATCCTGTTCTTCCTGATTCATTTTTGCTGTAATATTAGGCATATTCACAAAGTTTACTGGATATAGTCAAGGGAACGACCACCCTCTCCACTGTTATGATAAACTTTTCATTTCTTACAAAACCGATCAAACTATTGGCTACCAAAGAGTTGAATATGCAAATATGCTATGGTACCTCATCTTTATGTAGAGTATGCTAGTTTAAAATAGACCCAAGCCAGAAGTTCAATTCACACTTCTTCCTGTGACCTAGTCTTCAAATTTTGACATTTCCCATTTTTTTATGTTCTCGGTGGGTGAATAAATGTGAGAGTATGTCTAACAAAGATAATGGCAATTAATGACCTTGTAACTTATCAACAAACTGATTGGCAAGTTTTCATTTTAACTTGTAGCTGGAAGTTGCTCTGGTCTTGCCCAGCCCTGTGGTCAGGATGAATCTCTTCAACATCAGCAGCCTCTTGGTCCCAAGTAAACACACAGAAGCTATCTTACTTATGAACTGTATGGCCTATGGGTCAGCCTTCTTGCTAGCTAGCACTTATAACTTAACTCAACCCATTTTTATTAATCTATATGTTGCCACATGGATGTGGCATTACCAGTCTACTGACATGTGGCTCCTTCCACAGCAGGCTGGCGTCTCCCCTGAGTCTGCCCTTCTTCTCTCTGTATCTCTGCTTGGATTTCCCACCTGGCTGTAAGCTTTCTTGCCATAGGCTAAAACAGCTTTATTTATTATCCAGTAAGAGCCACACATATTCACACCATTGAGAAAGACATCCCACAGCATTAACTTTAACTAGTTCTTTTAAAAATCAAATATAGGCTTGGTTTAGTGTTACTTAGATGAAAAAGGTAAACATGTTTATTGAAATATAAGTATGGAATCCATTGCATTTATCAGCTAAATAGGATATGATACATTAGTTGGTGCTGCATATGCTTGCTTAATATATATAATAATCATGTCTTGAATTAATTGAATTTAACATAAAAAACACAGTATGGTACATTTCTTTATATAGTAAAATTTCCAGTCTTAGAACCAAGGCTTAAGTATGGCAGAAGGATGGTCTAAAAAAGAGTAGTATTACCTATTACTGGCTAGTTTTGTGATCCTGGAAGGCCACTTACCTGTTATTTGTTTTGCTTTTTTAAATTGGAAGGTCACTAAAGTCTCTACATGTTTTGGTAAGCTGCAATGTTTTAAAATTGTTTTTTTAGTGTCATATCTTATTTTCTGTTTTCTCATTGAAAATAGATTTTTTTTCATGCAAATCATTCTGATCATGGTCCCCCCTCTCCCAGTTCCTTCCAGCTCCTCTGCAGCTTCCCATCCATTCAAATGTACACCTTTCTTGCTTTCTCTTCTTAGAAAACAAGCATCTAGGAAGAGAGAAAAAAAATAAAGTAAGAAAAGTAAGATAAAATAAAAACAAACCTGAATAGGACAAAACAAACAAATAACAAAACAGAGAGGCAAAGAAAAAGCATAAGAAATACATATAGACGTAGACACATGTATTGGTATGGACACAAAACCCCTAAAAGCACAAAATTGGAAACCATAATAGATAAGCAAAAGACCTTTAGAAACAAATGCCCCGACAATTACAGAAAGCTTCAGAAAGCTTCCAAAAATATCATTTGAGTTCATTTTGTGTTGGTCCTCTACTGCTGAGTGGAGCCTGGCCTTAAGAAAGATTTGTATACTCAGTGACACTCCACTAGGGAAACTTGGTTTTTCATTTGTGCATGGTTATCAGTTGGAGATAGCTTCTGGTTAAGGAGGCTTGGGTCAACTTCCACTCTCAACACCGGGATCCCATCAGGCCGTGTGCATGTTGCCATAGTCTTTGTGAGTTATGTTCACTGGTCCTGCTGTGTTTAAAGGCTTTGTTTCCTTGGTGTCCTCCATCCTCTACAATCTTTGTTTTCTTTCAGTCGAGTGTCCTGAACCCTGAGGGGAGGGATGAAGACTTGATGAAGACATCTCATTTAGGAATGAGTTTTCCAAGGTCTCTCACTCTCTGTACACCATCCAGCTATGGGTCTCTGATTTATTCCCATCTACTGTAGGAGAAAGTTCTTTGATGAGAGCTGAACAAGACATTGATCTATATGTATAGCAGAATATCCTTAGGAGTTCTTTTGTTACTTTAAGAACAGGAGTAGTTGGTTTTCTCCTGGGTCCTTGACCTATCTACTTTCTTGACCTATCTACTTTCAGGTTCTTGGCCACCCAGGCACTGTCTGCAATGGGCTCCATCTCATGGAGTGGCCTTCCATCCATCAGAGAGTGGTTGGTTACCCCACAAACCCATGCCACTAGCCCACTAGTACATCTTGTATACAGATTGTATACTATTGTAGATCAGAGGGTTTGTTGCTGGTTTGGTGTTTATTTTTCCCAGGTAGCATGCAGAGTATCTTTCAATTCCATGTGTTAACACCAGTCAGTAGGGGTGAAGGCTCTATAAAGACACTAGCCCTATTTCTTCGTGTTCATTGAGTTTTTAGGTGTTGTTCAGCAATAGGGTCTTATTATTAGTTTGTAAAGATCAGCCAGTAGTCTTGAAAATAACCTGTGTTGTTTAGAGTTTCCCATGGGACCCTTTGGCCCAAAACTCGATTAGATATAACTCATTACTAGAATTGGTTGCTTCATTTGTTGATAATAGATGTTCATTTAGGGCTCTGTTACCTCTACTGTTTGGTGAATCCGTCTAGATAACTTCATATATGTATATATTTTAGAAAGATATATAATATATATATGTATATATATATATATATACACACACACACATATATATATATATATATATATATATATTAGGTTGCCATACACTCTTTCAAATGGCCCTTAGTTTTAACTTTCCCTTCCCATATTCTCTTCTGTACTCCATCTTCCCTTCCACTTCCTGTTTGATCCTCCCATTCTAATCCTGGCCCTATCCATCTATAACTCCCTGTTTGCCTTTCCTTGGTGATCCAATCCTACCCCGAGTCCCTTAGTCTATACGTGATCTCTGTGGTTATATATATGGATTGTAGCCTGCTTATCAAAAATGGAACAGCTAACATCCACATAGTAAGCAAATACATGTCATACTTTTTGCTGAGAACTGAGAAACTGTCAACAAAATAATACAAGAAATATTAAGAGTCAAGGTGTAGCTTGGTGGTACAATGCTTCCCAAGCATGTACAAGGCCCTGGGTTGCATCCTCTACTACACTATACTACCACCTCTACTACAGGGTGAAGGTAGGAGGAATGAAATGTAAAACTTCATGTTACATGTGAAAGAACATCCTTTTGAGGAATTAATAAAGATACACTTTTGTATGAGCAAGGACTCATGGGAACAATTATAACAAATAAGGCATTTTGCATTGTTTTGGTCTTTTGTTTGGAGGCAGTATCATCACCCTGTGTAGTTCAGAATTGTCTTGTTTCCAGTATTATCCTGTCTTAGGTTTTTAGGAGTAGGGACTACAGGTGTATATCCTATTGATACTGTGTTTTTCAGCCTGCATTCCCCTGGTGACTAATAAAATTGAGTGTGTTTTCATTCATTTGGTACTTATTTAGAGTATTGAAATAATTGTATGACAATTGAAATTAAAAAAAAAAATCTTGGACTGTGGGTGCAGCTCAGTGGTAGAGTGTTATTGGTATTTGTAAGGCCCTGGGTTTGATCTCATTGTTTTACACACACACCCTCGTGTTCAGAAAGAATATTTTAAATTAGATATTATCTAAAATATTTGGCATATCTTCTAGACCTGTATTTGATGAATTTTGAAATTCTTTGAAAACTCATTCTGTATTTCAAACAAATTAATGTTCAAGACATTTCAGTACTACTAAGATTAGTTATTGATATATGTCATTTGAAGAAAGGCTAACAAATTATTTTAAACAAATGTGTTAGCTCTTTTCCTCCTAGGAAACCATAACTAGACATTGTGGAAAGTGTATTTTTTTTTTTTTTTTTTTTTTTTTTGGTTTTTCAAGACAGGGTTTCTCTGTCTAGCTTTGCGCCTTTCCTGGGACTCACTTGGTAGTCCAGGCTGGCCTCGAACTCACAGAGATCCACCTGGCTCTGCCTCCCGAGTGCTGGGATTAAAGGCGTGTGCCACCACCGCCCGGCTGGAAAGTGTATTTAAAGTTGGTGTGCCTAACTAACTTAGTGGCACTGGTCAGTTACAAACTTAGGTTCGAACAGTTTCAGATTTCCCTGAGCAGTCTTGTTTCTGGGGTGAACACTAACGGTCTCGTGTGTTCCTGTCTTTTCTAGTTTCCTACGTAGTGCAGCATGAATGCTGTGGCTAGTTTCTGACCAAGGGTCCATGACAGCAAATATGTGGTACTCTGGACTGCAGCTCTTAAAACTGGTATACCTCCTCCCTGACCTCTTGCCATACTGAACACATTACTCCTCCAGAGTCTGTATGTTAAAGCTAGTGCTGAATAGCAGTCATTGCTAAGTGACCCAGTACAGTTTCATTTTTTTTCTTTTTTCCGAGACAGGGTTTCTGTGTGTAGCTTTGTGCCTTTCCTGGAACTCACTCTGTAGCCCAGGTTGACCTCGAACTCACAGAGATCCACCTGGCTCTGCCCTCTGAGTGCTGGGATTAAAGGTGTGTGCCACCACTGCCCGGCTTACAGTTTCATTTCTTAGAAACATTTTTGTGAAAAGACACCCTAGAATTCTTGAAATATTTTGTGTCCGTGATTTCTTGTAAGCAGAGTGCTTGCTTCCTTTCTTTTAAAGACTAGTGTTTGGAGAATACCCTTAGGAAGAGAATTAGATTTATGAAAATAGTAAAAAGTATAACTCTTTGCTTTTTATACTATTGAAAGAGAAATATAAAATATATGGTATCTAATTATTAAAGATATTCAGTTTTTATGAAATCCCGTAGTTTACATTACTAAGATACATTTTAACTATGAGTTTGCTTTTAAACTATTTTTTACTTTAGGAACATTATCAGATACAGGGAGGCATGTAGCACAGACTACAGAGGGTTATAATTTATTAAATTGTCTTTGGTAAATATTTTTTGAATATTGTGACCTCAGTCTACTGCCCAATTGGCATGAAAAATAAGAGAGGGAAGTTCTTTTCATCTTAAAATTTCTCTTTTTAGTACTTTCTCCAAAACACTAGTGATTAAAAAAATTCAACAACTTTCATTTGTATTTTTTTCATACTTAATTTTGTTCTAGAAAGAACTAACAGAACCTAAAATAAACTGAATTAGTAATAAAGTAAGAAGTAACCTATGTTGCATTATATCTGCTACTTTTCTTGTATTAAATTACTTAAGCTTTAGAAGAAAACATACAAATGTGAGATTTTTTTTTAACATTTTAAATAAATGATCTTAAATAGGACAAAATGGTTAAGAAATTTAAATAAACATGAATATGTGATGAGGACTGGGGTACTGCATGGTGGTGGAGTATGTATTTAGCATGTGTAATGTGTGAGCCCCAGAAATTATTTGATGAAATGTGCAGCACTTTTGACTGTCTATTAAGAGTTGGTTGTGTTTTTAACTTCCCTTTCATTATTAATAAGCGATTATTTATTTGTGTGTGTGTGTGTGTGTGTGTGTGTGTGTGTGTGTGTGTGTGTGTGTGTGACAAGACCTGACTAGGTAGCTCAGGCTGGCCTGAAACTCAAGATGTTCCTCTCTCCCCTTAATGATCAGATTGCAGGTATATGCCACTATGTGTAGACGAATTTCTAAACAGAAACACAGAGCCAAATATAGGGGTAATAGTTGAAGAGATCAGAGAAATAGTGAGAGCCACGGACTAACCTTAACTTACCCCTTTGCCATCATTTCCCAAGAGAGCTTCTTCCTGTCTAACCTGTGCTTTTGTTGCCTTCCTGTTCTGCCTTCTCATTGGCTCTAAGCTCAGCCACATCATTTCCTCCTCACTTCTTGTCTATACAGATCTCCAGGTCTCTATGGTTGGTACTGGGATTAAAGGCGTGTGTCACCACACTTGGCTGTGTCCTTGACCACACAGAGACTCTGCCTGCCATGTGATCGGTTTAAGGGCGTGTGCTACCACTGCCTCACTTCTCTTTATGGCTCGCTGTGACCTCTGATCTCCAGGCAAACTATTTATTAGCATACAAATAAAATATCACATTTCAGCACAAATAAAATATCACCACAACTATGCCCAGTATAAGTGTTGTTTTTATAGAAAAATATTTGTAAGTATACATGACAGAATTTACCACTAGTAAAAAATTAGTTTAATCAACATTAGCATGAGAAAATAGATGAATATACCTTAATACATTTTTGGCATAAAATTAATATCATTGAAAATAGGTGATCTAGTGCATCTTCTTGCATAATGTTGGTTTATCTGTTTTGAGGAAAACACACAGAAGCATAGAAGAAACATATACCAATTTCAAAGACTAGGAACATTTCTACAGAAAATAGAGATCCATATTTTCATAAAACAGTGGACCAATATGAAAAGTAAGTCTCTGAAGGACTAGACTGGAGTTCATGTTGCTAGTTCTCCTTATTGACTATTAGGAGCATGCAATTAGATATGTGATGAAGTTAACATTAGTGATATCAATTTCCCTGATGAAGGGCTAACATTTGCTTCAAGAACACATTTCCATATATTTCATAGCTTGAACAAGCATTTGACTGAGACTGTTCCTTTTAGGCTTTGTATGTTAGAACTTAATAAATATGCATAGAAGATATACATAGATGAAATATCGGGGGTTTCTAAAAGATTGTTTCCTCCTTGGCCTTCTCAAGACAGTTAGATATAATAAGAAGAGCAAAGATGGAGGCCAAAATGCATTTGCCCCCTCCCTGCAGTGCATGCCTTAGAAAAGCATATAATCTAATATAGAATTTATTAACCCTATAATTCAAAAATTTCCCATACATCTGATTACCTACCATGATGTTTAACTTAGAAATTACACTGTCTATCACTGTTCTTGTGATAATGGGATGTCTCTGTGAAGAGATGGAGTTAAAGTAAAATGATTATTAGAGGTATTATGAAGCATTAGGCTAATGCAGGATTACTTGAATACAAGCACTGTGATACCATTGTAGTATACCTTGTAACTGAGACAGCTACCAAGTACATGATGGATATATAGCATGATACACTGGGCAAAAGGATGATTCACTTCCTGGGTGGATGAAGCAGATGGTGCAAGATTTCATCATGCTAATCAGAACAGAACAAAATTTATCAACTCTTTATTTCTGTTTGATATGCCAGACTGTTACTGACCATGGGCAACTGAAACTGCATGGAAAGTGAAACCATGTGTAAGGCATCAGCTGTACTGTGATAGCAGTTAAATTGGAGGTTTTACTGTGAGAGCCAAGTGACCTGTTGAATTGCAGAATTAGGCAGACTTTCTCCAGCACATTTCAGGCTGTTCAAGCAGGATAATAGGCTAGAGCACAAAAGTCTTTGTTGGTAATTATCTTTGCAGATAATATGGCTTTTTAATGTAATTGCAGCTACTCATCTCTGTGACTGTTGTGCAAGAAAATAGCCATGAACAACATGTAAAGTAAAGGTGTGTCTGTTCCAATAAAACTTAAAAAGAGTTTCTAACTTCTTGCTGTTCCCTTGCATAGAAGGAGAGTGATAAATTGACATTTTCTACAACCTACTGCTTTCAAAAGGAAGACAAGGCTCTGAACTGAATTCTTCAAATTAAGATGTTTCTCCCATGGTTTGTTTATTCATCAGAATTAGAATAGTAAAGACAGAAATCTGGAATGACATGCTTCCTCTTATGGAAAGTAGGGGGGAGCTTTCCTCAGTAATGACTGGGGAAATTTCCCTGACCATCAGGAGTCCTGCTCTTCCAGTGGGCTTACAGGAATAGGAGCAGAGCACATTGTTTGTACTTGACATTTCAACTTTGACTTTTGAGTTTCAGTACTGTGATACTGGGATGATTTCCCTTGTATATGGTTTATTTTTAGTTAAATGATAGTAAAAACCATGTAGTGGGCTCTCAGAAAGAAGTTATTTAAGAATGAAAAATGTAGCCTTCAGACTCTAAAACACAGTTAAAGCATAGTAAATAAATATAGCAAATAAATAAACTGAAAATTTAAGCGTGAAGACAAAAGGCAGTATAAATTAATTTTCATTGACAGTGCTCATCTTTCTGGCACCTGTGGATACATCTTCAGTGTACTGAAAAAAATCTCAGATCATTCTTAAAAATGGTTCATAATTCCTGAGTACCTGCAGAATGCTTTTTTCTCACTTTAATAAAAGCAGGAATGTGGGAGCAGGAGTAACATAGTTCCTGACCTCCTTAAGAGAGAGCTAGTGTGTTGTGTCTCTAAGAAGAGGTGGTCTCTAAACTGAAAGCTGAAGAATGAGCTAGCCTGTTGATTGGGATGGGCAACAGGGGAGTTGTGCAGATCCAGCCGTCAAACAGGGTCAGGGTGGACAAAGCTCATCATGACCCTGATCTGGAAGAAGCATTGTATAAGAAGGGAAAATGGAGCTAGTTGAGACTGAAAAAGGAAGAGGAGACCAGTGTTAGAAGACCCTTGTAAGTGTTTGGGTTTTCCCAGGAGATTAGTGGAAAGTAGTGAAAAGGCTTTTAAGTTCTAAGATGATGTGAATAATTTTCAATTGTAAATCTGTCAAGACTGGCTTAGAAGAGGCATATTGAGAACTTACAGCTATCTTGTCCAGCAAGATAATCCTAAGCTAAGTATGGCTTTTGAGCTCTTGAAGTATGGTTGGTGTGTCTAAGAAGCAATTTTAGATTCTATTTAAAAAAATTATAATTTAATAGTTAGAGCAAGTTAAAATATGTTTCAGGTATTTTTGAGTAGGTTGACATGTCCATTAAGGTGCTGAAAATTTGCGGTCTAAATTGAGCTTTGTTGTAAGTAGAAAAGGCACAATGGATTTTGAATTCATAATGTGGAAAATAAAATATTTTTCTATGAGTGCTTGTTGAAGTCATATTTTGAATATGTTTGATTAATAAAATGTCACTCAAATTAATCTCATCAGTTTCCTTTTGCTAGCTCAAATATGGCTTTTAGAAACTTTGAATTTATGTATATCTTTGACATTGTATATTAGTAGCCAGAAATCAGCCTGGAGGCTTGCCCAAGAGTCCAGTGAGGAAGCCTTATGTTTGAGTTGGGGTTGCGGCAGCAGGTAAGGAGGATGTATGAGAGAACCAATCACTAAGGAGCTAAAATTGATAAGATAGGACATTTAAGTAAGAGAATGACTGCTAAATTAGTTGTAAGGAAGAGAACAGGAGCCTCAATTCTAAAATATGAGGAAATGAATAGTAACTGAGTGGAAAATCCAAATGTGTAAACAAAAGTCATAAATATATTTTATTAACAATTTAAGCTAAAAAGTTCATTATTTCTACCATTGGACTTTAGTTTTGTTCAGGATTGCTGTGTAGAAGATATTATCTATTAGTTGATTCTTTAGTTATATAATTTTCCATTTCTTAGATAGATGAACACCAAATTTATAATTTAATGGTTTACTTTCTATGTTTCTTTGGCTCTGTTTATCTCCTTTAACCAACTACTAAGTAAAGAGTAAGTTCTGAGGTCCTTGCATACTTTTGAACATGTAAATTTTTTATGTATTTTTCACATTTAATAATATTTAATAATAGGAAATTTTTATCAACCTATATTTTAATTTTAGATTAAGCTTATTTCTGTTTGAAAGGAAAAGTACTTGGTTTTTATGTGGTTTATTAGACCCTCATTGAAACTTTTGAATCTCTGGGGTATCTGATGTTGGTTAAATGTTTAGTACTTTCTGTTGTCAACCTAAGAAATAAGATGCATGGCTAGCTGCATTTTCTAGTCTTTTAAGCTTATAAAAGTAGTCGAGACAGTTTGTTGACCCCAAGGAGACCTTGTAGTCTTTGGCTTGTTAGCCAACAGGGTCTGTACTCTTCATTGGCATTCAGATCACAGACAGCCATTGGACTCAGTGCAAAGCCAAGCACAGCTTTAGGGTTTAGACAAAGCCACCCTGGCAAAGGAACCTAGTTGTCAGGGTAGCTGGCTGGATTGTAAGAACTGTTGCATAATGGGGAGACCAAGTAGAACTATTAGGATGCAAATGTGAAGAAAATGGTGGCGCTAACCTGCAAAAACAAACATTTCTTTTTTGGTGAAGAGTCTATTCATTGTTGCTTTCTTCTGTTTAACTTCTCTGGGCCTTAGATGTAGTTGGGGCAATTGGGAGTATATTGGTTTATCTTAATCTCTGCCCATAAAGCTGGTCTACATTTAGAATCAATATCTAATTTGTGGGAAGAGACCACAGTACTTCAGTGTTTGGATTCTTTTTGTAGTACACAAATGTGTCCTGGGTCAGTTTTATATGTGTTTATTCTGGGTTAGGAAGAGGAATCTGTTTTGCTGTTGATCTTCTTACATTTATAACAAATTATTCTTATTTCTACCATGTAATTTCTGGTGGTGGCCTTTTAGAAAGGTGTCTTATACATAGTGTAGCATTATGATAGATGTTAAGAGTAATGCTGTTCAAATTCTTAGGACAGTAAGAACATTTTATTTTAATAATATCTGTTGGAAATCTGACCTTCTTGTTTTTGTTCCTTTCCATCTTGAGTACTAGCTTTAGCTTTCCTTTTTCTTTCCTACCTCTTTATTTTTAGCAAAATAGAATGCCATCTATGCTTTGGTGGAATGAGAAAGGGTAGCATAACTAGTGGGACAAGAGGCTTTTAACCAGGCTCAGAGAGTGCAGTAGTGGCCATGCTTTATTGACTAGTTATTGAATTTTCTCATTTAATTCCTAAGTACTGCCTTATGAGGTATAACATATAACCCCATTTTGCAAATGAGTATACTGAGTCAAAAAGAAATAAAATGGCTTGCTCAAGCTCAGTTTTGTTTATAGTAAAACCAAAAAATGCTTTGAGGACCTTGAGGTTAATCTGACCTGAAGGAAGAGTTCTCTGGTGAAATGTGAATGGGAGCAGGACCAAAGGAAAGTGTGATAAAGAAGAAATCCTATACCTACCAGAAGACAACATAGATGTGGCTGCCTGGAGGGAGTCTGAGGAGGAGGCTGGGATGGTAATTGCTTTGTGTTCAGATATTTTAAGTATGCTGTTTAATTGTACAAAAGTTCATTGCCTTGGCTTATCGAAGGGACTTTGAGGTTGATTTTAAAGTAGATGAATTTTTTGTATTTGATACCTCTCTTGTTTCCGATGGGCAAATCTCTGAGTTTCTTTCAGTAGTCACACTCTAGCTTTTGTACTTTTCAAGCAAGGTTCTTACCTTATTAGAAGTTGTCTTGTATTCCTGTATTTCCCATTCTTACTCTGTTTTGCTTTCAAAATAACCTTTAAGAAAAACCATAATATCACTGTTGCTTTCCCAGCCAATTAAATACTAGCTGCATTTGAAGCCATTTGTCTTTGTTTTTCTCTTTGACTTGAGTTTTATTGAAATCTGATACAGGTGATATGAAAGGAGAAATGGGAAAAATGGGGAGGGGCTTGAGTTTGTGAGAGGAAGATCAAAATAGGAGAGGGAGTACAGAGTTTGAAAAAGCCATAAGGATCATATTTTATATTTACCAAGAATTACATATATATATAATATATTTAAGTGTATGTATATAGTTTAAATGAAGTTATAACACTTGGGTGATGATATTCTACACAAGAGCCATAAACTACCTAACAAAGATGAAGTACCAGATATGAGAAACCTTTCGAGTTGTTGGTTAGGGGAGTCCAAGAGACTCTGAGAGCAGTATAGGCTGTTGCTGTAGCCCATGGTTTCCTCCTAGAAGTTGAAGGTCCTTCATTCCCTGTTCCTGAAGATACCATACATTTTGGACACAGGACTCAGAAGAATTGAGCTGGATCTTACCTGAAGTTGCTGTGCAATCTGTCAAGGGAGAAAAGCAATCAGTAGTTCTACTCAGTTGTGACACCTTTGAACCACAGCAATGACAAGCATGGCAAGATAACACTAAAGGTACAATAATGGCACTCTCATCTTCACAATAACTTGGTGGTAACTAATTGGACCCAAGGCCAGCTCAACAGAAGGGAAATGATGCCCGGTACTGGAAACTTAGACAGCTACTCATGGTCAGTGAGATCATAGATCTCACAGGAGAACCTACTACTTCTGCTTTACTGAACCAGTATAATTCCTTGCTGCATTCTAAATGCTTCTCCTTATACTCACAAATAAGTGTAGCACACATTATTAAAGAAGCTTCTCTTCATAGCAGATGAAGACCATTACAGAAAACCAAAACTGCTCAAAACTGATCTTGGGGTGCCTAGCCCCCGTTGATATATTCTACAGCACATCACCAGAACTGAGGGTGTAGAGAACATTGAAGAAGGAAGGGTGGAAAGAGTGGAAGAGCTAGGGGATCAGAATCTGCCAGGAGACCTCAACAACATGGCTGCCTAGATAAGACCTGACTAGGCACACCACCAACAGACAGGCTAATGTGGAAGGGTGAATCTCATGGACCCCTCCCTAGACAAAGAGCTGCAGGCATGAGCTACAGACTGCTGGGAAGGGGGAGATCAGTTTTCTCCATGGATGAGCCTCCTATTGGTTATCTAATACCAAGTGGTCAGCCATGATATCATATACATATAAGTGACACTAAATGGACTCAGCAGGTTGTATTTGTGTATTTATGTACACACACACACACACACACACACACACACACACACACACGAGCAACAAGAGTGGTGGGAGGAGTTAAAGGAGAAGGATATAGACAATGATGTAATTATATTTTAATTTTAAAAATTGCAAATAAATATATTAAAAGTTTGATATTTTAAAATATTTTAAAGTGATAGAATGACGTTTTTTTAAAAGTTCTTTTTTTGGCAAATAATGGTATAGGATTTGGGTTTATTTATGATCTTTGATTTGTATATGCCTTCAGTCACATATATTCATGAATTTTTTTGTTAATGAAATACTCTGAGGTGCTGGCTAGGTACAGGAGATACAGTGGCACATGGGGCTGATACAGTCCTGACGTTATAGTCTTGACAGTATCTTTGTCACTGGATTGGATTTATGAGGCTCAACTCTACCACATTTTTCCTGTTGTGAAATTACAGACTTTTCTGCTTTCTAGGTTGTATATTAATGCATTTGAAACTCTCGGTGGTGGAACTTACATTATATTTGGGGTTATATAGATATTCATTTGGCTATTTATATTTGTTTATTATGGTTAGCTATTATATTCGAGTGTTCTAAAATGGCCTTTATTTGATTTAGTACTGTTTTCTGCCATACCCAGGCTATGTAATTATGGCTATAGCTATTGGCATGCCATGCCTTTTAATTGCTATGTAGTATTTCATTTTATATCTAGTTCCCCATTTACTCAATCTTTAGTCTGTAGAAGTAAATATTTTTCTCTCTCAATTCAATCAACTCTACAATAACTTTAGTCTCTTCTGATACAGTATTATAAAACAGATTTTAGAAAAGCTTTAGCTTTTTGTCTCATTGATGCATGGTTTCAAAACAGAAGTCCTAGCTTTTCTTTCAGTATTTTTGATTGAACTGTTTTACAGAAGGTTCTAGTTGAATTAGTTTAAATTGAGTTTGAGTTTTCTTTTTGTCATACTTAAGAGGTAAGTCCTAAACTGGTCATTTTACTTGGAGTGTGGGACTTGGCATAGCACAGTATTGAACAGGTAAAAGCAAACAAAAGTGTAGGAAAGCAGCTAATTATAGTAATTGCAGCTGGTTTCAAAGTACTCCTAACAGTTTGTGTGTACTGCTTACTTGAAAGCATCAAATGGGTGCTAGTTGTGAAATAGAACACCTGTTTGTTGTTGAGCATGTGTTTATGCAGATGATTGTTGTTGTCAAAGCACCTTGATGTAGAGTAGTCCTGTTTACATTTACATTCTCCCCAAAGGATTAACAGTGTTCTCTCAATAAATTTGCAGTCTATTCTCCTCTCAAAGGCTGCTGTTTGGAGGGTGGTGTGAAAGAGGCAACAAGTGCTTGCTAATCACTTGAATATACATAATTAGCTACAGTCTGGTGCACTGGAGTCTTTGTAGGACCATAACAATACTGATTGGCAAATGCACACAACAATAGATGTGTCACCATATAGTTGTTGAGAGTACTTATTGTCTTTTCATTGGCATTTATTCTTTAATTTTCTGAACTTAGGTTTCATTACAAGCCCCTTTTTATTCTTTTTTATGAACCAGTGTCAGGTATCTAGAACTCTGTAAAGTCACCATTAAGAAATAATGTTTCAGATTTATTTACCAGGGTGAGTTTGTTATTCAAAAGACACATTGGACGTATTTAGTAATTATAAAAATTGAGAGATATCAAGTTTGTTGGATAGTTCAACTTAATTCATAGTGGAAACTGTGTGTGTGTGTGTATGTGAGAGAGAGAGAGAGAGAGAGAGAGAGAGAGAGAGAGAGAGAGAGAGAGAGAAGGAGAGAGAGAGAGAGAAGGGGAGAGAGAGAGAGAAGGGGAGAGAGAGAGAAGGAGAGAGAGAGAGAGAGAGAGAAGGAGAGAGAAAAGGAGAGAGAAAAGGAGAGAGAGGGAGGGAGGAGAGAGAGAGCAATACATTTTATTTACTTATACTCTAGTTTTGTAATTAGATTGTTAAATGGCCCTGCTCTAGGATATGTAGACCGCAAATCCTAAATTTTGGGTCTTGTGATATGATGCAAAGAAAAAAAAAGGGACTTCCTAAAAGCTGTTAGGCTCTGGTAATTGCCTCCTTTCCCATTCCCATCACTCTCACATCCATGCAGGCATCTGTGCCTGCTCCCATTAAAGTTGGAGACCAGTGGTCACTAAACTAGAGATTTAAGTGTGGGTTCTCTGTCCTCTGAAAACCACTTTAATTGCACCTCAGAAATCCTGAAATCCTGATATGGGGTTGTTAATAGAAAGGACAATTTGTATACAGAGTGAGAAAAAGCCAGTTTCCTTTAGCTCCCAGAAGATTGTATTGTTGGCTAGTTTGCCTGAGAATTCTACATTCTTGATTATAACACAGGTGCAACGTGATATTTATTAGAGTGTGACATTTGAGATTCAGGATGACACATAAGGGAAAAATTAATGGATATGACTTGGGGTACGGCTTGTGACCCCAAGTTCAATAACAATGTAAATTTTTATTAGTTATTTTTGTGTATTAGAAGAATGTAAATAATCTGGCAAACTTTTCCTGATGTAGAAATCCATGCAGACCTCCCAAACAAGGACAGTCTGTTCAGAGTTTGCATAGGGAAAGCTGCTTCCTAATGTCTTCCCTATGTGTGAGGTTCAAAGGCCAGCAGAGGAGGGAGAAGTCTTGACTGTATGGCAAGGGGATGCCTCGTAAATGTTCTCTAATTGGAGGACAAATGAACACCCTTAACATTCTCTCTGGTGAGTTCTGAATTGAAAGCATTAGTAGAATCTAGGAAAACTAGCAGTTTCTGCTTAGGCCTTGGTCTTTCTGAGCCCTCTGCTCACTACAGCTTGTTGTTTGGTTTCTCAGGCTTGTTCCAAGCTGGTTGAAAGTCTACAGGTCCGGGTGTCTGAAAACAGGAGGGAACTGCTAGGACAGCATAACATATCATTTAGTTACCTTGGAATCTTGTAGTTGTGTTCTTGTTCTTTGATTTTGGTTTGCAGTGGATAGCTTTTAACGTTCTGGTTCCTTACAAACAAAATTTATGCTATCAACAGAAATAATACCAAGATATTTTTATTTCCTAGACAAATCTCTGATTTCCCCAGTCTCATTGGGAAAACTGAAAATAATACATGAAGAAAATTATAATCTGTTTATGGTCAGCAGTGTCACTAATACTTTTGTCCTCTTAACTTTTTTATGTGTGTACATAGTTGTGAGTATTTGAAATCCAGTATTTTATACTGAGAATCAAAGTTTGGTTTAAGGTCTATCATTACAAGTGTGTATGTGCATGTGTATATAAATCTGCATTTGCTTAAAGATCATGCTGCAGCAGTACAGGAGTCAAAGAATTTTATAAACCATTGATACTATATATTAAGTGGTTGATGGATGTTTAATTTCTGTAATGGATAATCAAATAATTTACTGGGGTTATATGTCCTGGAGCAGTAAAGTTATATTGATACAGACAGTAAGTTGTTCAGGGAGTTAATAGTTTCAGTCTTCACTGCTCAAGCAGTGTGTTGTTTCCTTAAACTATTGATGTCATAGGGTGATACATATATACCACTTGTTAGAATGGAAATTCCCCCCTTATTTTAAAGAAAAGGAGTTTAGTTCCATGTCCTAGATTAACTTTGTGGCTAACACATCAGTATTGCAATTTTCTCTTCTTGTGTCTGTGTTCGCTTGTGTGGGCAGAGAATCTATGTACATGACTATGCACATGATGTGAGGAAGCAAGAAGAGGACTTGGGTATTTACTCTATCATTTTGTCCTACTGAACCTAGAGTGCATGTCACAGGGTCTCTCATTGAACTTAGAGTGCATGTAGTGGCCAGAAAGCGATCCCCCTGTCTCCACACTGCTGCCCACAGACTTGTGGTTAGGGACAACTATGGCCAAGCACAGTTTTTGTTTGTTTGTTTTTAATATAGGTGAGTGGAATCTGAACTTAGGGTCTCACACTTGTGTAGTTATCCCTTTGACTCACTGCCCACCACTCTAGCCTCATCCTTCACAATCTGTTTCCTAAGTGAGACCTATATAGTTTTTTAGTCTGATGTTTGTACATTGCTTACAATATATTTTTTAATTTTTTAGAAATACTGCGAAATACACGGGTGGTAGAGTTTCTTTTCCATAGTCTAAAAAGAACTTAAAAGCTCCATTAAAGAGTGGAGTTTTCAACTTTGAATGTTTTGATGTATAAATTGTAAATAAGGCAAGAATACTTAAAATAAACCTAGTGTTAAAATATGATTTATGCTCACTGACTCTATAGTTAAATGTCCCCTGGCTGCTCTTTATTTTCACTTCTTTTAACAGAAGCTTTCTGGTTGAGCTGCTGTAATCTGCTTTTGAGCAGTAATGTATATGCCGTGTGTGTATGTAGGTTAGGTCCCTTTTAAATGTTAATATCTCATTTACACTCACTTGAACAACAACAACTACTTCATTTTTCTTTGTTCTTTTTCCTGTTGTTGTCCTAATCTGGGGTGTGTGTAGGCAGCGGTAGAAGACTGAGAAGGCCGGTTTTACACAGCACTGACATCTCTGCATTGCCCAGACAGCAGCCATGGCTGGGCTGTCTGTGCCGGTGCTTGAGCTGAATGCACTGATAGAACCATTTGCTTTGCTTTGATTTGGTGTTGCTAGGATGTGTTGAATGCCAAATGTTTGGGTAAAGCAGGTTCTTTACTTATTCTATCCCTGTCTTTACCAAATCTTTACCTGTTTCACAAGGATTTTCTACCTTCGAGGAGCTACAAGAATAATGATGGAGGACTAATAGTACTCTTAATGTGGCTTTCTGACCCAGTTTTGACCTTGCCCCCCACCCCCAGTTTAATTTTTATTTTAGTTATCTTGGCAACTCTTTGGGGCTATAGGACTGTTTGTAGATAAAGAACTTTCTACTGGGTGAAGAAAGAGAATGTTGATTGGTAAACCTGGAAAAGTACAGTATGTTTTTCAATAAAATTGAAGCTTATTATTTTGAGAAATTTTACTTGTAAGTTATAGAAGTTGAACTTATACTCAATATGGTCATTTAATTCCATATGTGACATATTTTTAGGTTGTTATGTATATTGAGTTTGCATTTGTAAAACATTTTTAGGTTTACTAGGTATATCAAATGATTTTAAAATTATACACAGATTTAAAAAATTATTGTTATATCTAACTTAAGCATCATCTAATATGAACATAATCAGTACTTGCCTAATACTGTTCTGTCCAAGCACTAACCTTTTAAAGAGGACAGTAGATTTTCTGGTTTCCTAAGATTCTGATAAGTGCACATGAATACCTTTCTTTGTATATTGATTCTATGACTTTGAAAATTATTATACATGGAAGCACTTAGTAGTTGTAAAATTATTTAAATAAAATAAACTTTTCACAATAAATAGCTATGTGGTGGTATTGTGTTCCCCAAAATATTGTGTACTCTAATAAATTTATCTGGGGTCATTGAACAGACAGCCACTAGATACAAAGGCTAGAAAATGGTGGCACTCACACCTTTAATCCTAGCATTCCAGAGATAGAAATCCCTCTGGATCTCTGTGAGTTCAAGGCCACATTGGAAATAGCCAAGCATGGTGACACACGCCTTTAATCCCAGAAAGCCAGACTTAATCCCAGGGAGTGGTGGTAGAAGGCAGAAAGATATATAAGGCGTGAGGACCAGAAACTAGAAGATTTTTGCTGGTTAAGCTTCAGGCTTTCCAGCAGTAGTTCAGCTGAGACCCATTCCGGATGAGGACTCAGAGGCCTCCAGTCTGAGGAGACAAGACCAGCTGAGGATCTGGCAAGGTGAGATAGCTGTGGCTTGTTCTGTCTCTCTGATCTACCAGCATGGACCCCAATAACTCGCCTCAGGTTTGATCTTATTAATAAGAACTTTTAAGATTCCTGCTACATAGCTATTGCTTCTTCACATTCTCTGAGTCAGTTTTAATGATTTTTTCTCTACCCCTAGCCAGCTCCCAAATAATGACATAGAGAGTTCTTATTGATCATGAAAGCTTTGCCTATAACTTAGGCTTGTTCCTAACTAGCTCTTATAACTTAAATTAACTCATTTATATTAATCTGCATTCTATCATGTGGTTTTACCTCTCTTCCATCTTGCACTTCCTGTTTCCTCTTCGTGTCTCCTGGCATCTCCTGCTTAATCAGCACACCTAGATTCCTCCTCCTCTTCCTCTCTTCTGTAATTTCAGTTCTATGTGATCCAACACCCTTACACAGATGCACCAATGCAAATAAATCATTAAAAAAAAAGAATGGCATAATATTCCTTCCCCCTACTCCATCAGAAGTAGCACTATGTTTTCATGGATTCAGATGGTAAAATGCTCTTTCCCATCCTCAGACAGTAGTTCACTAGTCTTGATTTATCCCCTTAGGAAAGGAAAAGCCCCTTTGGAACATTGCCAGCACTTTATCATAACTTTTCTTAGTATTTACCATAGTTTTACTACTTGTGTACATGGCTCCTTTTCATATTATAAAATATCTCAGAAGAGTAGTAGTTTTTCATCCCTCTCTGAACAGTATCCAAGAAATTTGTTGACCAGAGCTTTGCTGGACGAATTTTATCTTGAATCCCCTAAAATATGTGTTAAAATTTCAATTTTCCAGAATTAGAATGTTTAGATTTGGGATTCTGAAAGGTACAAAATTATTAAATCCTTAATACTTGCATTAAGTAATTTTAGTCTTATCTCTACAAAAACTTAGACTCTTAAGTTATTATAGAAATGAATAAGAATGTATTTTAGTTTTAGAGGAACTTACTTTATAATTGTGAAAAATACCATACTTTTTTATAAAATATAGAAAGTATCCCTGTTGTATTTGATTCTTTGAAACTTACCTTATTGATTTTCATTTTCTGTTTGATTACTGATTGGTTTACATAATTTTCTGTGCAACAGGCCTACATAACTAAGAAATCAATCAGCAGGACTTATTACTCTGTAAAGTAGGAAAGAGCAGTAATCTGCACATTGAGCAAAAGGGTAGTTTTATCCTTTGAATTTCTTCCCCCTCCTCAGTTTTTCTTGAATTTTGTTATCCCTTGTATTGTTACAGGTTTTTGTTTTACCTCTTTTCCCTTCCAGACTTACTGAGATGTTGAGTTCAAACCTAGAGCTTTGCACGTGCTAGGCAAACACTCTTCCACTTTCCGATCGCCTTCCTTGTCTTGTTGACCGTGTGTAAACCTCTGCAGGGCCTTGGGGCTGAGCTCTTTGCTGTCTGAGCAGTGGTATAGTAGTGCAGAAAAACATTTCTACATACAGTAATCTGTGGACTAGGTATATGTTTTAAAACTTATGTTTTATGGATTTGACTTGAAACATAAGAGATTCGTGTACCGTTTCTGTAAGTGTTGATGACTAGTCTGTACTTTTTTGTACTTTTTGTTTTTTAAAGACAGGGTTTTCCGTGTTGACTTTCCGGGAAATTTCTTTGTAGACCAGGCTGGCCTCGAACTCAGAGAATCGTCTCCCTTTCCCTTCCAAGTGCTGGGATCAAAGGTGTGTGCTACCACCACCTGGCTTAGTCTGTACTTTTTAAGTATGGGAATCAAATCCTTGAGTTAGTAGCATTACAAGGTGAGAACATTTAATGCAGTGTAATGAATGAGTCTGTACTTTTTTAAGTATGGGGATCCAATCCTTGAGTTAGTAGCATTACAAGGTGAGAACATTTAATGCAGTGTAATGAATGAATGAGAATGTCTATAAAAACTTAAACTTGAATTCCTAGACCTGGAGATGGAGGGGTACTTCATTCACAATAGCTGCCTTCAAAGTGATAATTTTTATATTTATTAAAACAAAAAATAGGTTTAAATCATCTATAACCCCTCCCTCCCTCATTCCCTCTCTCTCTTTCTTTGTCACAAAGATGTGGCAGGCATGTATGAATAGTGATGAATTCAGGAAAACTCCTAAGCTAGACATTATCTTGACAGTTGGTAGACAGATGCTCCTGATTGGAGTGTGAGACTGAGGTATTCAAAAAGCACTTCAAAACACTCTACTATGCCAGCCAACATTATTTTTCTTATATTAGGATAGTGTTTTTAGCTACTTTGTAATAATGTTTATTGATAAAGTACCTAGTAATATCTGGATAAAAATTTGTGGGTCTTTTTTTTTTAATACAGCAACATGTAGTCACTTTTATAAAGTTTATTTTAGATCTTAATGCTTAGAAACTGATGCTTTTCTTTAAAGAGAGGGAACATGAATCTTTCACATCTTACCATGCATACTTTAAATGAAAATGAAAAATGTTGAATTCAAAAAGAAGTTTTGATTTTGGAAATAGTTACACAGGACTGGGGATGTAGGTCACTTGATAGAGCATTTAACTAGTATGTATGAGGCCCTGGGTTCAATTCCTAGTACCGCATCAAAACAGCAGTGATGGCATATGTCTGTGATCTCTGCACTTGGGAGACAGAAGCAGGAAGATCCCAACTTCAAGGTCATTTTTTGACTGCATAGCACATTCAAGGCTAGGCAGTTCTACATGAGATTTGTTACTTGAGACACATTTCCCCTTTAACTGAGGTTATAACCAATTGCTTTCATATTGCTTACATTTAATATACAATATATGAGGTGTGGCTTGTCATATTTCTTTCTCAGTCAAAGGTATATTAAAGAAACAAATCATTGTATATTTCTACATTTAGGAAGATATTTTCTAGTGGGATTGGGAAGGTCTTCCAGAGTTCTCCGTGTGTGTGTGTGTGTGTGTGTGTGTGTGTGTGTGTGTGTTTAACTGGAGTGGTTTGTTATTTTTCTTTGTAGTACAAAGGCTTTCTTTGACTTTATTACATTTTTAAAATTTATTTGCATGTGTTGGGGCACACACATGCCTGCTACAGCACATGTGGAGGTCAGAGGACAGCTTATGGCATTTAATTCTTTTCTTCTAACATGTGGGTTCTGGGGAACAGACTCAAGTTGTCAGGCTTAGTGATGAGTACTCTTGCCTCCAGAGCCATCAGTGGCCCTTCTGTGACTCTAGGCTTTGGTCTGGGAACATGAAACTTCCTGAAACTGTCTTAACAGTGCTGGATTTGAGAAGATACCTTTTGTAAAACAAATTTTGGTAATTATGTTGTAACATGAATATAGACAGAAATATGCCAGACTGTAATAAATGTTCTTAATGTTAGACATTTGGCTCATGAGAATAACATAACACCTGAGACCTTTTAAACTATGTAAATTTTAGTGAATAGAAAAATTAAAATGTGTTCATTTTCAAAATATGTTTAGAAGTTACTTAGAATATTTTTTTAGATGCCAACGTCTTATTTATTTATTTTTTATTTTATAATTTAATTTAATTTTACATATCAGCCACGGATTCCCTTGTCCTTCCCCCACCTTCCCCCTCAGCGCACCCCCCATTCCCATCTCCTCCAGTGCAAAGTCTCCCCTGGGGATTGAGTTCAACCTGGTAGATTCAGTCCAGGCAGGTCCAGTCCCCTCCTCCCAGGCTGAGCCAAGTGTCCCTGTATAAGCCCCAGGTTCCAAACAACCAGCTCATGCACTGAGGACAGGTCCCGGTCCCACTGCCTGGATGCCTCCCAAACAGTTCAAGCTAATCAACTGTCTCACTTATCCAGAGGGACTGATCCAGTTGAGGGCTCCTCAGCTATTGGTTCATAGTTCATGTGTTTCCATTCGTTTGGCTGTTTGTCTCTGTGCTTTTTCCAGTCTTGGTCTCAACAATTCTCGCTCATACAAACCCTCCTCTTTCTTGCCAATTGGACTCCTGAAGCTCCACCTGGGGCCTGGCTGTGGATCTCTGCATCCCGTTTGTTCCCTCAGTCATTGGATGAGGTTTCTAGAATGACAATTGGGGTGTTTGGCCATCCTATCACCAGAGTAGGTCAGTTCGGACTGTCTCTTGACCATTGCCAGTAGTCTATTGTGGAGGTATCTGTGGATTTCTGTTGGCCTCTCTAGCACTTTGCTTCTTCCTATTCACATGTGGTCTTCATTTAAGGAATGCTCAATCATACCACAAGGGCACTTGCTCAGCTATGTTCATAGCAGCATTGTTTGTAATAGCCAGAACCTGGAAATAACCTAGATGCCCTTCAACTGAAGAATGGGTAAATAAAATGTGGTATGTATACACAATGGAATACTACTCAGCAGAGAAAAACAATGACATGATGAGATCTAGAAAAAAAATCATCCTAAGTGAGCTAACTCAGAAAGACAAACATGGTATGTACTCACTATAAGAGGATACTAGATGTAAAACAAAGATGACTAGACTGCTACTCACAACTTCAGGGAGGCTACCTAGAAAATAGGACCCTAAGAAAGACACAGGGATCGCCCAATGACAGAGAGATGGATGAGATCTATATAAACCACCTGGACGTGAGTGGGGACAATGAAGGGCAAGGGTGGAGGGAAAGAGAGCTTAGGGGAGTGGGAGATCCCAGCTGGATCAAGAACAGAGAGGGAGAACAAGAAATAGAAGTCACTTACAATATTTTATGTTTGGCTTGTTAGAGATTTTGTTATGTAGTATTTGATTTGGAAATGGAAATCCATAAAACATTTAGGTTGCCTTTTATAATCTTACTTCTCATTTACCTTGTCCAACAGCAGCAGAAAGTTTATGTAATGTGACACTAATATCTGTATAACTCTGATATTGCATGAATCTTGAGGTTATCACATGGATAGAATAATACTTGAATAATACATTTTACAAAGAATAATGAAAAGTTAGAATTATAAGAATATTGCTTATGAGAGTATATTGTTGGTAATCTTATTTTCCATTTTAGTATGTTATAGAAAATAATGATTTTATATGCTCACTTTTTTGAGATCGATATTGTGATGTAGATATATACTGTGAGGTTTTAGAAATGGCAGAAACAGCTGGGAAGATGTAAAAAGTAAAAAGGGGAAGGTAGGTGCTGTTAATAGTTTGATTGGCCCCAAATTATCTAACCCCTTAATGTTCATCTGTGCTATAACTTTTAAAGATACTCATATTTGGAGATAGTACCTCTTTAGTTAGTTTCATTCTTTAATTAAGGCAATATTGTAATTATTGCCAATTCTGTATGTTTTAAATGTATCTTTAGATACAAACAAAAAGTTCAAGTCAGATTGAGACTCTGTTTAGGATAAAATATTGTAAAATTTTATGTAATGTGGTAAAACATGATTATTTTTAATTTTATGTATTTTGACGATGATTTAGTACTTATATTGAAATACCTTTTTAATAATTTATGCACAAATTTTATCTCACTAGAAATATTTAGGAGAACAGACTGTTCTATCCCTATATCCCTGCGTCTTTCCTAAATATATGTACCACAAAATTTATCATTTTAGTACTTTTAGACATATAGATGCTTTCATTTCCAACTTGTCTGTCATAAGGCCAAGGAAATTAAGGATGAATCTAAGACTTACAGTAGATGTTAGTATAGCCAGGATTGGCTAGCTGTTCACTAAATTCCATTTGTATCTATCATATTTACTCAAAAACCTTTCCTTTCCACAGTCTATTCTACCTTCTAGTCACTTGGAAGTTAGGTGTAGTTGTGAATATGTGTTGTAGCTACTGAAATCTGAGCAGAGATAAAGGATATTACTTCTAATCTTGGCTCATAGGCAACTCCTGTGTTTAATCCTATTTGTATTTTCCCTTTTGGATGCAATCAGGAAACCAAGCCTCTAGGAAGACCACGTCTATGGACTCTGAGTCATTATGTGGGGTAGCATGGTGGTTCACTGAACAGGATGATCCGTTTTGAGTTTACCTGAGCCAAAAATTTGAGCTAAGCCACTAAGATCTTTCTGTTAGTCAAGACTTCTTGTCACTGTGAAAAATAACTGAAAGAAAACTTCAAAGGGTAAAACATTTAATTCATCTCACTTTTTCAGAGGCTTCATTAGTCCATGCCTAAATGAACTCATTGCTTTGGACCTCAAGTGAAGCAGAATATTATGGCAGGAGTATGCAGTAGAGGCTGCTACCTCATGTTACATAGCCAGAAAGCAGAGAAAAGACAAGACAGGTACAAGATAGACATTTTCACGGTATACCTCAAGTGACTTACTTTCTTCAAGTAGCCCGCATATCTTGCTTCTCACCATCTCCCGGTAATGTCATCATGATAAGAATTTGTCAAAGAATTAACCCATTTGTTAGGTCTGAGCCCTCACTTTCTTAAACCTCCCACCTGGCAGCCAAGTCCACTGTACTTGACTTTTTAACACATTTCATACTCAGACCATAGCACTTGAGATTTATCTTCTTCAGCAGGTAGCTTATCTTTACTAATTCACTCAACAGTACTTAGAATGAATAGATTACTCAAAAGTAGTTCTTATTTGTTTAGAATGTAATTACAAGTCAAGAAAACGAGTCTGAATCGAGAAGTAAGAAATTGGGTATGGCTCCATTTATAGGAGCAGTCAGTGTGGAAGCCAATGACAGAACATGAAGGATAGTGAGAAAACATCGTATGTTGTGCTGTACAATCGTTTTAAAAAACAACAACTTAGAGATAACAAGTACTGTAAACCAGCATGGGAGAAAATTCTTGGGAATTGGAAAAACGGAATATTATGAGTAAGAAAATCTATCTACGAAATAGATTTTTAAGCACTGTTGGTTTGATAAAAAGGAAATTTGCCATCCTATATAAAGTTTGCAAGTGTAAGTTTGCTTATTGTGATGACTATCAAAGCATTTGTGATATACAAAAAACATGTACTGGCTTATAGCTAAAAGAACAGAGTTGCAATCCTATACTGTAGGCTGAAATTTGGACTCATTACTTGAATTATTGAGCCATGCTCTAAGGTACATGAATGAATTCTAATACCACTGCTTTATATGTATATAAAGTTGAATGGCTTGCATTCCTGTGATGCCTAAACATAGGTGATATTTACGTTGTATTTTGAATGTGTGAAATATTGGAAAGCATATTTTAAGAGACAAAATTCATTCCATTTTAACTAATATTTGCTCTTCATATTGAAGTTGATGGAATTTAACCCATTGGGCCTCAAAATTGGATTTTATCAGATGTTAAAAGTAGAAAAGTAAAATGTATCTTAGGTTGCTTTAAAAACAGATAGTAGCTATAAATTTTGGGTTGAACGTAAGCTCTGAAGTTTCAGTGAAATAATGGTGGGCTTATAGGTACAATTATACTAACCAAAATTTAAATCCTTGGCAAGATACATGGTAAATCAAAGTAACCGTGAACATTTGAGATTGCTGCTTTTTGTCAGGTGGAGTTACTGCTCCTGCTTCCAGTATTCTAATAGGCTCTAGTCCTTGACAGTTAGAAGTTGTACATACTTTAAAAACCAATAGACAAGACTGTTCTTACAAATGTGCAGTAATGTTAAGTAAAAGACGATAAAATAAATTGTAGTTATATGGAAATCACTTGTATACTTCTGCTACAATATTTATGTTTTTCCTGAACATTTTATGTATTAACCAGTACAAAAAACATGTTGCATTTTAGAAGTAATGGTGAATGATATATTCAAATTTGTCCTGCTTAGATGCTTTAATGGCTCTGTATAGTAGTTAGATGAAACATAGGAGTTGGGGTTTGTTACTAATACATTTAATGATTTATGCCACACAACCTTTAGTTATTTGCAAAGTTTTCAACAGCTAAGATTAACACAGTAAACTGCAAATCTGTTTGTTCCCTTTCTCCTGCTCTCTTTACTCTTCCTCTTATCCCAGCCATCCCATTCCTTTTCTTCCTGTGTTTATTCGAATTACCAGTGATTGTTGCTTCATCCATACTTAGCACTTTCTAAGGGAAGGTGGCCTTCCTACCCATCCTGTTGTTTTAGGAAGATTTGTCTATTCCCAGGCAAACTGACTGGTGGGCATTTGACCCAGGAACTAGAAGGACTAGAGGATATAGAAGACTGAAGCAGCTAAGAGATGAAATAAGCATTTTGGGTAGGATTGCCAGAAGAATTAGACAAGCATTTAGGATAGAATTAAAACCTCTGAGCAAGCTAAGGAGTTGGTGGTAGAGAGCTTGTGCCTAATACTTCAGACGTGCTGCACAGAGAGTGCACCTGGGCTGGGGGAGGAATGGAAGACAGATAAGGAAAGTGATGGACGCCAGACCTCTCACAGTCCCTGAACAAGACAAAGGGGTTCTTTTCTATCATGTTCCAGATCTCACTTGCAGGAAGTTGGGTCAATAATGCCACATCAGTGTAGCCCCCTTCCTTGACTAGTATGTATTCTTATAATAAATATTTCATCATTGTCATGGTCATCATCATTATTATTATTAATATCATCTTCATGGGTGAACTTTGTTTCTAGTAATCAAAAGAGTGCTAAGAAAGCATTAAGGTTAAAGACAAATGTCAGGGTACTTTTGCGATAAGGGACCTACTCTGGACACTGTAGGACCTTTCCTCTTCTCATTATTTTTATGTCCTCCTTAGAATAAACTCCTGTGTGACTTCTGGGTCTTTCAGCGTGAGAGCTTGTGATAAATATTCTTATTGCTTAATTTGCCTTTATTATAGAAGTCAAACATTTATAGTAAACTGATACATTGCTCAAAATTTTGCTCTGGAAGTCTGTGTGAGTATATTAGCTTTTTTGTATTACATAACCTTACATAGGCATTTATCAATATTGTTAACAAACCAATAGACCACTGCATTCTTATCTAAGTACTTTGTCACAGTGCTGACCAAATATTCAAGAGTACACCATATATTATAAATTGTGTGTGGCACTTAAACACCTCAAGTGGACTTCACTTATTCAAATTTAGTAAATTCACTTTGGTACTTTTGTGACATGTATGATCTCTTAGATTTACATTTAGGTAAATAGTAATTAAGATGTTTATCAAGCCTAATATTGGGTTCTATGATTATATGCTAGGAAAGTTTCTTGTAACTTTGTCTTGTATAATGTTCATTCTCCTTCATCCTTTAGGTCAAGAAATTGCTTACATGAAGGACACACTCTCCTTAAAATGCTATCTGGTCTCTTGGCAAATACTTAGAAAAAGCTTTTAAAGTGGACAATGAAATTTCGGAGGTTCTGTCATTCTCATTATCCCTAACAGTTTCAGGTACTTTAGAAATGGATAGACTTGCCTAAAAACCTTTTGATCAAATGCTGGAACAACACTGTTTCAGAAGCCATACCCATCATTATTCCATTAAAACTTCAGAACTTGCTTTCAATTTAGGTTTTACATCTTAAGTTGAGCTCTCAGCCTGTAAACATACCCCTAATTTAATATTCCTAAATTAAACCAAATTCTTTGCTTCTCCACCAAGAATAGCTTTCTATCATTATGTGGGGGAAGAGATCAGTCTCATCTTTGGAGGTGTTTTCTAAAACAAAGTTACTCATTTTTTTTGTCATTCAGTTACATCAATAGTTACATTCAGTTACTATATAATGTTTCTCTGCATATTTTTGAAAGGAAATTATTTTATCTCCTTTGTTGATTTATACCTTTTTTGTTGTTTTGTTTAACACCAGGTTGTGTCTTGATCTTGTTAATGTAGTTGGATTTACCTGTCCTGAAAGTATATAGGATCACAAATGATGCTGATTAAGTATTTCTCAGACAAAACAACAAACCAACCCTTTAAGAGTCATTTATATTTGACAGTGTTTAATAAACTGTAAAGCAGTATACAGAAGTGAAATACTTTTATCCAAATTAAATTGGTTGTATGGTCCAGTAGTAGTGTCATTAATGGAAGCTACCACACTGTGGTAGAAGATAAAATTTATCTTTTTTAAGCCAAGGTGGAAATGTATTATAGAAATTGGTTGTTGGCATTTGTTGGATGGAGTTCCTTATTTCTTCTGAATGTAATTATGTCTAATTTCTAGAGTGGGCTAATTCTTCTAGATTACTAGGATAGTATTACTATTGATAAATATATTTCAAAGTCAAACTTAAGTAGGGATTTGGGGTTTTGGGTTGGGATAAAATTTTCTTTAAAATATTTTACTTTAATTGTCCCCCACATTTTACAGAAGGATACTTGTGGCAGATTGTAGGAGTTCAGATTTATGCTTTTTCTCTAATAGAAACTTTGAGGATTCCTATGAGTTCTAGTTGAATGCCACAGTGTTTAGAACACAGCTGATAGTAGTTAAAGAAACACATGACATTATATGAAGAAAAACATTCATCACTTTTAAATAAATTTACCTGTGTTTAAACTAGTAAACTAATGGAACATAATTTTCTAGATTTTTTTTCAGAAGAAAAGTTGATAGATACAGGACCTTGATAAAAAGTGCACTAATGCTGTTAAAGTCTTTTTTTTAAGCAGTAAAAGATGTTACTGAATTTTGAAGTAGACAAAAATGCTGTCAATTTATGAGTGTGTGTGTGTGTGTGTGTGTGTGTGTGTGTGTGAGAGAGAGAGAGAGAGAGAGAGAGAGAGAGAGAGAGAGAGAGAGAGAGAGCGAGCTGTTCTATACTATATCCTCTTAGTCTAGAACAGTGCTTAGCACTGTTGCATAGTAATCTGGTGTTACATAGTATGTAGTATTCTGTTATTATGTATAACTATGTAATAAAGGATTTCTAACAAAACAAACCAATCCTAGGCTGTGTACAAGAAAGGGTTTCTTATAGTTTTACTGTGTATATGAGTGAGAGTTCTATATGTATCAGTGAAATGAAACAGAGGAGTTTAGTACAATATCATTTTCATGCATATCTTATTTTTGTGGTTGGCTATAGAAATCTTATCTATCCACTGTCACAGTTTATTCTATTGGAATTTTCAGAAGTACTAGAAACCCTTCAGTGAACCTGTAGTTATTAATTTCTTTTGAGTTAAGAAAGACATTTTACAAAGTGGACACATTGTTTAATTTTGTTTTGCATTTTACTAGATTGCAGTGCTAGGCCAATAAATTAAACCTAGGCAGTTCTGTTGCTAATTACACACAACTTCTCTTGGTATCAGATATTCAAATCCATTTTATGAATATGGTAGAGAGAATAACAACTGTAAAACAAAGCAGTGTGCATGTAAGTGACTGTTAGCGTGCATTTCAGAAAGGATAAATGCTCACCATATGGTACAATTACTGTGTCCAAGTTTTCAAATTAGCTTCTCTCATCCTCCTTATTACTGTCTTTAAAAAGAGAGGAAAAAACCCAACATGATTTATCTACTCTGCAGCAGAACTCTTGACGCAAAACAGCAGCCCAGTTCTGTCCAGTTTTTTTTTTCCTTAGCATAATAGAGGCTGTCGGACTTTTTTATACTAATTACTGTGTGAGCCTCAGATGAACCCCTTCAATTCACAGGGCTTTGTTAAGGGAGGAGCTGTCAATGTGTCTGCCCGTTTGCAGCTGTGCTGTGGCTTTAGCTTGCTTAACATTATGCTGCTTTTTAGACTTGACAGAAGGGATTTTTTTTTTTTTTATTAAGGCAAAGCAGCCTTGTAGCGAAATGGTTTAAGCAGCTGCATTGTAGGGAAGCACAAAGAAGTTATTATTGTGTCTGTTTAGGAGGGGGGGATAAAGGGGGAGATATTCGGCTGCTGTTGATGCCGATTGTTGACTTGCCATCTGCCAGATAGGAGAAGAAAAAAATGACAGCTCCAGCAGGGTGTTCAAGAGGTTGTTTGGAGAGACGCATAAACATGTGCAGATGTCGAACTGAATAATGGCTGGAGCTGGAGACGGTTTATGATGTGCTGCTGTTTGTGCATATACAGAATGAATGTATGTGTGGATTTGGTTAACCAAGGGTACATACTAATTATCATTGTTTTCCTGCATACCCCCCTCCTCTGATTTTGTTAATTAGTTTAGGGGTGTAATACTTCCTCTTCCCTCTCTTGTTCATGTCTAGGTTTAGAAAACAACTTCCTGAAATGGTAATACAAACTTTCTTACTCTCTATAATGAAGGTAGATAACCCATTTGGTTAATGTCAGATATGAATTCCTAACTGGTAATAGGAACTTTTGATTAAGTAATCTTTTAGTTCCAGTACCATTTTCTTAATGATTCCACTGACAGTTTAACTAGCCAGTACTTAAAACTATCATTTGAAACTGGATTGATTTATTCTATAGTTTATCATTAGAGGTAACTTAATACCATATTTTTAAAAAGTAATTATATAAAACATTGAACCTAAGTGTTTCCAATTATGAAAGAAAAAAAAAAGGTTATACAGAAACCTGGCCTTTTTCTATAATACCCTTTCTCTTGTTTTTGTTTCTGTTAATAACAGGAATTTTCATCAAGCATTGATGAATTGTTTTTCTTTCGTGTCCTTTCATACCATTTGGTCTTAGAGTTTTGAATATCTAGAATTCTCTTTGCACATAGATAGAAATAACTCTTTATCCAAATGTTTTACTTTGATCTCAAATAATTGAGATGATCCAGTGATGTTACAAAGTTTTTTTTTTTTTTTTTAGAACATCTCAATTTTTGGTAAAATTTTAAATTTCAATCAGTGTGAATGAAATGAATGACTAGAAAAGTGAGCCCTGTTCTTTTTTCTTTTTTTTTTTTCTTTTTAAATTTCTTTTTAAAATGCTGTTTGGATTTTTAATTAAAAAAAAAGAAAATGTTAGGAGAATTGCTAAGAAAGATTGTTTACTTTGAGCTTTGGTACACTCTTGCTTTTCTAAACACATAAGGTCTTGTTGCATAATTGTTAAGAAAAAAATGCCTAAAGTGGTTGAAAGGCCAGTATCCTGGCAGCTCTGGGTCCAAAATAATGTCTTTCTGAAAGGGTTAATTTCTACTCATAAAGAAGTTGAGTCAGTTCTTTCTGGCGGGGAAAAAAAAATGTGTTTTATTGTCAGTTTCTTCTCCAGCAACTCTAATCTGTGCTTGCTGGGAAAGCACAGCTAATCATCAGTTTCACTCGGCCTCACTTTGTCTCCTGTATTTCTTTCATTTGGGAAATGTGGAATTATGCACGTATTGTTTGTAGTTTCACAGTCAGTACGGCTATCCCTCCTAAGTTTGGGACAAGCAACTGACGTTTTCCACATCGAGGTTTTGTTAAATTGAGAGTGTGATTTGCCAGAGGTCAGTATGTTAATGAGCAGCTGACTGAAGCAAGCTTGAAGAAAGCAAACTTGCTGTCTGCGATATTAGTCATTTATTTTCTCATTTCTTCAGAGCCAGTTAACAAACCTTAATGCAGGCAAGTACACACAGAGGAGTGACTGAAATATTAAAGACAGTATTTTTGAAGTTAAAGGGACTAGATAAGTGAGCTTATAAAAGTCACTTAAACTGTTTGAGCCTGAATTTAGTTTCTAAAAGAAGGAAACAACAACAGCCATTGAAGAAACCTGAAAAGACTAGTGAGATAGAAGGTTTGTCTGGGACAAAGTCAGTACTAGCTGGTAGTAGTACTTCATTTTTGTTAGGTGTTGGTGAAAGTCGAGAGATGATAGCTGTTGCAGTTAGTATTTGTAAATTGTTCTGTTGGTAAATGAGTGTACCAGTTTCTAGAGGCTGGGTTAAGGGAGTAGTCACAGAAGATTTTTATCTCAGAATCCAGTGTTTAGTGACTTACTGTTGTTCCATAAATGTGAAGGGAAATCATTTGTTTGAAGAGAATGTGGAGAAAACTGTTGAATGTAAATATTTTGGCTATGTGGTTTAAGTGGCTTTTCACTGATTGTTTCATAGTGCATACTGTAGCGTCATTTTCCTATTTAAAAATAAGTATGCAATTGCAATTTAATTTAATGGTAATCTCAAAATTATTTTTGGAGGTACGTTATTTTCTACTAAGGCAAATACTCATAGTGAACAAATAGCACTAAAAGTATGGCTTCATCTCCTGAGGAGTTTTAAAACGTTATTTGATTGTCAGAACTCTTTACTTTGCAGAAGAAACAGGCTGTCAGTTTCCCTTGGCGTAAAGTGCCAGGGTGAATAGAAGTGTCTCCTTGGAGGAATTAAGAGGAAATGTCTTTATTGAGCTGAGTCAGTGAATTCCCCAGAGGAAAAGTAGTTCCCACACAGATGTAGCTGGCAGTTTTTAAGGTTTTTCTTTTCAAATGTTGTTTTTATTAAGCATCTACTCTATTAGTAAGTATGGTGCAGTAACTTTGGATGATGACTGAAGCAAGGTGTTTTGCACCTTGGAGAGTGCCTTACTCAGCACTAAAGAGTGCTCCTTAGGATTCGAGAAAATGACAATGGAGAATTTCAAACAAGAAATTGGTTGTACTAGGAAAAGTGGTGCATGACTTTAATCCTGGTACTCAGGAGCGGGAGGCCGAGGCAGGTTGATCCTGTAAGTTTGAGACCAGTGTGGTCTACGTATCAAGTTCCAGAACAGCCAAAGCTACAAAGAGAGACTTTGTCTCCAAAAACTAATAATAATAGTAATTGTGGTGATGGTGGATGAAGGTGATGCTTTACTGACATGATACTGTAAAAAATAAAAAAGCTGTTTACCAGAAGTAACTTACAAAAAAAAGGGGGACTATCTATGTGTATGAACTGTTGTATAACAGATGAAGACGCCACCTAAAAATGACTATAAAGACATTTTATAAATGAATAAAATTGTACTGCATGTATTTCCAGGACAACTAAAAAAAGATTTAGGATAGTCTAGCTTTTATGGTATATGGATGTATTTGAATTATGTTTCAAGAAAATACTACATGAATAGTAATTTTAAAAAATATTGGCCAGTATGTTGAAAACAGAAGAATATTTCACTGTCTGACATATTCTTTAAGGCATCTTGCAAAATGTTTTGGCTTAAAGTTTTTAATGTGTTTTTAGTCTCAAGGAAATCTGATTGAAGATGTTGGTAAACTTGGTAGCACACTTTTAAAAACAGAAGATGATTAAACAAAAAAAAGTGGAAAGGCATAAACCTAAGTAGTTCAAGGGCATTTCCTTCGTTCCTCTTTTTTTTTTTTTTTTTTGAGACTGGGACACGGCATCAAAGTTCATAATTTTATACTTTTAAGTGAAAACACATGGAACAGCAGCTGTCACTTCCTGGCATCTTTCTGAAGAGATATTAGTGTGTGTGTGTGTGTGTGTGTGTGTGTGTGTAAAACATAAAATGACCATTGTTTCCTTCTCTGTGTTTGTGAGGTGTTAAGACACAAAGTAGTTAGCTCACTCTACTTTCTGGTTTAAAGAGGATTTGGAATTTAATTTTAATTTCTTACCTCCCCCCTAAAATATTCATGAGATTGTGTAGTTTCAAAGGAATAAAATTGTTTAAATGTTAAAGTCCTAGTTAGAGAATAACATAGTTGGTAAGTGGGAACTAATACCTTAAGTATAGGGAGAAAAGGACTTGTCTGAAAGGTATATATAAAATCTACATAAAAACTCAATTCATGCATATGACAACTGATTGGCTGTATAAAAGTAAATTGTCACTTTCTTGTAATATTTTATCTCCCTTCAATATGACATTTTTTTAAAAGCTAGGGTTTTTATCTCCTTTTTACATTGTGTGTGTTTGTGTGTGTGTGTGTTCATGTCATTGATGTGAAATTTAGGCGTGGATAATCAACAATTAACTTACACATAAAACTGTGACAGTAACATTAGCATTTTTATTATGCTAAATAAAAGATCTATCACACCACTGGATTTTACAGGGTTATATTCTGTTTCATGAAAATGGTCAATAAATTAATTGTAGAAAACATTTTCCCCCATAATGTACTTTTTAAGGAAAAGAAATAAAATGTCCAAGGAGCATTAAGCTAGTGTTTTACCCTTTTAGAATTAGTTGTGAAAACTCTGTGCTTTGCCAGTACAGTTAACTTATTTTTGCATTATCGTTTATTAATGACTGATTTATAACAAACTTATTGGCTGTTTGCTATTTTCTTTAGAAGAAACTTTGGGATTAATCTTAGTTGTTAATCTGTGAATTATTTTATTCCTAAGAATGTACGTTGCCTTATAATTTAAAGACCATAAAACCACTGTTCTACAGAGAACAACACAATAGGCTACCTATATTACTTTAAAAAATTTCTTTTGGGTGACTTTTATGTGAGACTTGCAGACATTTTTCTTCCTGATATGTTTTGTTTTTGTTTTTTAAAGTTACTACAAACATTTCAATATAACCTATATGATGTCCAAATACAAATGATGATAACGATAGAAATAATTTTAATGTATAATGAGCAAATTTATGTTCGTTTCCAGTTTTTAAATCTGATTTTTTATTAGAATGATATATAAAGGTTGTTTCCTGTAATTTCTGGCTATGTGTTAGGTAATACTGCCCTCAGAGGGCCAAGGTAAGTAAATTCATTATTAACATTGAGAAGTGGCTTCTCTGGTATTTATCCGATGTGCAAGTTTGATTTGGAGAGGAGAATGAGTTTATTTGAATAATTGAATAGTGTTTGATTTCTTGTTGCTTTTCTTATTTTCTCTTTTTAAACATGATAAATGTATCTGAGCTCTTCAATTTGATGAAAACATTTAAGCACAGTTCTTTCTTGAAAAAATAATTAACAGCTGACTGACCACAAATATTACTTAGCTCCATATTCAAAGATGATAAGAAAATCACCTACTTGGGAAACACCAGGTGATTTTTACTTGTGTGTGTTTTGCTTTTTCATGCATTTAGCAATAGATATTAAAGTATTTTAAATTATTTGTATTTAAAATAATTTGCATACCTACATTTGAATCTATATATATAAAATAGGATTCTTTGAAATGGAAGCGTATTTTCCTTTCAATTTAAAAAATATAAAATGTTTAAAATTTTAATCAAGAATGTGTACTTTACTAATATGTAATGGTTATATATAAGATATTAGCAGTTAAAAATGTACTTTTTCCAAAGTAATTTTAATAGCCTAGTCTAATGTGTAGTTTAATATGTTTCCAAATTCAGAATGAGATTAAGTTGTACAATAAAAGAGGGAGCACAGGAAAGGAAGAACGTTAAGAATGAGACCCAGCCTTTGCTTTGTTCTTTTGGCATGTAGCAATTTTAATGAGATTAGAAAGAAATGAAATGCTTAAGTGGTCTGTCCACTTTATTGCCTTTCATGGATTACTTGATACTGAATTAGAAAAGAGGATTTTTATGAGAGTATTGGCAGTTTTTTTTTTAATTGAGATTATTGTTAATGAGAATGGTGGATAAAAACAGGAACAAGTTCAGTAAATAATGAAGTTTTATCATGTATGGTGTTGCATGAGTGTACTGAGATCAGAGGTTAACATCAGGTGTCTTCACCACTCTCCATCACCTTTGTTTTGAGGTACAAGTCACTCCTTGGAAGCTTCCATGCTCAGTGAGACTGGCTGGTGTGAGCTCCAGAGATCACAGTCTCTGTTTCCCTGGGCTGGGAATACAAACTGTGCCATCATGCTCAGGGTTCTTAGGCAGGTTCTGGAGACTGCCACAGAAGCATGAAGCCTTGAGTTCAAACACTTTATCGAGTATCTCTCCAGCCCCTAAATTTCTTTTACTTGCCTTGTGCACACCTTTAATCCCAGCATTCAGGAGGCAGAGGCAGGCGGATCTCTGAGTTCGAGGCCACCCTGGTTACAGAGCGAATTCCAGGAAAGGCGCGAAACTACACAGAAAAACCCTGTCTCAAAAAGCCAAAAAAAAAAAAAAAAGATTTTAATGCATGACCACAATGTATCTTCAGATCCTTCCCTACCCCCTGAGTCTTTTTCTTTTTGATTAGTTTTCTTTTTTATACCATAGGATGTTTTAGTTTATTAGCAAACAATTATATAATTCTTACTGTGAGTAATTTGTTTATGTTGTAAATATTAATCTGTTTTTCTATTAGTCTTGTCCCCATTTTTCAGAAGAGGAAACTGAGGCATAGAGGGATTGATGTGCCCAGTTTGTCACTCACATACTTAGTATAGTAAGTGACAGAACTGTCATTTGAATCTGAACAGTTGGGTCTTCAATCACTGTGTGAACAGGATGTTGTTTATGTAGCTGTCTATTCAAGTATCATCTCTGCCCTCTACTGGCCTTTCCTTGTGTCTCAGTTTCTTGTGACTATCTCTGCAGGAACAATGCTACAATGCTTGCCTGAAGACATCCCTTGGGGCGAAACCTGAACACAGGGCTTTGCTGAGGACTTTCAAGTTTTTTTTTTTTTTCTTTCCCGAGACAGGGTTTCTCTGTGTAGCTTTGGAGCCTGTCCTGGAACTCACTTTGTAGCCCAGGTTGGCCTGGAACTCACAGAGATCTGCCTGCCTCTTCCTCCCAAGTGCTGGGATTAAAGGCGTGCACCACCACCACCACCACCACCACCACCACCACCACCACCACCACCACCCGGCGACTTTCAACTTTTCTTTGCTTCTGTCTTAGCCTTTCTTCCCTTCACCCTGTAACCTGATGGTGATGAAAGTCTAGATTATTGTTTAAGAAAAGAAGAAAGAGGAGAGCTTTAAAGGACATGACTTTACTCTTAAAATGATAGCTGCCATGGTTTTGAAGTTTTTACATGTTTAGGATTCCATGCCACTAGAAGTTGATCACTGGAGTAGATTCCGAGGCGAAGGTCTAAGATAAAGCAGTACTCTTTCCACTCAGTTTTTAAAGTGGGGGTGAAATGAGGGACAGGTTGAACTACCTGATGTTTTTCCCCTATATAACATTAACAGGCCTCCTGATCAGCGAGCACTACAGTTTCATAGTACTTGCACAGTGGACACTAAAAGGGAGACTGAGATTCATTCCAGTTTGTATTAGACTGAGATGTCCTGAGTTTTTCTGCCATGAGTGTAGTCCTTTAGAATAGTGGTAAGTTGTTTATGTATTCAATTAGTAGTTATTTCTTACCCTGATCTGTTCTCGGCGTTGAACAGACATGGTGAGTAGGTTTATGCTATGGTTACATTGTTTCCGTATTTGATTTTATGAAGACTATTTACTATAATTAAATTATATATATATATATTACTTAGGCATAAATATTTAGAGAGGTGATGTGATAAAAGTGGAAAATATTTACAGTATAGATGTTAATTTTTTCTAATAAAATTACATGTTTAAATTAGTCCATTCCTTTGCAGATTTTTTTTTTTCTTACTGTTTTGTTTTGAGGCATGGTCTCTCTACATAGTGCTGACTGTCATGGAGTTCACTATGTGGATTAGGCTGGCCTCCAGAGATCTGTCTCCTTCTACCTTTGTAGTACTTTTAACATTTCCACATTATTAAAATAGTGTAGAAATGGAGAGGTTTTCCAATAATGTAGAAAAAGAAAGCTGTGCTTTCACAATCTACAAGGGCGTAAGTGAAAGCAAAATAATAATTTAGCTCACATTTAACACAGCAGGAAGCTGAGTACAGATTGAGTAATTCTCCACAACATATCTCCTTCTATGTAAACTAATGTCATGGTTTATTCTTCATTAAATTGCCAGGATGCTGTTTTCTGTTGGCGAGAATATGTGTTCTCTATTCCCCCTGGATTTCTCAGTAAAATTTGATACTATAATACGGTTAGGATGTTGTTGTGTTTAAAAGAGTAATTAAAAAGTATTATTTCTTGGTGTAAAGGGTGATGTTGCCTAAGAACAATAGGAACCTTGGTTTCATATACCAGGTTCCTGAGTATCATTAAACAAATACCAGAATGGTTAAAGGTAAAGTGGTAATTGTTCGGGTTTTGGAAAAAAAATTAAATAAAATACTGACAGATCAACCACACTGAGGTCTTAGAGAAGTTGAAGTTCTAACATCTTACAGCAGTGGTTCTCCACCTTCCTAATGCTGCAGCCCATTAATACAGTTCCTCATGTTGTGGTGAGCCCCCCAACCATAAAATTATTTTTATTGCTACTTCATAACTGTAATTTTGCTACTGTTATAAAATCATTATGTAAGTATCTATTTTCCACTAGTCTTAGGTGACCCTGTGAAAGGGTCATTCAGCCCTCAAAGGGGTTACAACCCACAGGCTGAGAACAACTGTCTTACATTATTCTGTTCCTAGATTTTTTTTAAGGGCTTTAGCTTCAAAGCAAAACATGGACCCTAGCCTTCCTTAGGAAGTAGACATGAAAACTATACTTAATATAAAAACGACAAGTTCATGCATTATTCAGTGGAAGCAGAATTTCTTGACTATAATGTATTTCTCAAAATAATCATGAAGGAACATATGGAAAAGCAGAGAAATGTGGGTACATCTGGAAAGCTTCTAAGGCATTTTGGAAGTACAAAGCAGCAGAGTCACCAAAGTTGTAAACAACTTCTATGTTGCCAGTTGTAGTGGTGATAATGTCCAGTCCAGGAGCAGACAAACTTCTGCAAGATGAGACCAGGTAGTGCCTCTTCATCTTAGAGTTAGCATAGCAGCAATAGAATGCTGAAATGTTGAAAGATTGTGTACTAAAATCACCCCCAGACAACAAAGAGTATCAAGTACTCTTTCTCTAGGCACATGTATAGATATTTGGAAATGGCAGAGAATCAGAGATAATGTTGTTATTTACTGTGGTTAAAGTCATTGCATAGATCTCATAGTTCAACACTGGTTAGTTAAAGAAGGAAATAATTCCTTCATTGAAGGAATCAATGAAGGAAAATGATACAGCTGTTCTTCATCAAGAATGAGTAAATACATTTTTATATAGAAAACTTTTTTTTTATTATTTTGAGTGCATCTGTGTCCTAAACTATTTTGTCAAAGCTGACCTCAAACTTCTGGGTTCAAGGGATCCTCTTTCCTCAGACTCCTGAGTGTCTGGGATTGCAGATGTGTGCCAGAGCCCAGCTTTATTTCTCACTAAAATCTCTCCCATCTTCTCTTTGTACATTTCATTCTTAAAAACTTCTTACTAGACTTAAAATTTTATGAGTGTTGGACTATACCTGCATCATTCATTTCTACATTCTTAATACTTGCATGTATTTCAGCACTAAATAATGTTTTAAGGCTTTTTTTTTTTCTCCTGTGAATGGGCGTTTTGTCTGCATGTACGTCTATACACTATAAATGCAGAGGCCAAAAGAGGGCGCTAAGTCCCCTGAAACTGGAGTTACAGGTAGTTGTGAGCCACCATGTGAGTGCTGGGGACTGAAACTGGGTCCTCAGGAGTAGTCAGGTCTTTAACCTTATTATACACCTTTTCTTAAATTCTAAAAACATGTTTTCAAGCATAGTCTGTGATCTGTGGTGCTCATTGACCACTTAGAATGAGTGACCTGGAGCCCATATTACCTTTGTTGTGTTTTGTAGACAAATCCAGTTTTCCTTTTTTAGCTTATTGAAACTAACACATATTCAAGCCAGTTAATTACAGTTATTTAGTGACATTAGTAGAGATCACAAAAGAATTTATCACTTTTCATTTACTGAAGGGCAAAGAAATAACATATTTGAATGACTTAGTGAAAAGGAAGTGACAATCTAACATTAAAATTTTTAAAAATTGGAAAAACTAAACTATATATGTGTATGAGTGTTTGTATACATTCTTATATAATATCACTGTGCAGATATAAGGTGATTAATGTCTTAGGCTATATGTTGAAATATAACTAAAACCTCTTTAATTTCTTTTGGATCATCTTTGTCTCATTTAACAAGTTGAATAAACATGAGAATAACCTACTGAGCATCATTCTTAACGGAATGATTTACTATTCTCTGAATTATAAACGATATTCCTTAAATTTCAATAATATATTTTATAAGGACAAAATTTCACTTTTAAAAATTGTATTTTTATATAGTCCTTTGCAATTACAAAGTACTATGATACTTCATTATGAAGAATACAAAATAAAATTATCAGGATTATTTTTAAGACATCTACAAAATACGGTAAGTTCAATGAGAAACCTGTTTCTTCTCCCTGAGGACATGAACAGACTTCCATTCATAGCTTTTTTGACTCCTTTGTATAGAAATGAAACAGGCAGTTTTAAAGATTGCAGATGTCATGCTATATTTAACATAATGTACTTTCCTATATAATATTTGGCTTTAAGATAGTTAAGCTATATCATATAATGCTGCATTGTACAATATTTTTTGTTTAGGGGGATAACATTTACTTACAAAATACACTGTAGAAAAAAATTCTGCTTTATACATTTAGGAAGCTCAGGTGTTTAAGTTTAGATTGCATCTGTCAAAAAAAATCTAAATATTTACTATGATGTGAACCATGAGGTTAAACAGATACTTATTCTAATGTTAGCATTAAGCATCTTTTTGTCTTCAGTTAAAAAAAATGAAGCCCATGAAGACTTTAAGCATACTGTTGCAGACAGTTTATGGAAAGATGTAAGTTTTGTCTTTAGTGAAAGGTGCTAGGTTGCAGCAGGGTCCTGTGCTGTTACTCCCTTTGGGGGAGGGGGCCAAGTAGGCACAGAGTCAATGATACAGACTCCGGGAGAATGTTGAAACAACAAGCTCAGTTTATTCAGAAAGAGGCAAGTGTTATATACCCTCCACCCCACCCTGGGGAAAGGTCTGATGAATATGCATTTGCTGGTGTGACCTGCCTGCTTCTCACTGGTCCAGGTTATCTCTAAATCATGTCTCAGCTGCTGTTGCTAAGCCCCTTAGGCAGACCCAGGTTGGCTCTCAGAAAGACAACCAGTGTCTTATTACTGGTTGGGCTTACTGTCCCTCAGGCCTGTTAGGGATGAGTTATCCCACACCAGACCCCCTTTTTTAAATATATAAAAGCATTTATTAGAATTGAATGTGTGTGTGTGTGTGTGTGCGCGCGCATGCGTGCGTGCACACACTCACACATGTATGCATGCATGCATGAACAAGTATGAGAGTGAGCACCCAAGTATGGAGATGAACACACATTTGTGTGCATGTGAGTGTGGAAGTCAGCTGCCTTCTCCTACCACTCCCTGCCTTATATACTCAAACCTAGAGCCTGCCGGTTCTGCTAGTTCAGCCATGCTGGGATCACAGCCTGACATTTATGTAGGTTCTGGGACCGGAACTCTGGTGGTCAGGTTTGTACATCTCCTGAGCTCCTAGAAAGTCTTAAATTTAATGTTTATCAGTTCATAAAGACCAGGTGGTGTGTGACTAGGACTTGGGAGGCTAAAGCTAGAGGATTGCTTGAGCTCTGTTCAGGACAAGCCTGGGAAGGTCAGGGAAATCCCATTAATAAAGGAAAGAAGTTGTGAAAGCTGTGAGACTTCTGTTTACCTTTCTGCTGTTTTATCTTTGTCTTAAAGAAGTGTTATGATTTGAACTAATACTGTAAGTTAGACATTGCAAATTGCATAATTTTTTCTTTTTCCTTTTTTGTTAATAACAGTATTTCAGGGCTAGAGATAGCTATTCTGTGTTGAAAAGCATGCATTGCTCTTGAGAGGATTTGAGTTTGATTCTTAGCACCCCTGTCAGGCTGCTCCCAACTGCCTGTTTCCGGCTCTAGGGGATCTATCATCCTCTTCTGGACTCGAAGGGTACTTGCACTCACCATGCATGTATCCTCCTCCCGTACTTGCACTCACCATGCATGTATCCTCCTCCCTTATGGATTAAAATAACAAAAATTAAAATTAAAAAAAGTTTTATATACCTGTCACCAGTTCAAAAGACCTTTTTTGGTTGATGGTATACATTTATTAATGTTTTGTGATTCTATGAATATTCCTGAATAAGTACAGTGCTGATTATAAGTTATATTAGTTAGTGGTGGCTCCATTTATTAACAAAATGTAGTACTTAATGTATGCCAAGAAATATTTCAAGAGTTTCTATATTATGTCCTTACATAATTTGAGTAGGCATAGTGATGATTCTCTTTTTCCAATTGAGATGTGGACAGGGTAAATTCTCTTAGTTTAGTGATGTAATCACAATTCACATCTAAGTTGTGTGCCCCCAGAGTCTTGCTCCAAACCATTACATTACAGTGTTTTACTTAGAGATTTTTTTTTTTTTTCCTCTTTGGAAACAGTTGCACTGTGTAACTCAGGATGACCTCAAACACAAAATCCTGCCTCAGCCTCCAGAGTATAAGTGAGTACTACTATGCCTAGCCACTGAGAGAATCATGAAATAGAGTATATATTTTAAAAAGTCCTAAAAAAATTCCTGAAGCCTAGCTTGAGAATTTTGAGTAGCTTTTTAATTTTTGATACATCAAGTAGGAATGTCCACTGGAAACTTAAACAGCAATATCACATGTATATCTTAATAATTTAAGTTTATTCACTGTTAGTAATTAGGGTCTTTAATTTCTATGGAGGAAATATGAAAAACTCATGTCCCATCCTATGTTATAAGTAGCATATTCTTAATATGATGATTTTGTATAATTGAATTCTAAATGGTTATTTTATGAGATTTGTGAAAAATAGTGCTAAAATATCAAATATTTCATCTGGATTTCATCTGTATTTGTTTTAATAAGGTCAGAATTATTTTATCTAGTTATTATTCTATATTATTAGGTTAGTCCATGTTCACATACACTGTTGAAGATAGGTTTCCAGCACATGAGTATGCAGTATTCTCCACTGGCACATCTTTCATCTGGCGTCTAACTTTGTGCTTCTCATAGCCTAGAGCTATTATCAGGTTCTTCAATACAACCTAACCTTAAGACAGAATCAGATATTTACCATCCCATTTCATTTTTAAGAGGGGAAGCCTTGATTATGTATAAGCATCTTTTCCAGTTAGATATCTGAACAAATATAGACATCTCCAGGAAATGCAGATCAGAAGCTATTGGAACATTGAATCTGATTTAGGTCCAGGCACATATGCTCCTAATTCCTACTTTGGTAATTTCTGATGCCTTCAGCTTTTAAAAGTTACAGTGATGATTCTCAACAAAGTACTAATGAATAATGAAATAAGGTTTATATGTGTGAATTTAAAATGAAGGTATCAAATGATATAATTTGACGCTAGATGGAACAACTGTAACTTTGGGAGATCCTGAGTTGAATGTATATCACCCTTCCTCCAATATGGTCCATTTGAATAGGATGTCAGATTTTAGGTGGAAAATCTGTAATATGCATTGAAACAACCTGAGAGCTAAAAGAAAATAGCATTTATATTATTTTTTAAATAGTGACAATCTACTCAAAACTGGATTATTTGTTGTAATACAAGAAATAAATTATTAAATAATAAGAAAGTTGGCAGAGACTCAACTCTAGAAGCATCATAAGTTAGTAGAACTCAGAACTCTCAAAAAACCAAAAAAACAAACAAACCATTTTCTTTCAATCCTACAGTACACAAATAGAACTCTCTATTTATTGCTTATAAGAATGGTTTAGAGCTTTTCCTTTGCATTTACAAGAAATTGAGTCTGGATCCTTCTCTCTTATGCTGAAATCATAATAGATCATTAGATTTACTTTTGTGGTTTTTGTATAGCCAAGTCTTTGATTATAGTATATAAGAGTGATCTTTAATTCCTTGGGTTGGTACATTAAATAATAAAAATGATGACGTACAATAACAGAACATTTTCTGTCATAGTTGCAGAGGCCAGAGCATAGAAAACAAGACATGAGCAAGGTTATTCTTCCTTCAAAGGCTCTAGGACAAAATCTGTTCTTTATTTCTTTAGTTTCTGGAGGCTCCAGGTATTTCCTAGCTTGTGCTGAATCTCCTGTCATTGCCCCCATGGTCACCTGCCTCCTCCGTTGCTCCATATGTCTTGTTTACTCCTCTGTCAAATCTGTTTGTCTAAGAGCACTTTAAACTTGATATGGGCTCCACCAGATAATCTAGGAGAAGCTGTTCTAAAAATCTGTACTCTCTTTGCCTCTCTTAGAAAATGAGATGATACTGTCTTCTGTTGTATAAGGCAATATTCACAAGTTCCAGAGATTGGGATTTATACCTCTTTTGAAAATCTATCATTTAGCTCATTACAGAACCCCAAAATAACAGAATCCTTTTTGGGAAATTGGAAGACCATACATGGAATTGTGGTCCTATGATACTGATAATAAAACTGAGAAATCCTGTTGCCTAATAGCGTAGTTATAGTTAAAGTCATTACTTATGTGGTTGTGGTGATTTTGGTATAAACAAATCTTTGCAGTTGATTGTGCAAATAAATGCCATAATTATATATAATGTATAATTCTTGTTAACAATTTGACTTATTGGCTTATAGCAATTGGCTTATATTTTTTCTCTACTATGCTTTTAATCATTATTTTAGAGTTACTTCTACTTAATTAAAAAATGCATACTGTAAACTAGTGCACTTTGTTCGACCAAGAGTAACTTGTGTTTATTTATCCTGGCTTTCAGTTGCATCATTTCTTCTTGATGTAATCTTACTGTTTTGTTCATTGTAATCCCAAGAGCAATAGGCTACACACATATATTATACACACAGACACAGGGATTAGGTATGTGGTAGACTGTATGATCTAGAATGTATGGTAGATAATGTTTATATAGTGACAAAATTGCCTAAGGACATAATGGAGAACACCTCTGACAATAGGCAAAGCCTGACTGTATGTGTTGGTAACAGTGGATTTCAAAGTAGATACAACCTCTATTCAAAGAGGGTAAGAAAGAAGTAGATGCACAGGGAATAGTAGCTAATAACTTAGGAAAACATTGTGCTGGAAATGTTATCCCTGGTCCCTACAGTGTCCAGCAACAGTTTACCAGGAGAGTTCCTCCAAAATTTGAATGCATGTTAGTGACTGACCACAGAAAAACTTCTTGTTGCTTTTTTTTTTTTTGACATTTTGTTTCAATCATAAAGAAGCTATCTCCTAAATTAGTTGAAATCTATGAGCGTAAATACAAAAGAAAGATAACTTGGTTTTAATGTATTGAGTATGAGCTCAAATGCAAGTTCTATCTGTAAAAGTAAGATTATGGAGGCTAGGAAAGATGGCTTAGTCTGTATAGTACTTGATGTACAAACAAAAGGACTTGAGTTCAGATCCTCAGCACCCATGGCAAGAGCTGGGTGCAGTGGTTCAGACCTGTAATCCCAGTATAGCTAAGTGTAGATGGCATCGGGTGTGTGTGTGTGTGTGTGTTAAAATTTCTTTCATCTACCTATATACATGTGTCAAATATTTATATATGCATCTTTCATTTATTTAATAGGACTATTAGTCAAGTGATAGTAAGTAGAGGGTACTAGAGTATATCACTGCAAGTAAACAAAGATTGGTATTTGCTAGGATTATGAAAATTGATCTTCAAGAGCAAAGATTAGAATTTTCAAAATATGTCCACTCTCATGAGCTTTAAAGCTTCCAGTACTTTAAAAAGAGATTTTAAAAAATGAAATCGGTTAACAGTAACAAATATAACTAACTATATATAGGGTTTCAACTGTGAAAGTTGAACTGCTTAAATCAGTAAACTAGTATCTGTATGACTAATGCATGATTTTTTAAATTGTGCACAATGTACAAGAGTTATTCAAAGTGGAATCTGAGTAAATGGGCATTCATCTAACAGAGTGCATTGGTAAAGTTGCAAATTTCACATCACCATACATATTTGAGAAACTACCCCTTATTTTGAATTCTAGTGTAGTAGTAGTCAATACTACTGTTCTCTGAGCCAGCATAATGGCATGTACTTGTAATCCTAGCATTGCCCATAGCTATTTGAATAGTCTTCCCTTTTTCAGTTGCATTTCCCCCTTATATTTCAGCCAGAACAACATACCTTCATAGATTGAATGTATTAGTAGAAAATAAGCCCAATTACTTATATTTAAGAGGTAGGTAGAAAAGCTATACAGTGCTGCTTTTCTTACTAAAAGACAGGTAGGTGTAGGCTTCAACTTGAGGTTTTTTCTTTCCTAGTGCTAGGATTACAGGTACATGCCACCACACTGGCTCAGAAGATAGTTTTTTAAATGTATATATGTTACATTAAATGTAATGAGTTTGTTTTTATTTTTTTTGTTTTTTGAGAAAGGATCTCACTATGTAGCACTGGCTGTCCTAGAACTTTCTCTCTATAGACCAGGCTGGCTTTGAACTCACTGAGATCCATTTGCCTCTGCCTCTGCCTCTTCCTTCTGAGTGCTGGGATTTAAGGAAAGCTCCACATGTCCATCAAGTTGTGTTAGAGCAGAAGAATGATAAAATCCAATGAAATCAAACATAGGGAAGATTAATTTGGAGGTGGTTTGTTAGTAGAAGCTGTGGTGAGTAGCCTGGAGAAAGCAGTTAAGAACATTAGTAGAGTGGATGTAAGGCAATAACAGGCCAGCTTAGGTAAGGCTGGCAGGAGAGACTTCTTGGGAGTCCATTCTGACTTAGCCCCTGGTCCTGTAAGGCATGGCAGAGGTCAAATGCTAGGTTTAAACTTGGTCAAAAGAAGAAGCTGCTTTGTAGCAAAAGTAAACTTTTCAGATTTTTGTAGTTGTGAGATTCAGCATTTGAGATTTAGTATCAGGAGACAGTCACATGATTCCCTCCTCCTCCTCCTCCGCTTTTTCTTCTTCCTCTTCCTCCCTTACTCACTCACTCTGTAACGCCCCCAACCCACCCCATTTTGCTTCGTAGCTCAGGAAAGCCTAGAGTTCATGGTGATGCTTCTGCTTCAGCCTCCCCAAGTGCTAAGAAAGAAGTGGGAACTGCTGTGCCTGACGTGCCGCCATTAAGTTAGAGTTACCTCCGCTATTTCAAAGTTGAGCCTAGTTTGGTGGATAGAGAGGAGCAAATATGTAAATTAATAAAGTGTACGTTTATCTACTGTTAGTCATGCTCCATAATGGCTGTGTGTTGTATTTGTTTCTATATGTTAAGTATGATGTGGTTTTGGGCTTTATTAGCTCATGTTCTTTCATCTTTGTGACTTGTCTATAGCATATGTGAAACATTATTTTCTTAGAAAGAGGAAGTTAAGGTCAAGATTTAACAAGGAAACACACCCTATAATAACCCCATACCCTGGAGGCTGAGGCAAGAAGATTCAGAGTTTGAGGCCACCTTGGGCTATATAGCAGTGAGACTCTGTCTTAAAAAAGAAAAGGAATTAACTCTTCATCCTTTTTTGAAAAACAAAAAGCAATATTATTGGTCATGAAGATGAAACATGTCTTTCACACTCTGCTTATGTTGTGTTTTTCCTTGAAATTCATAAACACTGTGGGTTATTTACCAGGGCTTTCCGAGATGGCTGAATAGATGCTTTAGCAACTGTCTGATAAGATGAAAAACTGAACAGAATGTGTATTCAGATGAATGATTTTCTGAAGGAGTAATGGTGCAAATGAGTAAAGTATGAAATTATTAAAAACAGTTTTTACTGAATCTTCATGATAGACTGACTTACTGTCTTTTATAAGTCAAATTAAAAGAAAATTTGCCTCACTAAAATTTGGGAGGCCAATATTCAGGACATGTTCTATCATAATTTATTTTCTAAACAAAAGTAACTTCATTTTTTTTTTTTTTTGCATTAACATGTGTGCTTTCTTCATGTAGGAGAATATATAAAAAACTGGAGGCCAAGATATTTCCTTTTGAAGACAGATGGTTCATTCATAGGCTATAAAGAGAAACCTCAAGATGTGGACTTACCTTATCCCCTCAACAACTTTTCAGTGGCAAGTAAGTGTATATCATTGTTAATTCACCTTGGGTCTATTGATTTGCATGGCTTTATGTGTCATGTATGTTAATGTTCTGAAAAACAGTGCAAAAGTTTATATTTAATTGCAAAGAAATTACCAATTCTGTAAGATTTTTCAGCTCCTTAAGATAGAGACTTAAATTGTGTGCAGTGCAGTATCGTTTACTATTTTTCATATTTAGAGTTTGAATATGATAAATATAATCGCCCAACTATGTGCCTTATGTTTTTCACACAAGGACCTGTGATCTTGGTTGTAAGGTGTTATGCTACTTAACTACATTTCCTTCCAGAATTCCCTGTCACAAAGGTTGGTTGGTTAGTTGATTGAGTATATAAATGTTTTCTATTAGAAACCTTTTCTGGGATTATTTTATGTTTTTAGTCGTATTTGTATTTCTTATGAATATCTAACAATGCTCATAGTTTACTTACAAATGTTGTCTTTTTTGAATTTGTTTACTGAAAGATGACTATGATAATTGTTACTTTTATTCTTATTTTTATGTTATGATCAAGCTTTTAGATACTTTATCCTTACCGATCCAATGAAAAGATCTTGCAATGTTAAACTAGAAGTAAAGCATTTTCAAGTTCAAATTGGAGTATGTAAGAACTAGGCGGAGTCTATAGTGTTAGAAATTTTAACTAGACAACCTGTACTGTGTGTTGGTTGAATGTTATCTATTAGATATAGTTGAAAAAAATAGGGAGAATTGAACTTATGAACATAATTAAATCACCAAAGAAAAATCCTAGAAAATTTTCAGTATTACAAAATTCAGTTTACCATAAAGGAACTTAAAACTTTTATTTTCAGTTTTAAAAATAAACTTAAAAGAATATAGAGTTACAAATAATTGAAGAATACTAACTTTATTTTATTTTTCTAAGTTTTTTATCTAAAAATTTTTTATATGCAGCATATTTTGATTGTTCCCTTTACCCTCCTGGGTATGTCTCTCAGATCCTCCCTGAGAATTAATTTTAAAACCCTCTGCAGTCATGTCAGTGAATTTTTGTGTAGGGAATTTTTTTATTTTTTTTGAAATGAAGCTCCCTATCGTTATATGAAGTATACATGCACATATATATGTGCATGTATATTTATGTATTAAAGAAAACAGCCTTTTCCCCATCAAAATATGTTCATTATATATTAATTGCTCTAGTAAGTAAGAAATTATTTAAATCATTTTGACAGTTGCAATAGTATCTTCTGAGTTTTTAAATTGCTTTAAGATATGCATTTTCAGTCTAAAGGTATTGTGGTTGAACATTTGCTTATTAAAGTGATAGAAATTATCTTTTAAACAATTGCCATGTCCTGCCTAGTTTGTCCATTTTACTAGCAATTCTATTGGTTTGTCTGAAATAATTTCTACGAGTACAGAAAAATCTCTATCTGCTGATCAAAATGCAGCATTTTTTGACCTTATGAAATTTCACACCCCAGCAAGTTTTAAAGACATACTGTATGTCACAGTCTGCCAACATCTGCTCTAACACTTCCACTGGCAGAGGCTGAAATAAATGTGTACTTGTGGAGAGAGACCCTAGCTAGTGACTGACAGTTTCTCCACAAAATAAATAGCAGTTGACATCTGTAATTTTTACTTGCACAACCAAGTACTTGTTGGTACTTGACTTTCACAGGTAAAGTTGTAGTTGAACCCCTAATTTTCAGGATTCTTACCATTATTTAAATATTTTTATTTGTAAAGCTTTACTATAACCTTAAATTATATAAATAATTAAGGAAATAATACTTAATTGGAAGGATATGAGTGAAAGAAATGGCCCAGACTTCAACTTTGGCACATGTTCTAAGTATGATTGGAAGTAACAGATCATGTTTTTAAACTTGGATTGTAACATTTCCTTCATCAGCATACTGGACTTCTGTGTGCTGCTCTGTAAGGTGGAGTTTGAGGAGGCCCTTGACGATTAAGTAAATCAAGAGCTAATTCAGACAAAGAAGGAGGTATTAAAAGCAGAGAGTGACAATGCTTTTGAGGCATTAATGGAAAAAACCTGCACACCCTCTTTTCTTTGGCCCATAGTTAGTTCCTCACTCGCCTTGGCCCACATTAGAGTATTGTTCTCAAAGAGGCTAGAGAGATGGCTCTGCAGTTAATAGCATTTGTTGACTGTGGCTCACAGCCATCTGTAACTCTGGTTCCAGGGGATCTGACGCCCTCTTCTGGCCCCTGTGGGCACCCTCATGCATATGACACATATTCAGGCAAACAGGTGCACACATGCACATAAATAAAAATAAATTTTAAAAATTAAAATACTTTAACTACCCTTAATATTTCTCAGACATGTAAAGAAATACTATATATCTCATTGATAGCTACAATTTGAGTCCCCCTTTTTTCTACTAATTAAAAATATTCCTGTATGGGCTGACTTAGGAGGTACATCAATTGGTTATCTGCTTTCTATGCTCATGTAAGTCCTTGAGTTTGACTGTCTAGTGACCATATAAAACAGGTGCATCAGAGCATGCCTTTATCCCAAGTCACCAGTGGCAGAGAAAGGCTGCTTCATGGAGCTTATGGCTTGGCCATCCAGCCTAATCTGTGCAATCTAGGTTTAGTGGGAGATTACCTCTAAAGTAGGGTGGAGAGACATTGAGGAAGGTACTTGACATCTGGCCTTCACATACAAGTGCTAATATGTACATGTGTGTGGATTCACACATGAACATGTATACATCTATATGAACTTCAGTGCAATTTCACAGAAATAGGCTTTTTACTCATTTGAAAAAATTATAATATGAACTAGAAAGATTTAAAATTTTTTCCAATCTTCTATTTGATTTTCTTTCCTTCTTCATAACATTGTCCTGGTTAGAGGTATAACTTAGTGGTAGAGTATATGTTTAGCATTCATAAAACCCTAGGTTGAGCCAAGCTGTGATGGCATACACCTTTAATCCTAGCACTTGGGAGGCAGAGCCAGGTGGATCTCTGTGAGTTCAAGTCCAACCGGGTCTACAAAGTGAATTCCAGGACAGCCAGAGCTGTAACACAGAGAAACCCTGTCTTGAAAAAAAAGGGGGGGGGGCAAGACCCTGGGTTTAGTCCCAGTATCTAGAAAAATAATTCTCAAAGTCTGTTCTCACTGATTCCACTTTTTTTTTTCCTTTAAAGATTTATTTATTTTATGTATATGAGTGCTCTATCTTCATGTATACTTGCATGCCAGAAGAGGGCATGCAGATCTCATTACAGGTGGTTGTGAGCCACCATGTGGCTGCTGTGAATTGAACTCAGTACCTCTGGAAGAACAGCCAGTGCTCTTAATCTCTGAGCCATCTCTCCAGCCCCTGATTGTACTTCTTAACTACTGTAGTCTAATTTCTTCCCTTACCTATTTGATTAAAACCACTTTTGATGATTTCTCCAGTGGCCACCTCATTTCTAATGTCGGGGAGGGGCAGAAGTAAATAATCTTTTCTTCCTTTGTTGGGTTCATGGCTAAGGTCCCTATAAGCAGAAGACAGGTAAACAAAAGAAAAACATACATACACATTTGTTTAGCATTGATTTTTATCTAGACTTTGGAAACTAAGACTCACTCAATGCAGACTTGTGTGTTTTTGTGCTTTGGGTCCCCTATCAAAGTTTCATTTTACAACCCTGATTGGCTTGGATCTTGCTGTGTATACTAGGCTAACTTCATACTGACAGAGATCTTCTTGCTTCAGCATCCCCAAGGATGGGATTCAAGGCATATGGATTAATGGAGTAGATAATCATGGGGAAATATGACTGGGAATATATGGGTTATAATAATGGTAATAGGCTGTGGAGAACTGAGCAAGGCCTGTTGTTGAAAACTTCAGAGATGAGAATGTTTTTCCAGGAGTAGGAAGGGTATTTGTTAAAAGAGGAACTAAGACCTGTTGCAAAGGCGAGCCAGCAAGTCTGTACTAGATTGGCTTTTTCAGGAGAAATGGGCATGAAAACATGGAAAATGACCTTTTTTCTTCAAATGCCAAGGTAATATACTTGGCTAAAGTCCCTCATTAAACTTAAACTTAATTTTTAGTTTTAATTTGTTTCCTGGATTGGCATCAAGGCTGCATTTTATCTGCTGACCAAGATTTTAAGATGGCCTTTCCTTCTGTGCTGTAAGGTTTGTCTCTGTCCTTGTGTTTTCCTTTGCATAGTGTATAATTTGTGTATAGTATAGTATTTAAGAAACTTCTGCCTCAGGACTTAATACTTGGTACATTACAGCTGGGTGGTCACCTTGTTCCTGAATTTGTAGTTAAAAAACTGTCAGCCATATTCCTACTTTTTCATGTATTCAGACCAAACTTTTCTCCTGAGAATTATGTTGTCACATTAATTTCACTATAAGTTATTGCCACCATAGATGTTTTACAGCCTTTACTTGTCCTAGGTTGTCTTCAAGGCGGTTGTCTATTTTGCCTGGTTATTCAGTATTTCAGTTCTGCCTCTGCTTGGGCAGAAACCTGGATCCATTCCCCTTCTTTTCCTTTCCATCACATCTTTACCACACTCTCAGTACATTTCTGGTTCTGCTGATTTTATTCTGATGTTTGAACCTATGAAGTAGGCTCATGCATAAGAATTTTAACTATTTTCCTGGAAGGGATCACTCTTTTAATCTTTGATACAGATTCTTAACTAGAATCTCTGCCTCTAGTTTGTGCCACTCATGTTCTTCCTTTACTTGTCTGTCAAAATGATATTTCTAAAATTATATCCTAACTATGCCATCCATCCCCCCATGAAAACCCTGCCTTGGATCTTCAGTGCCTCCTGGATGGCTTCCAGCTTCCTTACTGAAGCATACCAGGATCTCTTCAATCTGGCCTCTCCTTTCAGCTCCTGCTTCATGTCTCCTCTGCTCCGCAGTTCTGCTTCAACAGGGCTGAGCTTTTTATAACTCCCCAAAACTTTGCTGCTCTTCTGCTCCTGTCTTGGCTTCTGGTTGGAATGTCTTTATCGTCTATTTGTCTGTATAGTTTTCTTTTTGTCCTTTACTTCCTATTTAAATTTCTTTCCCATTCATTCCTTCAAAACTATTTTTTTTTTTTCTGGTTTTTCGAGACAGGGTTTCTCTGTGTAGCTTTGCACCTTTCCTGAGCTCACTTGTAGCCAGGCTGCCTCGAATCACAGAGATCCGCCTGGCTTTGCTCCGAGTGCTGGATTAAAGGCGTGCGCCACCCCCCAGCTCCTTCAAAACTATTACCTTGCCTTTCTCAAACTGGTGGTGGTGGTGGTGGTGGTGGTGGTGGTGGTGGTGGTGGTGGTGGTGGTGTGTGTATCATGTTTTTTTTGGTTATCGTGTTCATGAATATGTTCCACTTACTAGTCTGAGTTATATTAGGTGAAGTAGTTTAATCTTATCTCCTTGTATCTGTATATTAAAACTTTAATAGTTATTCTTGAATATCTGAGAACATACTATATAAATTTCCCCTTTTTAGGTAAAAAAAAAAAATGAAGCCTTTGGAGGCACTGTTTTGTTTAAGAATCTTACTAGGTATTGGTATTTAAATATTAGGATTAAAACTATATTACTATAGACCAAGGCTGAAGAGATGGCTCATTAGTTAAGAATGCATAATACTGACCTGAGTTTAACTCCCAGGCCCTGTATCAGTTGACTCATAACTGCCTGTAACACCAGCTTCAGGGAAATTGACGCCTCCCGCCTCCTTGAGTACCTGCATTTACTGGCACAAAACAACTCCCTCACATACATAAGTAAGAATAAAATAAATTCTTAAAACAAAATTCTTGCAATACTCTTGTAGCACAAATCCTAATTGGTCTTAATGGTAAAAACCCAGATTCAGATATAAGGGTGAAAGCTGAAAGATAAGAGAAGCAGAGCAGCCAGCCACTAGTTCTCACCTCTCTGAAATCCTTAGCCAAAAGGGCTCTCAGCTCTTGTCTCGTCTCCTTCCTCCTTATATTCCTCTCTCCGCCCAGCCATATCACTTCCTGTCTCCACCTTCCCAGGTGAGATCCCAAGTGCTAGGATCAAAGGTGTGTGCCACCACTGCCTGACTCTGTTTCTCTTTTAGACTGGATCAATCTTGTGTGGCCCAGGGTGGTCTTGAACTCACAGGGATCTGTCTACCTCTCCCTCCTGCTGGGATGAAAGGTGTGGCCACCACTGTCTGACCTCTATGGCAAGCCAGTGTCTTAGCTCTGCACTCTCATTTTCAGGCAAGCTTTATTTGTTAGAACACAATCAAAATACCACCACATACTCTGCCATCATTTAAATGTTATTCTTTTTCCTCCCTTCATACTAGAATATTATGTTAGTTAATGTATTATGTACTTATCTTCTCATTGTGATAAAATGCCTAAAAAAAGCAACTGAAGGGAGGAAGGTTTCTTTTGGCTATGTCATGACTTTCGAGGTTGTCCTTTATGATAGGTTCATCCTTTTGCTTTGAGTTCATAGTGAGGCACTGCTTTATGGTGGAAGCATGTACCAGAGTAAAGTGCTTTACCTTACGACCAGGGAACAAAAAAGAGGAAGGACCAGGGTCCTATAACTACCTTCAAGAATATGATACCAGTAGCATAAAGACTTCCCAGCAGGCCCATCGCTTAAAGTTTCCACCATCTCCCAAGGGCTCCAGGCTAAGCACCAAGCATCCAATATGTGTATTGGGGGAATGTTTAAGATCTACTAATAGCAGATAGTTTTCATCTTCACTTTTCATAGATTTAGAGTAATAAGAACCAGTACTTAAATTGCTAAGTACCCATTAGCATGCAGAATGGAAATTCATGAAGGACTAAAGGATGTAGATAACAACAGTTGACCTTTTTTCTTATTTGAATGTATTAAATCAAACATGGATTGTGAATGAGGTGCCTTCTAAATGCAGTGAAGTAGAGATGAAATTTATATATTTTTTAAAGGAAAGTGTAACTCAGCCGGGCAGTGGTAGAACACACCTTTAATCCCAGCACTTGGAAGGCAGAGGCAGGTGGATCTCTGTGAGTTTGAGGCCAGCCAGCCTGGTCTACAGAGCAAGTTCCAGGATGGGCTCTGAAGCTATGCAGAGAAACCCTGTCTCCAAAAAAAAAAAAAAAAAAAGAAGAAGAAGAAAGAAAGAAAAAGAAAGTATAACTCTAAAACTTGACTTATTTCTGATAATCTTAGAGTGAAGTCACCATTGAGAAAATATATGTATTGGGTTGAAAAATACTGCTAAAACCACACATTGTTACAGGTATTTTAAGCAAAGTAGCTTTTCTATCCCATAGCCATGGTCTCTGATATTTACAGCTATCATCTTTTCACTGAATTTTTAGATTCTTAAACTTCAGAGTGTTAATAATTCCTCTATGGAAGACTGAATAACTGCCTAGATATCTTCAGGTTCATCCAGTTTTACATGCTTCCTTCTTACTATGCATGGTGTGGGAAGCAGGGTGTACCACCAACTGTCCCAAGAAGCACCTCTTAGAACTCTGCCTGGGCTGGAGAGATGGCTCAGAGGTTAAGAACACTGGGTGTTCTTCCAGATGTCCTGAGTTCAGTTCCCAGCACCCATATGGTGGCTCACAGCCATCTGTAATGAGATCTGGCTCCCTCTTCTGACCTGCAGGATTACATGCAAAACAGAATACTGTATATATAATAAATAAATAAATCTTAAAAAACAAAAACAAAAACAAAAAAACCCTCTGCCTTATCTGTTGCAAGTGTTGGTCCATCCTGAAAATGTCTCTTCTAAGACTTTCCTTTAATATCTTCTATAAAAAAGAGGACAACTACATTTCTAGACAATTTTTTAAAAATGAATGTTTCCCTTTTTTGTTTGTTTGTTTGTTTTTCGAGACAGGGTTTCTTTGTGTAGTTTTGGTGGCTGTCCTGGATCTCACTCTTTAGACCAGGCTGGCCTCAAACTCACAGAGATCCACTGGCTCTGCCTCCCGAGTGCTGGGATTAAAGGCGTACGCCACCACCACCTGGTTGTAAAATGAATGTTTTCTATATAACCTATTTTTTCCTTGTTTTGAAAGTGGAAAATTATAGTCTTAAAACCACCCAAATCATCTTTAAGCCTGAATAAACATTAGATATAGATTTCAAATATGGATAAAAAATTAGTTCATGGTTCCAGTCAAGATATATGGGGAGAGAGATTTATGACTTAGCAATAACCCGGTACATCTAGAGAGCCATAAGCTGCCTACATAGCTGTGGATTATGAGAGTTCAGAAGAATTCATATTTAAAGGTTTGTTGATGGTTTTACTTGATGCCTACAGGATTAGAGCATGAAGTTTTTTATATAGGAATTTGACATAGAGACTGGATAGTATTAACATTGCACACATAGTAGGGGAAGAAAAAAATGGGTTAGTTGCCAAAATTAATTTTTATAGAAAACAAATGCCATAGAATTTAGGAAAGAAGCATCATGTATTAGCTATGGTTACTTAAGAGTTTATTTTTGAGTTGTTAACATGAGCCCTTGTAGCTCGAATTCTAATTGGTCTTAATAATAAAAACCTGAAATCAGATATCAGGGTGAAAGCTGAAAGATCAGAGAAGCAGAGCAGCCAGCCACTAGAAAGACTACTTACCTCTAGGAATCCTCAGACTGAAAGGGGCCAAGCTCCTATCTCCACCCTGCCTTATCACTTCCTCTCTCTGCCCAGCCATATCACTTCCTGTTTCTTCCTCCCAAGTGCTGGAATTAAAGGTATGTGCCACCACTGCCTGGCCTCTAGTGGCTAGCTCCGCACTCTGATCTCCAGGCAAGCTTTATTTGTTAGAGCACAAATAAAGTATCTCCAGAAGCTCTGGATGATAGGGCTTTGGAAGAAGGAAAGGTATTATTAATTACATAAGCATTTAAGTCAGAAATTAATACCTTGCTTGAGCAACTGGTTATATTGTGTGGTGGTAGATGTATATCTTCAAGCAAATAAACAGTCAGTCAGCTCTTTCTGTTACCAGCCAGCTCAGGTCTTTATTAATTTTCCTTAGATTATGTTAACAGTCTTCTAATTGGTTTCTTATGTTCAGATAGTCTCTTTTCTGCAATACTTGGAAGCAATGCAAGAATGTTGTGCAAATACCATAACTTCTCTCAGAAAAAAAAAATCTTAGAGTTGCTCCATTTTTCACATGGGGAAGCTGAATTATTACTGTTTTTTTTAATTATCCATACACACTTGTAAAAATAAAAATTATATCAATATTATATATTTTCAATATTTCTATGTTTTTAATATTCCATAATTTTGTTGTGCTAGTGGTGGAGATCGAACCCAGGACCTAACACACATTTGGAAACTGCTGGTGAGGTACCTAGCCCTCCACAAATGTTTTTTATGTAGATTGCCACATTCTGTTAAGTTCAGTGCCATGCACATTCATAAGTGGTTTTACTCTGAATTCCTTCTTAGACTATTTTATATACTTAATCCTTTGAAGACTGGATGTGTTCTTATTCCCATTTGTGAGTAAACTTTTAGATAAATAGGAAATTAAGTCTAATAGTAGGTATATCTCACTATAAGAAATAAGATGCTTTATTTAAAAATAAATCAGAAAGTGACAGTGTAAGTCTAGTCAGATGGCTTTTGAAGGATCAGGTTTCTGCAGATTGAGTGCCCACATGACAAATGTTGCCCCTGGATAGTCAGAAGTTGCCTTTTTCTTTTCACAATATTTCAGTGTCTTTCTGAATCTTTTAAAAGAAACTCTGGCTTACTATCTATTGGGAAGACATTAAAATTAAATTGTTTGTAATTGAATCGCTTACTGTTGCTTTAGAAAGGGAAAGGATGTGATAGGTAATGGTTTTAAGGAAAGCAGGCCAGGACTGGTAAGCCCCATCATTTTGCAACCTGTGATACCAGGATGGAAGTAGACTCTAGCAGAAGCAGCTTCCTCTGTTCCTAGTCTTGTCTTTCTGCCACAACGTTCCCACAGTGATCGGTCTGAAATTGTTACTGAATTACTTTGAAGTACTTTTGACATTAACTTTTTCCTTGTTTGCTCTTGTGTTCCTAAATAACAACTTTGCATACATATACTCTGTGAAACTGCTTATCATGTGTGTTAACATAATATATATGTATTATCAAATTTAATCTCTATAAGAACAGAGCTAGGAGAGTGGAAACCATATTACGAGACCTATTAGAGTACTTTAAGGGGTGATCCAGGTAGTCAATGGCTGTCTCTTGATGGCAGTTACCAACAGGATAGATGAACTTGCTAGTGAGAGTGAAGGCAAGCAAGCAAAAAGCAAAAGCTTCTTTCTTTCCTGTCCTTTTATGTGGGCCACCACTAAAAGGTGTGGCCCAGATTTAGGGTGAGTCTTCCCACCTTAAGTGATCTAATCAAGAAAAATCTCTCACAGGTGTGTCCAGCTGCTTGGTGTTTTAGTTTAGTTGAAAACCAAGATTAGCCATAACAATATGTAATATGTAAATACGTATTTTAGGAAACATAAGTTCTAGTGAATATTTAGAAAGTTTTTATTGGGAGTGTTGTGTTCTCAACATTGTACTGAGTACTCAGAGAAATAAAGAAGGAAGAAACCGACTTTTAAAAAAATGTTACTACGAGCCACACCCTTTTAGATAATGTTATCTCATTTAATCCTTCCAGCAATGCTATGAGGTAAATAACAGTGTTTTCCATTTGAAAAGGTTCATAGAATTGTGACATGCTTATTTGATAGTTTTCAGCGCCAGAAGTTCTGTGCGTGACTAGCACAATGCAAACTTGGAATTCTGTGTTAACTTCAGTACTCCACAGATAGCAGGTAATAGTCATTGGATCTAAAGAATTTGGAATATAGTAGCAAAAATGCTCTGTGACACTTGGGATTAGTGCTTGAAATGTTTTATGATTAAAATCTGGAGTAGGTTTTATAATTAAAACACGAAGTTTAAGAAAGGAAGATTCATTAGAGAGTGAGATTGTTAAGAGAAATAGTAACATTTTAAAGGACAGACTGAATATTAGGTAACAGTACTAATCTAATTAAAAAAATAATTTCTCAGAAACTTGGGCTGAATATCTTTCCTCTTGAATTAACTGGATATGGAATGCTCAGGAATGAATCAGAGCTCCATGGTATATTGTGGCTGCATTCCTGCTGGGCTACTCTTGGCCTGGCTCCAGAGAGTAGCACCTAGCTGTAATTTTTTTTTTTTTTTTTTTTGTTTGTTTAACTGATACCTTTTGTTTCTCTTGCCACCCTATGTGAGTCTTGTGTCAGAGTCTCCCAAGGATACAAAGGCCTATGCAAAACTTGGTTCAGGAAACCTGGCAAACCATAGTACCTGGTAAATCCAGGAATTTGCACTTGGCATTGTATTTTTGGGAGCTCCTTTCAGGTTGTTTTGAGCGTGTGGAAATCAACTTGCTAAAGTGTAAGTAAGCATTGAGAAAAATAAATGCCCTGGGCCAAGGGAAGTGCTTCAGTCCTTAGAGGCTGGATCCCCCTGCATCTTCGAAAGACTAGATTCATTCTTAAGGTGCCTCTGAGTCTTCTTTCCAAGTATCCATGTAAATCCACACACCTGTGCCGCAACACTTCGTGACAGTATGTCGTTTTCCTGTTTATATATAGAATAAAAAATACTGGAAGAAAAGGGTGTCTTAGGGTTATAATTGCTGTGATGAAACACCATAACAAAAAGTACCTTGAGGAGGAAAGGGTTTATTTCACTCACAGTTCCATATCACCATCAAAAGTAGTGAGGGCAGGATCTCAAGCAGGACAGGAACCTGGAGGCAGGAGCTAATGCAGAGGCCATGGAGAGGTGCTGCTTACTGGCTTGCTCCTCATGGCTTGCTTAGCTTGCTTTCTTATAAAATCCAAGGCCACCTGCTCTGGGGTGGCATCACTCACAGTGGGCTGAGCTGTCTCACATCAATCACTATTTCAGAAAATGCTCTACAGGCTTGCCTACATACTAGTCTTATGGAAGTATTTCTCACTTGGCATTCCCTCCTCTCAGGTGACTCTAGCCTGTGTCAAGTTGACATAAAATTAGCCATAGCAGTGGGATACCTTAAAGAAATAAACATGCCACTTGAAATAGTTAATAGATTGCGTTAATTACCCCAGATATTTGTTTTTCCAGAGCCAGAGTTAGGCCCTAGGAATTCTGTTAGCTTACCTGGTGTTTCGTATACAATTTCTCTAGTATCATTATTTATTGTCTTGTTTAGTAACTTATAAAATAATTTTATTGACACAGATAAATACTGCATTTCAAATCCCATCTTAAGGGCAATGTTTTAAAACTAAAAATGTTTTTAACTATAGTTTTTAGCTTAGAAAGGATAGATATCTCTTGAAATATTCCATTCATAAAACAAAACCTTTCTTTTCTGTAGGAATGGTGTAGTAACGTGGGTAGAGAGAGGATTTGAGCACTATCTAACCAATGTGTACAAAACAAGTTTCACATGGTAGACTTACTGTAGAGTTTGTTTTGCACTGAATTTCTTATTGATAGGTCAGTATATTTCAGTATTCAGGCCAGAATTTATTAAATGTATAAAGCCAACTTTTGATGCAGAGCAGGATCCTTGTATTGTTGTCTTTATGATACCCTTTCATATTTGAATGGTAAAAATAAATCTGCTTGTTACTTTCCAACTGCATTCAGTTCTGACCTGATAAAATCTATGTAAGATGTTTGGTTGAGTATATATACTTTTATCTGATTTAGTCCTTGACTATTGGTTTTCAGTAAATCATTTTTGCAGCTTAAACTTTTAGTTTCTAGAAAGTAGAGATTGTGTATGGTTTAAAAAATAATAATTAGAATCATGATTATATACCTATCATAATTGGTGCTTTAATTCCATATTAAAGTTTGATACATAGGGGATTTGGGAATTGAGTATGGAAAGAATTGACATTTAAAAAACCTACTATGTATTACTTATTTTACTTTTTATGAAGATATTTACCATAAGAAACATGGCTTAAATACTATTGCTTTTAAAGAAAAACTAGATAATAAAGCAGCTGTATAGAGAATTAAAATGTTCTTAGAGTCTCAAAGCAAGTAACTTTAACTCTTAGCTTTAATTCACTTTGATTATATGTGGAGTTACGATTCTTCAAGTAATGAGTAGTCAATACGCACAGAAAAATGTAATCTTCCTGGTATGATACATGGTGCATCCACTCAGACTCTTATATACTCAAAATACATTTGCGTATATAAGCCTATTAGGGTAGATCAGGGTGAATGTAGATATCACCATCAGGTCTCTGATTATTTTGTTTTTTTAAAAAAGAAAATACTGTGTTATTTTGAACAGATCGCATAACTGTCCTAAATCAGAATTTTGTCATATGTAGAATAAAGGAGTTAGTTGAATCATCTCAAAAGTCCTTATTTAAAAAAAAAAAATTCTTGATTTTAAATTTTTAAATCATTATACAATAGAGACTAATAATAATAAATTACCACGAATTAAGCACTTGCCTGTTACACATTGTACACATTCATTATTGCTTTTTTTTTAAAGCCATGTCTGCAGCATGGTGCTACCTGTCTGTCCCAATGATAGCTCTGGCCTTTGGGGACAGTACTCTGTTCTCCCTCTTTACTGCAGCATGCCCACCTGCCTAGAGCTTCAGGGTGAAGATTTTCTAGTGGGGACTTGAGAAGGTGAGGGCTTTCTGAGCCTGCCTCTTCACTAGTTTGTCAGTGTTAGGATCAAATCTCGTCACTCTCATCTAGGATATAAAGATACCTCTCGGAGTTTTCAGTTCCTCCCATTTGAGGCAAGTGAAACAATGCAGAGAAATCACTAATACATAAAGCTTTTAGCATTGCTCTTCCAATTACAAGAGAAGTCACAGCACAGACATTAAGTTTCAGAGGAAAGACCCTATGGATATTTGTGATAAATTTTATAGTTATCGTCATTTTTGCAAATTGTACTTGAGGTTCTCATGTTTTGTCGCTTCTCCAGAATTGTTAGTGCTAAATTACTGCCTTACTGCCCTCCTCCCATGTCTTTGTTGATTTAAAAACATTTGTTATATTTCTAGTAATGTTAAATGAGGCCTAAGGCCAGAGTGGAAGGAAGGGCCTTTCAACCTCAGTATTTAGAAACGATATAGAGGAATTGTTTTGGGTTGGAAATAATACATAATCAAGCAGATGCTAATGAAAAAATGCAATGCAGAGGAAGAGAAAAGAGATTGGGGTGCTGTTTGGAAGTTCCATAGAGGAGAGTACATTGCCCCTTTATTATAACAATGTTTCTGCACTATAATAAGGCCTTTCACTGCAAGTTCAGCCTTTTTCATTCATTTGTTTTGTGCTCTGCTTCCTCTGTTACTAATTGTCAGCACAATAGTCTTCCAACTATGAAGTCTCAGTGTCCTTTTGGACCAATTTGTCATTGTCTTTCTCTCTCACCCCCAACCCATGCACTCGGAATCTATTACCATGGTTGCATTTTTAGATATTTTGTATGTTTTAAAATGGCAGTGCTTTTGAAACATGCCAGAATAGTTCATGATAATTGAATCATCTAACTAGCAACAGTTACTGCTTCCAAAATGCATGCTGATAGTTTCTATTTCTATAGGCTATTCTAATAAGATAACTTAAAATATACATATAATATCTAAGCACTATTTCAGTCATTGTTTTTAAACTTCATTGTAATTTGTATTATTTACATATTTATTGTTTACCATGTGAACTGTTCCATGTTTTTGTGACTTTACAAAGTTGTATGTTACTTCCCCATCAATAACACCTTATTCTTACAAATAATTTTACTATGACTAAGCAATAAGCAAAATTGTCATAGACTGACAGAGCTGAATAAATTCTGGTGTAAGATCCAGAAATAGCTTAGTTGATAGACTTCCTTCCTAGAATTCACAAGGCCCAAGATTTAGTCCCAACAGCTTGTCACATTGGATCTGATGGTGCAGGGTTGTAATCTTAGCACTCATGGTAGAAATGCAAGATGACCAGAAGTTCAAGGTCATTTTCAGCTAAAAAGTGTGTTTTAGGCCAGCCTGGGGTACATGAGATCTTAAGGGGGAAAAGATACTCAACAGAAAAAAATATTTAAAGTAGTAAATTGCATTTTGTTATAAATGTCATTAATATATACACAAATGTAATACACAAAAAATACAACTTAAAGTTGTAGATTACTTATACATATTCTCAGATTTTTAAAGGCCATAGCTAGTCTATTGCAATAAATAAATTTAAAAAACACAAAAAAAATTGTGCCTAATTCCTTATTTTGAGTTTACTAAATGTTTGTGTTCTTATTAAGATTCTCTCAGTAAAGTATTGCATGTCACTTTTGTGTTTCAATTATTTTTTCAAACTTACCATAGTGTATTTTTTCTAGCAATTTTATATATGCAAAGAATGGTTATTCTAGAAAATTCTTAAGAGATGTGTTTATTTCATGAAAGGCAGGATGTGGTGGATAGACAGTATGAAAAATATTGATGGTGAAAATGCTGACTCTCAAAATGTGCTTTGGGTAAATAGTGGTGACTATGATAACCATATTCATTAAAGACAAATTTATTTTGAGAGGTTCAAAATTTAAAGCCACAAATAGTATACCATGCAACTCCCAAAATAGTAATTTAAATGGTATAGTTTGAAAAGTTTGGAATGTAGGTCATAAAGTGAAAAATACCTGCCAGAATAGAAAATAATGTTAGTAACCTGATCTTAGGCTCATCATTATTGACTATGTTATTCAATAAAGAATAAGGACTTATTTAATCCCCATTCTTCGATGTGAAAAAATATATGTTGTCTTTGGATAATAGGTAATTGGCTCAGATAGCTAGATAGCTCAGATAACTAGAAATGTAGACAAGTTTGGGAATCAGTTATTTGCCATTAGTAAGTAAACATGTTTATTGTCACCAACTTAATTGTTAATGTACAGGATGAGACCCAGCCACGAAAAGAATCCAAAGAGAATGATGTCTTTCTCCTTTACTCTACCTTACCTGAGAAACAATCAGTGCCCTGGAGCAGGATTCTGCCAGGAATATTCCAAAGAGAATGATGTCTTTCTCCTTGACTCTACGTTACCTGAGAAACAGTCAGTGCCCTGGAGCAGGATTCTGCCAGGAATATTCCTTACCCTATTCTTCCCTGTTAAGTATCAGAGCCAGGATTAAAAAAAAAAAAAAAAAAAAAAAAAGACCTCCAACCTCTTCTTTCCTCCAATATTGTTAGCAGATGAAAATTATCCTGGATTTCTTCATAAGAAAAAGATAACATAGATGGAGAGAAACCAAGCCCAGAGAAGGAACAGAAAGGGCAACAAGGTGGACTACGTCTAGCCTCCTTGTTTTCACAGATTACTCAGTTTTTTTTATTAAGAAACATTTTTCATTTACTTTACACATCAATCAAAGATCCCCCTCTTCCCTCCTCCTGCCCCACCCCCATTCTCTCCCCCTAACCTTCCTCTACTTCCCCCCACAAGAAGGCAAGGCCTCCCATGGGAGGCACATCCAGTAGAGGCAAGTCCAAGCCCTTCTCCCTGCCTCAAGACTGCATGAGGTATCCCATCATAGGTAGTGGGCTCCAAAAAGCCCCCTCATGCACCAGGAATGGATTCTGATTCTACCACCAGGGGCCCCCTCCAAGCAGATCAAGCTACACAGTTGTCTAGCCATGCAGAGGGCCTAGTCCAGTCCCATGCAGGCTCCACAACCATTGATCCAACTTTCATGAGTTCCCACTAGCCAACAAGGAAGATCCAAAGAGGGACACATGAATCACCCTGGGAAGGGGAAATAGATGAGATCTCCATGAGTGAACTAGGAGTGAGGGGTGGGTAATTGAGGGTAGGGGCTGGGAGATGAGAACATAAAGGAATGGGATGGTCGAGCTGGAACAGGGATGGAGTGGGAAAGCAATGATAGAGAGATACTATGATGGAGGGATATATCATGGGGATAGAGAGAAACCAGATGCTAGGGAAGTTGCCAGGAATCCCCAAGGATGACCCCAGCCTGGACTACTAGCAATTGTGGAGAGGGTGCCTGAACTGAGTGTCTTCACAGAGCTTTTCTCCAGTGACTGATGGAGGCAGATGCAAAGATCCACAACCAAACACCAGGCAGAGCTCCAGGAGTCCAGTAGGAGAGAGAGAAAGGAGGGATTCTGTGAGCAAGTGCATCAGGATCATGATGGGGAAACCTGCAGTGATTATCAAACAGGATTACTCAGTTTTTAAAGACAATCTTTTAGCACGTGTATTCTTTTCAGAAGAGCATGGGATTTGGATTCAGACAGCTCTAGGATACATCTTTAAACAGTTTCACACAAGCTGTGCATTTTGAATAAGTAGTTTAGCTAGTTGAACCTTATAGATTTGCTCATTTATAAAATGGAGCATAATAACAGTGTTTAGGTTTGTGCTTTGAGGTAGAAACATTCAGGAACCACTCAGTGTAGCATGTGGCCCATAATGACCATTCAGTGTTTGTGCTGGGATTGTTCTCCATTGGGCACCATTTTTACCTATCTTCAGTATATTAAATGAATATCTCTTAAGGTGGAATTATAATTGGACATCATGTCTTTTTGTCTGAACAGTAGTGAAAACATTAAAAGGAAATGTATTAAATAAAACGATATACTTAAAAGTTTAAAAATAAACTTTCAGTTGACATCATTTAATTATTCAATATAAACTATGTATATGTTTATGATAAATGGAATATATTATGATTTTTTACATTGGCTATCAGAATTTTTTGTTTAATCTTGAGTTCTTTGAGTGGTAGGAGGTGGTCTCAATCTGTATCCCTGGCTACCTTGGAACTCCCTTTGTAGACCAAACTAGCCTCAAACTTACAGAAATACACCTGCCTCTGCTTCCTGAGTAATAGAATTATAGATTTCTGCCACCATGCCCAGCCTCAGTAGAATATTTTTAAAATTAGTATTTAAAAGATTAAAAGGGTTGAAATAAAATCTTAAACTTTTTGATATAATCTGAACAGATGAATTCTCAAAATTTCTTTTGGAGATTATATATATTGATTTGGCATGTTACAGTCCTGTTAATTGGCTTTCAAGTTTGTAGAAAAATTAGAATTTTGAACAAACTTTGTCATCTGTGGTTCAGAATGGTGTAAAGTAAGCAGAGTATTTGAAATTCAGCTTGTAGTTGGTTACTCCCCAGAAGCTTAACTAGTGTAGCTGCCTAATGTAAGAGTCAGTTTAACAGACATTTGAAAGTAAGCTTCAGGTTGGAAGCAGATGCTCTTTGAGATGGTAAGACAGAGAGTGAGAAGAAAGATGCCCAGTGCCTTTCTCTGGGCTCCACATATCCACAGAGACACAGTCATACACATGTGTCACATATACTGTGCATACACACATGCCTGCACACAGGAATAATTTAAAAATTTGGTATTTGTATTCTAAATTCTAATATGTTTGCCTTTGTGAGTTGGAGGTTTTTCCCATACAGCTTTTAATATTGTTTCTTTGCATTGGATTATTTTACAGTTTGACTTTATTGTGTTTTGAATAGATTCCCATATCTGTTTGTGATTTTAAACATCTCTTGTGTTAGGCTATCTATAGATTTGGGAAGTTTTCTGCAATAATTTCATCAAATACATTTTTGGTACCTTTAATGTTTACCTCAGGTCTTTCTGTTCTATAGATTAATAGATTTGCCACCTTGATTGAATTTCAGAATTCTGAGATGTTTTGGTCCCCATTAAAATTTTCATTTCCAGTTTACCCATCCCCCTCATCAGTTTTCTTGTTGAGTTTTTCTTTTATTTTGCTTTTTTATAAATACTGTTGATTACTCCCCCTATGTTTTCTTTTTTTCTTTTTTCTCACATATTCCTGACTATGGTTTCTGGATTGAATTCATCTGCTTTCTTTTAATACCTTTTTGTGTCTTTTTTTCTGTAAACTTACGATATTTTCATCTCCCATTTTTATATTTTAGTTTATTGTACTTTGGTAGTTCATGTGTCACCAATCATTTCGGGGAATCATGATACCTTAGTTTTTCACATTTCTTGTGTCTCTGTGCTATAATTTGCATGTCTCTTAGTGTGGCTTTTTCTTATGGTTTTATTTGATGATCATATCCAGCAACTACTCTTGAAGGCTTAATCTCTAGTACAACTTAGAGAGCAAAAACCAAGCTACTTTAACAGCATCAAGTCATAGAAATACAGACATATGCTTAATGTCTATTAAAGCCTACTAATATACCAGTGGCCATAAAACAGCAAATGGAAACTACTATAATGTACTATCAAGTTAAAAATTTAGTAGAATAAGTATGGACATAATTATTACAGTAAAGTCAGTATCTTTGTTACTTTTCTACTGTAGTGACAAAACACCATGACCAAGGCAATTTACCATTTAATTTGGGTCTCACAGTTCTGAGGTTTAGAGTCCATGACCATCTATCTATACAGGGACCATGGTAGTAGGCAGGCAGGCAGGCAGGCAGGCATGGTGCTGGGGCACTAGCTGAGAGTTTACATGTGAACATCTGATCCAGAAGCATGAGGTGGATGGGAGGGAGGGAAGGGGGAGAGAGAACACACACACACACACACACACACACACACACACACACACACGCACACCACACCGAGAGAGAGACAAAGAGACAGAGACAGAGAGATGTAAGCTTTTGAAACCTCAAAGCCCAGCCCTACAGACATACCTTTTCCAACAAGGCCTTTCTAATCCTTCCCAACTTTGAACCAAGCATTCAAACAAATGAACAGATGGGGGTATTCTCAGTCAAGCTACTACAGTCAGGCACAGGACAGAAATAGAAGAGAAGAAAGGTTAAATAAATTAAAAGTAGAAATTGAAAAGAATATTATGAAGGGTTAGAAAAGAGCAAGAGATTAAGGGGAAAAAGAAGAAGAAAAGATTTACTAATGATGAAGTTTTCATAAACAAAATTAGGTAAATGAAGGAAGAGAAGTAAAGAAAAAATGTAAAAATGTATTTTTTAATTCAATGCATTCAAGTTAAAATATTATTAAAATTAGAGAATGGGAGTCAGGAGGGAATTATACAGAAGCAAAACAGAAGATCAGGAGAAGGAAAAAGGGTGAGCAACAATGAATTATATAAAATCAGAGTACTATATAAAAAGGAAAAGTCAAAAGCATAATGTAATAAATATACTAAATAAAAATCTTAATAAAATTTATTTAAAAAAATGGAAGGCAAAGATGAAAAGAAGAGGTGAAATATCCATCAGCTTCTTTGTGTGTCTTTGGAAACTGTAGCGTGCCAGGTGTGTATATAGGGAGGGTCTTTTGAAGTTCTGGTGTATGCTTTTATTGAGTCTGTACTGGATAAGTGTCTGATGTCTATCAAAACTGTCTTCACTTCGATAGCTTCCATTCTTGGTCATATGCTAGGATTTCTACACACCAAACTTAACTTTGCAGCCTGTGGGCTGGGCAGGTTATCACACCTTATCAAAATACTACCCTTTTCTTGGTTTATATGCTCCAGAAGTGGCTAATATCTAGCTAGTGGTTGTATTCCAAGTGTGTTGAAACTATTGGAGTCAGCTTTAATACTGGGCTTTTTGCAGGCAGAATACCTGCCTTTTGTACCTTTAAGATAGGTGGCTCCAGAGTTTTATTTCCTGCAGATCTCAGGCTTAGAGCTCTTGGTCTCTCCAAGGTGATTTTCAGTTAATGAGATCTGTTCCCAACACTTCCTCATCTTATTGGAGCCTCTTGCTCTACACTCTGCTACTTTTCAGTGTCTGATCCTTATTCTATATAACTGTCCTACCATGGGATTGTGGTAGGCCAAATTAAGACTCCCTGATCTATGGTTGCTCCCTTTATACAGTCTCCCAGGATAGCTCAGTTTCTTGTTTGTTTGTTTTGACAGTAGGTTCTCTTTTAAGATGGTGCCTTGCCACTGTCTTAACAGTCTAATAGAATAACACAATAGGGTTTCTCTCTACCCCTGAACCATCACCTGAAACAATCACTGTCTTATCAAACTCATAATTGGGTTCTAGGCTTGTGAGGGTTATGAGCTCTAAGGGTTAGACTACCCATGTCTTACTTGGCTTGCCTTTTAGAAGTGGCTTCTGCTTTCCTTTCCATTGTGGGACTCTAAAATTCATATTTTTAACCATTATACCATGCTTTTTTTTCTTTGAAGTTTTCCTAGATATTCTTTGAACAGAATCTGATCAGTTCATGACTGACTGATTCTAGTGACTGTGGATACCAAGAATTACAAGCAGTTTATTTTTTTTTTTTCAGAAGACTTCATAGGGTAAAATCTACCTTCTTAAGATGTTTGATACTATAATATGATGTCAAGTGAAAAACAAAGGGCATAATTATAAATAAGGAAACTATAGAGGGGGAAATGGCAAGTCTGTGTCCCAAAGTAAAAAAATAAATAAGTGAATAAATAAATAAGGAATAGGTATGATTTCACCTAGACCTTAAAGGGTTGGTTGGTATTGCTACGACAGTTGAGGCTTGCAGATTGATAGAAGTCAAATGAATAGGTGTTTCAGATAGTAGAAGCCGCTGAAGCAGAGTTAAGGGGACAAGAAAGAACAAGATGGGTTTGGGAAAAATTGAAGAGTGCCATTTAGCTGGTTGAACTGGTCATAGTGGTGATGGTCTGGAAAGAAATACTAAGGTCAGGTTGTGAATAACCTTGAATCTGTGAAAAGCTGTCAGTTGCAGTAGGTTCTGTTTAGAATAGCACTATGTAGTTGTTGTCTATTTACTTAATGGTTTAAGTACTTGTGTATTTAAAGAGATATTTGACTTTACTTATAGAATGCCAGTTAATGAAAACAGAGCGACCAAAGCCAAATACATTTATTATCAGATGTCTTCAGTGGACCACTGTTATAGAGAGAACATTTCATGTAGATACTCCAGAGGAAAGGTAAGAGACTTGTTTATTTATATTAGGTTAAAAAATAGTCTAAAGATGTGCTTGTAGCTATATTATTATTTGTTAGATATAAATACATTTGCAGCGTGTTATACTTTATTGTTCTGTTTCTGTTGTCTTGCATGTTTAACTGGGACTGGAAAATGATAAATCATCCTTGGACTACTTTAAAATAAACTTTTTCAGAGAAAACAGTTATACAAATATTTTTAAAACTTGAACACAATTATATACAAATTATCTTTTTATAATATTTACAGTTGATTATACTCTATTTTGAAATTCTGAATGAAATACAGTAGTAAATGGATTTAAGGAGCATTCCTGCCTGGATGCATATTAGCTTCAGTTGGTTGCCTGCAATATTACATTGAGAAGGATTCTGAGATTTGTGTCTTAAGTTTAGAATACTAGTAAATTATATGATCGGTTAATTGACTGATTGTCTTGTCACTGACGGGAGCACAGCAGCATGATACGGATCAGCTCTGTGCCGTTCATGGGGCCATAGTTCCAGTCTTTAGATCTAGACTGGTTTTGTACCTAATTCCCACTTTCTAGTTCTATCTTGTCTGATGGCTTGTTAATGAGTTAGGTCTGGCTACCTCAAGCACAAAGTTATTTTTCTACAGATGTTAGTATAATATATTTGACCCCAATCAACAACTTTTTAAAATAGGATGTTAATAGCCTTCTTTTCTAATGGATAACTTATTCTAACAGGCTTCTCTAAGAATTTAGTGAAAACAAAATAATCTTTTAAAATCCTAATAAATGATCAATGACAAAAAAGTTTTTGTTGTTTTTAAAATACTGTATATTGAACCAAGGGTTTGCACAGGCTAAGTGAGTGCTCTATCATTGAGCTACAGACCTAGCCCTAGCACTTTTTATCCAGAATTTTTATTTTAATAATACTTTCAATCATTAAATTGTGATTTGTCATTACTCTAGGGTATATAAAAAAATACTAATTTGACACTGATAATAGTTTATTTATTTATTTATTTAGTTTTTCGAGACAGGTTTTCTCTGTGTAGTTTTAGTGCCTGTCCTGGATCTCACGCTGTAGACCAGGCTGGCCTTGAACTCACAGAGATCCGCCTGGCTCTGATTTCAGAATGCTGGGATTAAAGGCATGAGCCACCACTGCCCCAGCTAGTTTATTTTCTATACATTTAATATTATTCTTTATTTTGCGGTGCATACAGGCTTGTGTGTCTCCCCTCCCCAATTTTCACTTTTGTTTATGTTGAACTTTATTCTTATCTACCCTAGGCCTTCTGCACACAGAGTTCTTCATTTGCTTGTGCTCCACATAGAGCTGTAGTCATGATTATTCTAGTATCTTTTGGGTCTTAGTGTCAAGCAACAGTTTTCCCCCAGCACTTACTTTGGTAGGCTAGCAATGTCCCTTGGCTGCATAGTTACATGGCTGTGTTTCTTTTTCTTTTTCACTTTATGTGTTTATGTATTTTGCCTGTATGCATGTTTATGTACCATTTATGTGTACTTCCCATGGAGACCTGAAGAGGGTTTCAGATCTCTTGGAACTGGAGTTACAGACAGAAGGTAGTTAGCTCCCCTGTGAGTGCTAGGAATCAAACCTGGGACTCGGGAAGAGCATCTGTAGATGAATTTTTAAACAGTTTTATTAAATAAGAAACACAGAGACAAATAAAGGGGTGCAGCCCATAGAGATCAGAGCAATAGCCACCAACTAATCCTAGCTCACCATGTCGCTGTAGCTTCCCAAGAGAGCTTCTTCCTGTCTAACCTGCGCCTTTATTGCCTTGCTGTTCTGCCTTCTCATTGGCTCTAAGCCCAGCCACATCACTTCCTCATCACTGCCTGTCTATACAGACCTTCAGGTCTCTATGGTTGGTACTGGGATTAAAGGTGTGTGTCATCACCCTTGGCTGTGTCCTTGAACACACAGAGACTGCCTGCTATGTGATTGGATTAAGGGTGTGTGTTACTACCACCTGACCTCTGTTTATGGCTGGCTATGACCTCTGATCTCCAGGCAAATTTTATTTATTAACATACAAATAAAATACTACATTTTAGCACAAATAAAATATCACCACAAGCAGCTAGTGCTCTTAACCACTGAGCCATCTCTCTAGCCTCTCCCCAGTTTTTTAACCAAGTATATCATTACTATAACCTTTATTTGCTTTTATAACCTTGACAGCAAGGATCATTCATCAGTTGATAGACATTTATCTTGTTTTGTTTTATTTATTTTTCTTGAAAGTATTCAGCACACAGTTCAGGATGTGATGACAAAGTGCTTGCTAGATGATTGAATTAATGCAATGCTACCCTGTTATCATATTTCTCGGAAAGTGTTATTTTGAGTGAACTTTTAACATTCACTGAAGCTTGATTTGTTTTTGAGTTGTTGTTCCCAAACCTGAATCTAAGCCAGATCTTTTCAATTTGAGGTGGGAGGACTTAGACAGTGTCTTGTTCTGCAGTCCAGGTTGGCCTGAAACTTAACTGTGTTACCCAGGCTCACTTCAGATTGTGATAGTCCTCTGCCTTAACTTCCTGAGGGCTGAGATAGATAAGAGATAGATACATCCTTAAACCTCTAAAATCCTTTGACTTTCCTGCAATATCAATCTACTCATCTGAAGAATCAGTTTTCACTTATATTTAAGGAAATGGGAATTAGTCTATTGAGTGTGCTGTTGGAGTATGCTTGTCTGCATTCCTGAGGCATCTACTGTCTGGAGGTTTCATAGAGCTCTCATCTAATGTCAGCAAGGACTTAGAGGTGCTTGGGGTTAGAAATTCTCTTTGTAATATTCTGGCCCTAGTCTGAAATTCTTTTGTGTTGTAAACTAGATGGATCTCTCTAGTGTGTGCTACATTTATTTCAATGGATAATACAAGATTATGCATTTTTTTCTATGTGGAGAGTCTAATGTCTCAGATCTTACTACTTCATTCTTTTTTACAATTATTAAATCATGTACATGTGTGTGGGGGGGCTTTTAGATTTTCATTTTCTTTTTTGCCTTCATTTTTCTGTTGTCTTTAATAGTACTCTTGGCTTTAATTAGAAAAACTTTATTAAACTTTAGCTTGAAGCAATTTTCCATATTATCTTTTGTTGTCTAAATAAAAATGTTGTTAGATATTTTACTGCATTTTTTTTTATTTATTTATTTTTTTTCGAGACTGGGTTTCTCTCTGTAGCTTTGCGCCTTTCCTGGAACTTCGCTTTGGAGACCAGGCTGGCCTCGAACTCACAGAGATCTGCCTGCCTCTGCCTCCCGAGTGCTGGGATTAAAGGCGTGCGCCACCACCGCCCAGCAGCATTTTTGTTTTTAAAATTAAGTTTATGTTAACTTATAGTTGAAAACATAAAATTATACATATTAGTGGATACAATCTCATTTTAATGCATATATAAATTTTTATATTTCCTCAAACATTTATTTAAGATAATTATTCGAATGCACAGTACATTCCTATCTGGTCATCCCACTGTTCACTACATGGTGTAACTTCTTCTCCAGCTGTACTCCTATGCAGTAATCAGCCTTTCACCATCCTCTGTCCCTTCTCACAGTCTCTGTAGCCTTTGCCCGTCACCGTCCTCTCCTTTAGACTCCTCATATCCATGAGATAATGTCCTTTCAGGGCCAGCTCTCTTAGCATAATGAGCTCTAGTTCCGTCCATGTTGCCTTAAAGGACAGGAGTAAAGAATATTCTACTGTGTGTGTGTGTGTGTGTGTGTGTATACATATATATATATATACATATACATATATACATATATATGTTGTATTTTCTTTATTCATTCATCAGTTGATAGACACTTAGGTTATTTTCACCTGTTGATTTGTGTGAATAGTACTACTATGAACATGGTCAAGCAATTGCTTTTTTGAATGACCACTTTAATTCTTTTAGATAAATGCCCAGAAATGGGATGGCTGGATCATGGGGTAGTTGTTAAAGTGTTGAAGGATTTGCATACTCCTTTCATGACACTTGCCACTAGTACCCCTACTGACACCTGCCTTCATCTTTTTCCTTATTACAATGTCCTTTGCAGCAAGGTGTGAGATACAGTCTACGACTTGTATTTGTCTGATGATGGAAATGCTAAGAACAACCTTTGTATATCTGGGGATCTTTTTTATGGCCTTGGAGAACTGCCCACTTAAGTCTTTTGTATGTTTTTAATTGGATTACTTATTTGGTTTTTGTTTGTTTTGGCCTATTGAGTTGTAATAGTTTCTAATCAAAATTTTAGAACTTATCCACTTTCTTTCTCTTTTGGGGAAAGGTGCATGGGGACACAGAGTTTCATTATGTCAAGGTATAGCTGTAGCTAGTCTGGAACTGGTTGTGTAGATCAGTCTGGCTTCAAACTTGGAGAATTTCTTTTAAACAAAACAAACAAAAACCTTTTCATGTATATATTTCTCAGACACTTTGACCCATTTCTTGGGTCTCATTTTCATTCTGCTGTTTCCTTTGCTTTACAGAAGATTTTTAAATTGGTGTTCATTTTGCAGTCTATACTTTTGGTGTTATAGTCAAAGATCACTGCTAAGACAGGTGTCATGAAGATAGCACCTATGTTTCTTTTAGCTTTGTAGCTTTTAGTCTTTATTTTGAAGTATGTATCTGTGGTTTAAAATAAGATTCATATTTTATCCTTTTTCATTTTGACACCCATTTATTCCAAAACTATTTGTTAAAGATGCTCCCCTTTTGGTTTATGTGGTTTTGGCACCCTTTAAAAGATGGCCATGTACGCATGGTTTTACTCTTCTATATCATCCTGTATTTTTATTCAGGCTCCATAGTGTTTCAGTTACTGTGCCTTTAAAATTGTGTGTGTGTGTGTGTGTGTGTGTGTGTGTGTGTGTGTGTGCGTGCGCGCGCACACGTGTGCATGTGCATGCACTCTTTGAGCATTTCATAAATGTATAAATTATTTTGATCACAACCACCCTACTCCCTGCTTCAAGTCACCATGGATCACCCTCCACTCTGTAACCCTTCCAAACTTCATGTATTCATTTTTTAAAAAAGTAATTCATTGAATCCAGTTAGTACCACCAATGTGTTCATGGGTGTGGGGATGTCTAATGCAGACCATTCTTCTGAAGACAACTGACTTTCCTTCCCCAGCAACCTTCAGTTGCCCAAGCTTCTCAGCTGGATATGAGGCCTCATGATCTCCCAGTTCATGCTGTGGTGTTGACTGGCCTTATCTTATACAATCAGCCATCATTGCTGTGAGTGCAGCAGGCCTGTCAGGTCCAGCAGGCACTGTTCTCCCCATCCTTCCCTACTTAGGACTCTAACAATCTTTCTGTCCTCAATTCCTCATTGTTCTCTGAGCCTTACAGGGAAGGGGTGTGATATACCTGTCCCATTTAAGGATAAGCACTCCATCCATAGTCACTTATTCTCTACATTTTTGACCAACAATAAATCACTGTTTTAATGTCTGTCTTAGTTAGGGTTTCTATTGCTGCGAAGAGACACCATGACCACATCTTATAAAGGAAAGCATTTAGTTGGGTCATGGGGGAAAGCATGGTGGCATACAGGATAACATGGTGCTAGAGAAGGAGCTGAGAGTTCTACATTTGCAAGCAGTAGGAAGAGAATGAGCTTCTAAGCCTTGCTTGAGTTTTGAGACCTAAAAGCCTGCCCGTAGTGACACACCTCCTTCAGTAAAGCCACACCTACTCCAATAAGGCCACATTTTCTAATAGTGCCACTCCCTATGGGCCTGTGGGGCCATTTTTATTCAAACCACCACAACTTCCATTCACTATAAAAAGAAGCTTTTCTTACGAAGACTGCTCTAATCTTTGAGTATAAAGATATGTTTAGAAGACAGTTGGATACTATGCTTAAACAAAATAACAATAATACATTCTCCCTTAGAGCCCGTGAGCTACCTGGCAGTGGTCCTTGGCTAGGTTTACAGCAGCAAACATGAGTTCCCTCCTGTATAGTGGTCCTTCAATCCAGTCAGAACGTAGTGGATTACTTCCGTAACATTCACATCACTATTGCACCTATGGGAATATCTTGTCAGAATGGTTATTGTAACTCACAGAGTTCAGTTTGGAAAGACAGTTGTTGATTTTCTTTCCCAGTAGACTGCATTGTCTCTTTTAGTAACTGTGAAAGCTAGCCTTTAGGAAGGACTTCTAGGTTAGTACCAGCTTGATTTCTCCTTGTCCTGTCTGAAAGTTATGAAGTAATTATAAACATTCTTAACAGTTACATTGTATCTAACTAGGTCTGAAATTGTCCAGTGTTTCATATATAATGTTGAAGAATCATCTAAAATTTAAGACAATGTGGTTAAAAATACAAAGACAAATATTCTATGGAATTAGATTCATAGGGGATACAGATAATAGAATTATTTTACAGTGATTAAAATTACTAAGCATGTATGTATGTATGTATGCTTAAGGCTGGGGAATTGACAGAGAAATTATAAAAAAGAAACAGTCTAAAACTGCTGTAAGACTTTTGTAATTCTGATTTCTAGTGAATGGTTTTAATTGTAAGTTATAGGCCTCACATTAGTGAACCTGAAGACCTATAAGAAGAGACTACCCAGCAGGAAGCATACAGAGATAGGACAGAAAGTAAAAACTGATAGTAGAATGGAGGGCAGATTATGCAATGAGGAGGTCTTAGAGATCATTGAACTTTAAAGTAATTTGAGAGAATGAGGCAGGAAGAATTTAAATTAACAGTGCATGAAATTTTTCTACAATGTCTAAAGATACAATTCTACAGGGCCAAAAGTTCTACAAATACCAAGTGAGTTAAATACAAAGAAAATTCCTAGTCCAATAAGATTGGTTGTTTTTGTTTGTTTGTTTGTTTGTTTGGTTTTTCAAGAAAGGATGTTTTCGTTATGGTTTCTATTGCTGTGAAGAGACACCAGAACCAAGGCAACTCTTATAAAGGGAAACATTTAACTGAAGTAGCTTACAGTTCAGAGGTTCAGTTCATTATCATCATGGTGGGGGAGCATGCAGTCATGCAGGCAGACACGGTGCTGGCTACGTCTTGATCAGAAGGCAACAGGAAGTAGTCTGTCTGTCACACTGAGTGTAGTTTGAGCATAGGAAACCTCAGAGCCCACTCCCACAGTGAAGCACTTCCTCTAACAAGGCCACACCTCCTAATATTGCCACTCCTTTTGGGGCCGTTTTTCTTTCAAACCACCCCCCAGGGTTTCTCTGTTTAGTCCTGGCTGTCCTGGAACTTGTTTTGTAGATCAGGCTGGCCTTGAACTCAGAGATAACGCCTACCTCTGCCTTCCAAGAGCTGGGACTAAAGGCGTGTGCCACCACCCCTGGCTGTCCAATAAGGTTGTTAAATACCACAGTGAATGGGAAAGATTTTTTTCTTTTCCTCAGAGGAGCAACAGTTAGGTCAAAAGGTAACATAACAATAGGAAAAGCTCATGAAGGAACCTACTGAATGAAATAGTAACTGGGGATAATGAATCATGCCCTCAGTGCTGAACCAAGTGAGTGCCACAAAACAACATGTTCCAAGAATGGAAGTAAAATTAAAATATTTTTAGTTAGAGGGATCACTGAGATGGCTCAGTAGGTAGACTTAAAAAAAAAAAACCATCACATTTTAGGGAAGAATTATATCAAATAGGTAGTATGTGTGCAAATAAACTTTAGTTGTAGTTTCAAAAAGCATTTAACTGAACTTCTTTACTTTTTCATTTTTTTAAAAAAATTGATTTTTTAGATAGTAATTTAATTTTTTAAGACTTTCATAAATGTATTTTAGTCATATATACTTTTCATTCATCCACCAAACCCCTCCCAGGTTCATGTCTTTCTCCTCCATACTCACTTGTATTTTGTGCTCTCTATTCTTCTTTAGAAGGTACTATATAGCAGTAAATAGCCTGGTCCTCCGGCTGCTGTAGTCTTTCCACCCTCTTTTCCATGATGTTCTGAGTCTGTGCATAGGAATTGTATTGTAAATGTATTAATTGCGGTTGGGCACACTGTGGTCAGTTGTTCTCTGAATTTGAACGAGTTGTGACTTTCAGTAATAGTCTCCATCTGCTGCAAAGAGAAGTTTCTTTGACGAGGGGGAGGTGAGAGCTGCACTTATCTATGGTCCTAAGGATAAGTATTTAGAATGCACTTAGAGGAAAATAGTCATAGCAGAGTCTCCTCTAGGGTCCGTGACCTCAGCAGCCACAGATAGATTGCTGAGTTTACAATGCAAGGCATAAATTTCCTAATATTGAGTAAATGTTAAGTCCAATTGGATGGCCATTGTTTACTCCTAGAATATAAGTGCCAGTATTGCACCTTTCAGAGTATCTTGCAATTTTGGTCATTGTGATTCACAGGCATTACAGCTAAATAGGACTGTTGATTACTTTCTCAATCTGGCAGCTTGTATAGCTCCTTTCAGAACTATGAGAGCTAGTTCTCAAGGAGGGGGCTTCCATGTTAGGTTATGGCTGATTACTCTAAATCCTGTGTCTTAAGTGTGTAGTGTCTTTAGCAGCAGAGTTTTGCCTTCCTTTTCTGGAAGGCAGTGAAGGGCTACAGCAATAGCCTATATTATCTGGGGTCTCTTGGACTCCTCTTCTAGTAGCTCAGAAGGGGGTTTTCTGAACCTGGCACCAAGGTAGGGGTGTGTGTGTGTGTGTGTGTGTGTGTGTGTGTGTGTGTGTTAGTGTTAAACTTCCTTTTATTTATTCTTTGTGTCTTTTACATCATACACCTCAATCCCATTCATTTCCCTGTCCCTTTGTACCCACCCCCACCCCAAATAAAATAAAATAAAATTTAAGAGATAAAAAGAAAAATCTAATCATGGAAGCTGGTAAAGGGGAGGGTCAGCTCCCTCTCCCGCTGGAGGCAGTAGGGGCAAAGAAGAAGGGCGTCTTTCTCTTAGCCCCATCACCACACCACAGACAAGGGAGGCAGTGCTAGCTGTGCCCTCTTATGCCCTCTGGGCTGGCTTCTGTACCCCTGTCTGCAGGGTCAACTCTACTGTGCTGCCCAGGCAAGGGAGAGGTCCTGTGCCCCTAAGTGCTTCAGCTGCTTCAGGTGTTGAGGGGTAAGGAAAGGAGGGCATTTTCCCTTTCCCACACCACCATATGGCGGATGAGAGGGGCATGACCTGCTCTCTCTCATTCTTACCCTTCAGAGCCAGTTTGTCCATGGCCCTGTGAACAGGGTCAGCTCAATTCTGCTGCCCAAATGAGGTGTAGGACTCTGTCCTGAGTGCTTCAGCTGGTGAAGAGCAGGACCAGTTCTCCCTAGAGTTGCAGCCAATTAGGGGTGAGGCCAGCTCTGTACAGCCCTATTAGTTCACCATAATAGTACCCTTCTGTAGGGCACCACAAGGCACCAGGTGGGCCAATGTTTTCTCCTCAGAGTCTAAAGTGTGAGTCTTCTTGGTCTACTCAGCCCGTCATGGTGCTAGGGGCACCAGGGTCTTTGTTTGACAGTTTACAGTTTGGGGAGGAGTACTGTCACCACAAAGGGTAGCTTAAATTGTGTGTGTGTGTGTGTGTGTGTGTGTGTGTGTGTGTGTGTGTGTGTAATATCTATTTGTAAGCAGATACATTTTGTGCAATAAGTGAACATCATATAAGTGCTACTTCTGACTCTAGGCCTGCAGCAAAAATGCTTTTAGGATTATTATCACCTAGAGATGATGGCAGAAAGGGTGGCTACACAGTAGACTATTTGTATTCATCTTATCAATTATAAAAGGTTTAATTTAAGTAACTTATCTTCTGTTAATGAGAAATTGTACTCACTTTTATAGAGAAGAATGGACAGAAGCTATCCAAGCTGTAGCAGACCGACTGCAGAGGCAAGAAGAGGAGAGAATGAATTGTAGTCCAACTTCACAAATTGATAATATAGGAGAGGAGGAGATGGATGCATCTACAACCCATCATAAAAGAAAGGTAGAAAATAATGACTTATTTTACTTCTAAATACAGTCTTAATATGCTTAAACTGCTTTTGAAAAAGATGTCAGCCAATTTTCTCACTGCATTTATTACTTTGTGAACCTAAAGGACCTGTTGTTTAAAACCTAATAATGCACTAGCACTCAAGTATTGAGTGTTTGTAGACTTACGAAGGAGTGCTGAGTGATGGACTTTAAAGATGACATTTTACCTTGTGGATAACAACATTTTAGAAACTTGGAAATTAAATGTTTTCCTTAAAGTGAAATATCTCTGTGATTTATTTCCATTGCCTTCAGCCTCATCAAAACTACCTATAAAAGTTTATTTTATAAATTATATTCAGGTGTGCAAAAAACAAATACTCAAAGTATTGCCAATTATGTTTTTCACTTGTTTAATTAACTAGTTGATTAATAAATTAATTAATTTTGCAGTGCTGGTATTTTAAACTATGGGGTATACAGATGTTCCTCTACTATAGAACTCTGCCATTTGGTGTTAATATAGTGAGCAGAATTGCTTTTCATGGTAGATTTCCTGTATTCAAATCCTTTCCTTTCCACATGCTATCTATCTATCTGTGAACTTATTGAAATTATATAGTCACAACTTAGAGAATTAATTGACTATGTAAAGTTTTTTCTTTAATTAACATTCTCTACTTGATGACTATGAACATTTTCTGTCTTTTTATTTTTAATTTCCCCCCATTTTATATTACATGCAAAATATGGATAGTTTGCTTTCAAGTGTATCTGTGAACCAAGTGTGTGCAGTGCCTGGGGAGTTGAAAAGAGGGGCATTAGATTCCCTAGAATTGGAGTTACAAATAGTTGTGAGCATCATGTGGGAATCGAACCAAAATTTTCTAGTAGAAGAGCAGCCCATGTGCTTCACTGCTATGTCACCTCTATATGCCCCCTTTTCTGTCCTTTATGTAGACGAATCCTCTCTTTTGTGGTTGTTGGTTTGAATATATATGTCATTATAAGTTGATTTCTTAGTCAGGAAGATGAACATAATCTATCTTGACCCATTTATTAAGATCAGAAATTTCCTTTTCCATGGATGTGTATAACTTGAAGTTTGACTGTGCTAATAAATTTGAATCAAGTTCCAGTTAATCTCGTCCTTTGAATTTTAAACTACTGCATTAAAAAGCAAGCTATACCAGCTCTACCCTGTTTAATTTTTCTGGAATTCTAAATATATGCTTAACAGATCAGTAAGATACTGTTAAGCCAGGAATTGAAAATGATGACTTTGTAACACTGTAAATTGATGTACTATATCCAATCAATGGAAGGATATTAACTATAAGTATGGACATTGATCAGCAATAATATTGAATAGACACACAATTTTAAAAGGTAATAGTGGAAATATGTGAGGGTATTTTCTTGAGAAGACTAGTTATAAATGATAACTGAATCATACTTTTTTCATAATTACTAAGTTGAATATAATTCTTCTTTATCACTAACCACTAATAAGTGTTTATTTTGTGCTTATTTTCCAGTAGGCTCTGAGCAGTACTTTTGCATATATCATAGCCATTTAAAAGTCATTTGAGGTATAGACAGTTAATATGCCATTTTATAGTTGAGACATCTGATAATACAAGTTAAATATCATACTCAAATATCTAAATCTTTTAATTATACATTATATAACCTCACTGTGTAACATTTTTTTGGATCATACATCAGCAGAACGTTAATATTGTAAAATAGTGGTAGAACGTGAAGATCCCTGAATCCTAATGCGTGGGTAGATCTCCTAACTCATCTTTTAGCTTCTTTATCTATCAAAATGGGGTAATTATTATACCTAACTCATGTACTTGTGAGTCTTAAATTGAGGGGATATTTTGCATTTAAATATAGTAAGTATAAAGTCAGTGTTAATGATTGTAGTTAGTATCCTACTTTGTCTCATAAAAGTAATTGTCTTTCTATAGATTGTCTTAGAATTATTTACTGAAACTTGAATTTAAAAATAAAAACTTAGCTGGGCAGTGGTGGCGCACGCCTTTAATCCCAGCACTCAGGAGGCAGAGGCAGGCGGATCTTTGTGAGTTCGAGGCCAGCCTGGGCTACCAAATGAGTTCCAGGAAAGGCGCAAAGCTACACAGAGAAACCCTGTCTCAAAAAACCAAAAAAAAAAAAAAAAAAAATAAAAAAAATAAAATTAAATTAAAAATAAAAATAAAAACTTGCTAGAATTTTTTTTTCAGTGTTGGAGATTGAACCTAGGACCTCATACATGTTATGCAAATCCTGTACTACTGAGCTGTATTTATGGTTACTTTTTATTCTTTTAAGTTTTTAGATAGGTTCTCACTAAGTTGTCTAGAGTGGCCCTGAGCCCATGCTCTATCCCAGATTGGATTTCACTTATAAAACCCCTGGCCCAGCTTCACAAGTAGCTGGGCGTACAGGTCTCTGCTACAGGCTCAGCTGATAGAAATATTTTTAATGTATTTGAGGCTCGAGGTCTTAACCATATATGACTCCCATTGTTTTTTTTTATATATATATATAATTTTAAGTGTATATAGTAATTTTAAATAAATTTAAATCACAGGAGTATAAAAAATGAATGTTTGTACCACTGGCTTCTCTGTATTAAGTCCAATAGTTTAAAGTGTCTAATATTAAAGTTACATATATGATAACTAGATTTAAGAACTGTTTCCTAGATGTGCATCAGTCACCATGAAAAGAATTGTGATTTACATTTTTTAAAAAATTTTGGACTTAAACCCTTTTGAAATAAACAAGTTTTCATACTTGGCAAAATACTTTTTTTTTTTGGAAAATGGACAATACTATTCAGAGGACACTTAATGGTCAAGGTAGCTATGCTGAGAGTAGTCTTGACTTCTGCCTCTTGGCCATGCACAATTTGATGTGTTTCCAGAGTAGAGTATTGCCAAAGTATTTGTTGAAACACCTAGGACTCTGTTGCCACAGTATTTGTCCAAGCACCAGGACTCTTGAAAAGGGAGACACTGCATAATGGAGAAAAGAGACAAGGTCTGACAATCAAATTTAAATACCCTTCTTTTTGAAGATGTTTCAAAGGAATGTGTATGATTTGAATATGTTTGTAAGGCTTTTGTTGTGTGTAGACACTGATTTCTTTGCTTAAAATGGCCAGTTTTAAGGGATTCATATTTCTGAAGATTATCCATGCCTCCATCTAGTGATGCTTTCTTCTGTGTCTCTGTAGATGTACGTGTGTATATTTGTGTGTGTGTGTGTGTGTGTGTGTGTTCTTCTGTGTATGTGTGTGTGTGTTCCTTTGTGTGTGTGTGTAGACGTGTATACCTGCTATGTAGCCCAGGCTAGCTTTGTATCTATTATGGGCCTATAATTTTTGGGTAATAGGTTTGTATTGTCATGCCTAGCCTTTTAATTGCTTCCTCTTTTTCGTTAATCATTAACATTTTTTTTTTTTTTTTGGTTTTTTGAGACAGGGTTTCTCTGTGTAGCTTTGCGCCTTTCCTGGAGCTCACTTGGTAGCCCAGGCTGGCCTTGAACTCACAGAGATCCACCTGGCTCTGCCTCCCGAGTGCTGGGATAAAGGCGTGCGCCACCAACGCCCGGCAATCATTAACATTTTTATCATATCTTTTTTTGTATCACCAAAAGGAAAACATTTTGGAATAGCTTCTATTTCACTTTGCAAATATTAGGTAGTTTCTGCGTATGCCATTCTGAGCATGTACATTTGCTATAAAGGCCCTTTTAATTTGTTGACGCTCTGTCAACATAGATACATTAACTGTTTTTGGTGATATCATTTAGAATACTACTTAACTAATATTAGTTTCTGTGTAAATTCCTTTTTCAGAAGATTGACAAACTGACAGAAACTGAAATTCAGTTGAAGACTGCTATATTATTTTACTTTTTTTGCCTCTTGTCCCAAAAAATTGCAACCTTCAAGGATCGTAGTAATGTTTTATGTATGTTGCTTTTCATCTGAAAATGTCACAAAGCAATTTACAAATTATTTTCCTATTTTTGTCTCCAAGACTTAGAGATAACAATAGTATTTAGTAATTGTGTGTATTAGTATCATTTTTAGTGGTTTTAGATGAAAAATAAAGAAGGTACTATATGCTATGTTGAACAATAAAATGAATTTTGGCTTGGTTACCAGATTTTACCTGTTTATTGCCATGAAAATAGCAGAAACAGTAGCTATGTTATTTCATATGGTTTTGTTGCTAGATGGGCTATTCTGCTGTTCTTGCATAGATCTTCAAACAATTTATTTTTGCCTGCCCATGTGCTGGCCTTGAAAAATCCAAAGAAAACTTTCTTTTATGTCCCAGGGTTTGGTGTTGACTTTTGCCTTCATGGTTTCTGCACTTTCTCTCTGTGCACGTGGTATCTTCTCTTACAGGCTCTTGGTGTGTAGTTCTTCCTTCAACAAGGTAACCTCAGCTTCCACACAGAAGGAAAGCCATCTCTTGAGAGTTTCTAAGAGAGAAAAATTTTAAGTGCCATGTCTAAAGGCTGGCTCTGGAACTGGCATAGACTATTTGATCAAATAGTTTAAGGAGCCATGAATTTGAAAGAGAGCAGGAACGTACAAGGAGGGGCTGGAAAGCGAAAAGGGAATGGGGAATTTGTGTGCTTACTTACTATTAAAAATGCCACGGGGGGGGGGGGTCAGGATCATGATGGGAAATCTACAGAGACAGCTGAACCAAGCACACAGGAACTCATGAACTTTAGACGGACAGCTGTGGAACCTGCATGGGACTGGACTAGGCCCTCTGCATACAGGAGAGAGATGTGTAGCTGGGTCTGTTTGAGGGCCCCTGGCAGTGTGCTCAGGATCTATCCCGAGTGCATGAGCTGGCTTTCTTGACCCTGTTACCTATGGTCGGACACTCACCCTTGATGCAACAGGGAGGGCCTTGGTCCTGCCTCAGCTGAATGTACCAGGCTTAGCTGTCCCCCCATGGGAGAACTTACCTTTTGGAGGAGGGGACTAGGGGTAGGTCGAGAAGACAGGGACGGGGGCAGGGGGGACATTCAGGAGGAGGGATGAGAGAGGGATCTGTGGTTGGTATGTAAAATGAATAAAAAAAAATTAAAAAGATAGAGACTGAGAGTTGGGGAGGGAGGAAGTGAGAGGAAGTGGGTGAATATAGGAAAGAGATGGACTGCTGCTTGGTGGCAACAAGACAGTCATATTTGGGGTCTCATAGTTTGGTCCTTATCCTCTGAGTTTTTAAATCTGTTAGTTAAATGAAATATGTCTAGCTATCTATCATTTTTCTAAATGACTGTAACTGTTTTCCACATATGTGCATCTACATTTGATTTATAATTAAATCAATAAGTATATGTTATTTCTCCTGCTCTCTTTTTGACATTTACTTTTCCTTTGAACTAGATGTGTTAAGACATTATAATTTGACATTTGGTTAAAATTACCCAAATTATAGGCAAGTGATACTAAAATTGAATGTAGCCATTCATTTATGAAATATTTAAAATGGTTTTTAATGTCAGAGTGATTCTGGCCTCAAGAAGTGAATTGAAAAATATTTTTCTCATTCTGGTTTTCAAGAAGAGTTTGTGCAGAATTGGTAACATTTTTTTCTTTAAATGTTTTGGACCTTTCCTTATTGTAAAAAGTTTTAGTACAAATTCAGTTCTTATATAGGGCTGTTCAGCTTATCTTTTACTTTGTCAGTGGGCTTTTACTGTTTGTGATGTAAGTAATTTGCTTACTTTATTTCAGTGTCAATTTTACTGGCATAAAGCTGCTCTTATGGTCCCTTTAATACCTGTAGGTTTTGTAGTGATGCCACCTTTATCATTTCATGTTGATAATTTTATTTTTTTTTTGTCTATCTTCCTGATCAATGGCTGGAAATTGACACTTTCTTTTGTTCTTTTCTCCTGTTTCTTTGAAAAATCCTTCTTTGCTTGTGTTTTAAAATGTTTATGTGTGCGTTCTTAGATATCACTTCTTTTGAGGTAGCACTTAATTTAAAAAAAGTCTGAGAACTGGGAAATACTTTTTAAAAACCTTATTTTTAAAAAACGTTCTGTCAGTTAACTAATAATTTGACTGATGGAGAAATTCTAGGTTCAAAATAATTTCTAAAAAGTCTGAAAACTCCATTATTTTCAGTATTTAAGGTTGCTCAAGAAACAACCAATAGTAGTATGTTTTTTTTTTTTTATTTTGAAATTGGTCTAGAAATTAGTAGGATCAATATCGAGTTTACAGTACAAGTATTACAAGCAGACTAACAATAAATTGTGTCAACTATTTGATTGTGGTTTTCTACTTTATATTTTTCAGACAATGAATGATTTTGACTATTTGAAACTACTAGGTAAAGGCACTTTTGGAAAAGTAATTTTAGTTCGAGAGAAGGCAAGTGGAAAATACTATGCTATGAAGATTCTGAAGAAAGAAGTCATTATTGCAAAGGTAACTTGAAAAAAGCTTTTTAGTATGAACATATATCTGTGCACATTCTTGTAAATGGTATGGAGATTTCATGAAGCAATCAAAACATTGAGTTTAAACTATTACCTGGTAGTAGACAACAGTGTTCGTTTTAAGGTTTTCAGCAGTGTATAGTATTATGTAAATTTTAGTGAAGCTGTTTTATTCCATTGAGGAAATATTTCATTTGTTAATTTGAAGGAATGTTTTAACTATATATTTATGATCCACATCACTAATTACGTTAGTGTTGCTTTCACTATTTTTCCATTATGTGTATGTGCCATATCAATTTCATTCCCCATTCATCAGTTGACAGACATGTAGGTGGTGTTTATTTCCTAGCTATTATGCAAAGAGCAGCAGTGAACACGGCTGAGCAGAACCTGTGGAGTGGGCTGTTGTCCTTTGGTCATATGCCAGGAAGTGGTATATGTGGGTCGTATGGTAGTTTTATTTTTAGCTTTTTGGGAACTCTACCACAATGATTTCCAGAGTGGCTAGATCAGCTTGCAACCCCACTAACAGTGAAGGTGGGTCCCTCTTTCCTTACATTCCCCCACCATTGTTTTTTCATTTGTTTTGTTGATCTTTGCCGACTGAGATTGGTAAGATGAAATTTCAAAGTTGTTTTGATTTGCATTTCCCTAATTGCTAGATAGTAAGAATGTTTTTGAGTGATTTTTTTTTAAGCCATCCCCACCCTTATTTTGAGAACTTTTTGTTTAGATCTCAGGCCTGTTTGTTTGTTTGTTTGTTTTTGAATGAGTCATTTGTTTTTATACTCTTGGTTTTTGAATTCTTTATATATTCTGGATATTAATCCTCTGTCAGATGTAGAGCTAGTGAAGATTCTCTCTGTTTTGTGTCCTCCTCTTCATCTGGTTGGTTGTTTCTTTAGCCATGCAGAAGCTATTTGGTTTTATGAAGTCCCACTTATCACTTGCTGCCCTTAATTCTTGGGCAAAAGGAGTATTCCGAAGTCCTTTCTGTACCTGTGTCCTGTAGGGTGCTGCCTGTGCTTTCTTCTAACAGTTCCAGTGTTTCAGGTTTACATTTAAGTCTTTGAACCATTTGGAAACAGTTTCTGTGCAAAGATGGGGGCTAATTTCATTCTTCTGCATGTGGACATTCAATTTTCCCAGCACCATTTATGAAGATGCATTCTTTTCTAGAGCATGTTTTTATCATCTTTGTCAAATATTAAATGGCTGAAGTTACATGTATTCATGTTTGAATTTTCAATCCTGTCCCAATGTCCTATATGTTTGTTTTTATGTCAGGACTATATTTTTATTACTGTGGTCCTGTAATATATCTTGAGATCTGGAATGGAATCCCTCCAGAATGGAATCCCACCAGAATTGTTTGTTTGTTTGCTTGCTTGCTCAGGATTGTTTTGTCTATACAGGGTCTTTTGTGGTTTCTTATAAATTTTAGGATTTTTTTTTCTCTTTCTCTGAAGAGGAGGAGGAGATTTTGATTGGGATTGAAATTTATAAATACCTTTGATGGAGTGGTAATTTTCACACCATTAATTCTACCAATTCATAAGCCTGGGATGCCTTTCCATTTCCTAGTGTCTTTATTTCTTTCTTCAGAGGTTTAAAATATTTATTGCAAAGGTCCTTCACTTCCTTGGATAGGTTTATTGCTAGATATTGTATTTTCTTGGAGGCTGTTGTGAATGGGAGTAGATCCATGACACCTTTTTATGGCTATTTGTTGTTGATGTATAGAAAAACTATTGATGTGTACAAGTTGATCCATTATCTTTCCACTATTGATGAATTTATCATTTCTAGAAGGCTTCTGGTAGAATTTTTGGGATCTTTCATATATAGTGTCATGCTGTGTGCAATGCAAATAAGGATGATTGATTTTAACTTTTTTTTTTTTTTTTTTGGATCTTTAATTTTCTTCTCTTACCTGATTGCTCCAGCTAGTACTTCAAGTGCAGTGGAGGAGTTGGGAGAGTGGACATCTCTGTGTGATTTCTGTCTTCAGTGGGGTTGACTTAGGTTTTCCATTTAGGTTGCTGTTGACTATGCGTTTCTAATTTATAGCTATAACTCTTAGTTTGGGTTACAATTGCTATGATAAAATACCATGATCAAAAAGCAGGTTGGGGAGGAAAGAGGTTTCTTTGGCTTATACTTCCACATCATAGTCCATTGTTGAAGGAGTCAGGACAGGAACTCAAGTAGTGCTGGTTCCTGGAGACAGGAGGCCATGAGGGGCATGACTTACTGGCTTGCTCTACATGGCTTGCTTAGCCTGCCTTTTTATAGATCCCAGTATCACAGCCAAGGGGTGGCCCCACCCACAATGGGCTGAACCCTCCTACTTCAATCATTAATTAAGAAAATGTTCCATAAGCTTGCCTACTACTCGATCTTGTGGAGACGGTTTCTCAATTGAGGCTCCCTTCTCCCTGGTGAGTAACTTGTGTCAAATTGAAATAAAAACTAGCCAGGGCAATAGCTTTTATTATTATGAGGAGTAGTATTTCCTTTAGTCCTGTTTTTTTTTTTTTTAATAGGACTTTTATCGTGAAGCCACATTGGAGTTTATCAAAGGCCTTTCTGCATCTATTGAGATGATCATATGTTTTTTTTTTCAAATCTTTAAGTCCATTATGAAGTTTGTTTATGTTTTTGTTGGTGTTTTTGTTGTTGTTTTGCTTGTTTGTTTTTGAGTGAGGGTTTCTCTGTCCTGGAACTGACTTTGCAGACCTCAAACTCAGAGCTCCACCTGCCTCTGCCTCCCAAGTCCTGGGGCTAGAGGAGTACTCCAACACTCGTGGCTACATATTTTGACTTTCTGTGTATAAGCCACCCTTACATCTCAAAGCCAGCTAGGCCACAGTTGATAATCTTTTTGCTATTTAGGTCTGTATTTGGTTTGTAAGTATTTTATTGAGCTCTTTTTGAATCTGTATTCATTAGGGATGTTGGCCTCTAGTTTTCTGTTTTTGTTGTGTCTTTGCCTGGGTTTGGTATTAGAGTGATATTGGTCACATAGAAGCTCGAATGCTTCTTCTGTTTGTATCTGTTTGAATTATTTAGAAAGGATGTAAGTCCGTCTGCGCCTGGACAGTTTTAGTTGGAAACTTGTTTGTTTGTTTTTGCTTTTTCAAGACAGGGTTTCTCTGTATAGCCCTGGCTGTCCTGGAACTCAGATCCGCTTGCCTCTGTGTCCTGAGTACTGGGATTAAAGGCATGTGCCCCTCCACAGGAAATCTTTTTTATTAGTATTTTAATCTCCTCATTTGTTATGGGTCTGTTTAGGTTGTTTACTATTTGGCTTAATTTTGGTGGTTTGGCTGAATCTACAAAGTCATCAGTTTCTTTTAGGTTCTCCAATTTAATGGAATACAGATTTTTAAAGTATTCCTTTATCTTATTGAAATTCTTTGGTATCTCCTGTAATGTTTCCCTGTTCATTTCTGATTCTATTCATTTGAATCTTCTCTTTCTTTCTTTTGATTAGTTGGGCCAAATGTCTGTCCACTTTTTTCCCCCTATGTTCTCAAAGAACTAGGTCTTAGATTCATCAATTCTTGATATTGTTTTATTTCTATTTCATTACTTTCTCCTTTTTTTCTTTTATTTCCTGTCGTCTGCTGGGTTTAGATTCAGTTTGCTTTTGTTTTTCCAAGTTTTCTGAGTTGCATCATTAATTAATTAATTGAATTTTTTGTGCTCTGATTTTTTTAATGTAGGCCCTTAGAGCTATATGCATTTCTCTGATGGACTGCTTTCAATGAGTCCTACAGGTTTGTGTTGCTTTATTTTTCTTTCATTTAGTCCCAGGAAAATTTTTCTTTCCTTCTTGATTTTTTTTATTTGACCCTTTTATCATTCAGTAATGGGTTGTGTATTTACTAGAAATTTGCTTTCAATTTTAAGTTTTATTGAATAATGATCACATGATACTTGGTGTTATTTCAGTTTTTCTGAATTTGTAAAGATTTGTCTGTGTATCAGGTCATACTGGTACACATAATTTTTTAAAAGAATTTTAGAGAAGCTTCTGTGTGCTGCTGAGTAAAATGTATATCTTTTGGTGTTTATTTAGAATATTCTATAGATATCTGTTAAGGCTATTGATATGTAATTCCATTTAATTCTGACTTTTTTCTGTTCATTTTTTGTCTAGATGACCTGTTTATTGGAGAAAATGGGGTATTGAAATCATGAACTATTCAAGGGTTGATGTTAATCTGTGTCTTTAAATCTAATAATACTTTTATTTTTTTTTAAATTACGTGAACTGGAGTGTGGTGCATATATATTTGGGATATTTGGTTAACTGTTACCTTCACTAGAAGGTAACAATAGATAGATGAAATGTCTATCTCTTCTGATTACTTTTAGTTTGAAGTCAGTTTTGTCAGTTAGGATAGTTATGCCTACTTACTTCTTGGTCCTATTTGATTGGAATTCTTTTGTTCATCCTTTTACTCTAAGGCAGCGCCTATCTCTTAAACTAAGATGTGGGCCTTGAGAGGTGGCTCAGAAGTTAAGAGCACTGACTGCTTTTCCAGAGGACTCAGGTTCAATTCCCAGTGCCACATGGCAGCTCACAACTGTCTGTAACTCCTCTTCCAGGGTATCTGACACCCTCACACAAACATACATGCAGGCAAAACCCAATGTACAAAAAATTCAAATAAATAAATTATAACACTAAGAAGTGTTTCTTGTAGACAACAGATAGATGAATTTTGTTTCTTATTACATTCAGCCATCCTTTGTTATTAATTGGATAATTGAGGCCATTGATATTTAAAGTTATCATTGAAACGTGTGTGTTGATCCTAGTCATTGTGGTGTTATATTTTGGTATTGTTATTTATGTTCTCAGTAGAACTTGCTTAGTAGTTAGTCTTCTGTAGCTAGAGTTTTCCTGCCTTACCCACAGTCAGGACAAATCTTTGTCACCTGCCAGTCCCACAGCCGCTCAGACCCATCCAAGTAAACACAGAGACTTATATTGCTTCAAACTGTATGGCCGTGGCAGGCTTCTTGCTAGCTGTTCTTATAGCTTAAATTAGTCCATTTCCATAAATCTATACCTTGCCATGTGGCTGGCGGCTTATGGGTGTCTTCACATGCTGCTGGTCATGGCAGCAGCTGGCAGTCTGCCTCAGCCTTCTGCTTCCCAGAATTCTCCTCTCTCCTTGTCCCTCTTACTTCCTGCCTGGCCACTGGCCAATCAGTGTTTTATTTATTGACCAATCAGAGCTCTTTGCCATACAGACTATCCCCAGCACTGTCTTCAGTCCTGTGGCTATGTTCACTTCTCGGTTCAGCACTAGATGTTTCTTCCTGTCTTTCCTTTAGGTTTGTTTTTTTGGATATAAAATTTTAGGCTACTCATATCATGGAACATTTTATATCTCCTTTAATTATGACAGATAGTTTTGCTCAACAGTATTTTAGGTTGGCTGTCATACTCTTTTAGGACTTACAGACTCTTCTGGCTTTCAAAGTTGCCATTGAGAAATCAGCTGTTATTCTGATAGATTTTCCTTTATATGTGACTTTCTCCTCCTGCAGCTTTCAAAACATTTTCTTCATTAGGTATACTTAGTGTTTTAAATGTGATATGCTAGGGGCGTTTTCTTTTCTGGTCTTGTCTATTTGTTGTTCTGTGTCTTTTTTGCATTTGTGTCTTTAGTTTGGTGAAAATTTTATCTTTAATCTTGTTGAAGATCTGGTCTATGTCATTTATCTGGGATTCTTCTCATTTATTGCTATAAATAGAATGTTTAGTCTTTTCGTGGTGTCCCACATTTCCTGTATGTTCCTTTTCTGTGTTTTTTTAAAAAAAATTTATATTCTTCATTTATTTGTTCAAGTTTTTCTATTTCATCTTTGAGGACTGATATTTTATCTTTTGCTTGATCCATTCTATTTGTAAGGTTGTCCTTTGAGTTTTCTATCTGGGTTCTTGGTATTTTCTTTTCCATCTTCATTTCAACTTGAGTCCTCTTCAGTGTTTCTCTTTACTGAACTTCATTTTAAAATTCTGGATTGTTTTCATCATTTCTCTCAGCCTTACATTTATGTTTCCTTAGGTATCACTCATGCATTTGTTTTAAGTTCTTTTCTTTTTAAATTCATTGAGCTGTTTATTTCTTTCTTCTTTAAGTTCCTTGAAATATTTAATGAAGTTCATGATTTTTGTTTTGTTTTGTAATTCTTTGACCTGGAGTTCATCTAGGTAATTTTCATTGGCACACATTTTTGAAGGATGGCTGGGTTTGGAGGCAGGTAGACATTGCCTTAATCTTTCATATTGTTTGTATTTGCTTCTTTTGTGGGCTTTTGTTAGTTCTGTGTCTAACATGGACAGAGAAGGTTGGGACAGAACAGAGGATGTGCAGATCCAGTTAGGCCTAGAGGGTAGAAGTGGCTTAGGTGGAATGCAGTCTTGTTGACACAGGGAACTGGGATGGTGTTTTGGATGTACATCATAGTCAAAGCCTGGAATGTGGAGGTAGATCTAGGGTTGAGAAAGGTATATGGGGGAGAGGATCAGACAGACTCATTGGAATAGACACTGGAAAATGATATGCAGGATCTGTCTGAGTAGAGAGGTTGTATATGGCGTGGGAAGAGACTGGGTGAGGCAGGGTGGGTCCTGCCTAAAACCTAGTGGTGGAAGGCTGTACAGGTAAGGATGGCAGAGTAGGCTTGAGCAGTGGGTGGGGGCCTAGGCTAGATCTCTACGTGGTTGGGGGAAGGTGTGTTGAGGGAAGGCTCATAAGGACTCAGCTGGAGACTGAAGAAGGATGTGTAGGATCAGGCTGGTTGGAGAGATTAGATATGGCCATTTGTTGAAATTTGAGATAAACACTTTAGTTCCTTCTAATTTCTTTGTGTGTGTGTTCTATAGTAGTTTTCTTTATAGATTCTAGGGTAATTATAATTACTATTTTGAAGCCAGAATATTCAGACTAGAAACATTTTGATAATGTACAAAAACTTTTTCAATAGACTTATCTTTGTCACCTCTCAGTTATTACTGTCTTTAAATTACACTTTTTTATATTATGTGAATGTATTTATTTCTTGATATTTACAAAAACACAAAGTGACATTGCAATCCAAGATAATAACTTCTCTAGTGTATTATTTCACACTCTTGACCTTTAGTAGAGGTCTTTCTCTCTTCATACAGCCTCAAGTTACTGTCTAATATTCTTTGATTCCACACAGAAAGATTCAGCTTTGTCATTTAGTATAGTGCAGCTTTAGGGGTAAAGTAGCTCACTCAGTTTATGGCGTATCTCAGAGACGCCATAATTTAGGCTTGGTTCAGTTTTTCAGCAAATGTACTGTCAGCTGTGCTGTAATTTTTCTTCTGAGTGCTCAACTTTGGTTTTGAGTTTCTTTCATTAATTTATTTTTTAGCTTGTTTTTATGCCCTTTGACATATTTTTATCCTTTGACTATTATAATCTCTCTCCATTTTTAGCAAGTAGGAGTAGATAGTAAAACATACAGAGTATTCATTTATTTTTTATGAGAATAGCTAGCTAAGTAAATCCCACTCTTACTCCTAGAGTGTTTTTATAATAAAAATAGAAATGCCCTTTGATACTAAGTAGTTATTTTTGGAAAGGTTTGAATCCCAGGTATGGTGATTGACACCTCTTGTTGGACATTCTTGGAGGCCAGAACTTTTTTCCTCCCATATACTGTTAAAGTAAAATATGTACATGCATATTTCCTAATGTATGTAGGAAAATTTGTGTTCCGTTTTTATTCATCAAGTAAATGCACACTCTGTTAGTTTACCTTTTCACACATGAATGTGAACAGACTCCTGAGCATCACCAAACAGATGAAAAAATTTGGAAGATTTAGAATAATTCATAAGCCACAGTAGAGTTGATGCTAGTGGAAACAACATAGAGAAGATGAGTTGTCAGCCGTGGACTAGTGTTTCATAGAGAGGTCTAAGTATGAAACAAAAAATAGGCTTGTGAAACAGCGTAAGAAAGAACAGTTGTAAATCTAATTATGATTACTATAGTGAAAAGAAAATAATGAAAGAGTTAGAAACAGATTTTGGAGTATATCTGGGAATGAGAAACCAAAAACAGAGAAATGGAGAATATTTAGAGAATAACTTCAACATGAAGACTCATTCAAACGAAATACAATATCTATGCGAGTTTAAAGTAAAAGTAATAAAGTCAAGATATACGATGTGCCAGAACTGAAGATTTTAGACTGGAAGGGTCGAGTGCATGCTGGCGAGGAAAGGAAGCAGCTCGCTTATACCTAGGTCTACATGTTCAGGATCCTCTGAATGTCAAGGCCATGTGCTTTGCAGCTGAAGAAGTGCTGAGGACTATAGTGACAGAATCTTGATGGCAGTCAAAGAGGGCATGACACTCCATCCAAGTAGTAGTTGAAACAGAAGCATCAAGAATAAATAGCAAACATGGTACTTGAGAATGGTGATTCACTGTTTATAGATACCCTCCCCTCTTCAAGTAGGTAAAAACATCTTGAGAAGACAAATTAAGGAATAATGTGAAAGCAAATAGAGAGGGAAGAAATGTTAGAAATTTGAAACTAGTCCAGTGCTCAAATTTTAGGATGCGGCGGGGGGCGGGGGAGGGGCTTAGAGCCATGATTTAGAGCTTGATAAGTATGGCATATCTCATAAAAAGCAAGCAGGCAAGTAGGACTAGGCTTGTGGAGACATTGAGCAAGTAAACAGTGATCCTTGGAAGTTACTGTGCTTTGATTAAAACAGTGTGCCTTCTGCACTTGTGCTCTTGTGTATAATACTCACTTCATTTTTTTCTTCCATTTCATTTATTACTCTGGAGGGAGGGAGGAAATAAATGCCTTCATACACAAAATATTCTCATGTCAGCCAGCTTGTGACAGAGTCAATCATAGGACACCTGTTGCCAATATACAGAAAATAATGTGAATGGAACAAGGATCTGGTTACGTAGACATTGAGATGTTTGAAGATAGGAGGCAGGTGAAGTAGAAATGAGCATTATATTGGAGGTACAGACGGACTAATACTGTTTGATCTATGCTTGAGAAATTATATTCTGTAAATTTCAACTTACTAATAAAATCATAATCATAAACCCAGGTTTCACCTTTGGATCTTTGTTAGTGGTATAAATGTATTCCTGTTTCATTTTTAATTAATATCCTATTTTCTTTCCTTCTCTTGTTTTTTCTCATTCACACAAACAACTGTCATAAAACTGAGTGAGCAAATGAAGGAAGAATTTTAGGCCATTTATCTTGGAGGGTTATTAATAAAATTGGAAAAAATGATTGTGCCTCATGCCCTCAGGAAATAGTCTCCTTCTAAACTTCTTACTCTGAAAGAAATTAGTCTTGAAGACTCATTGTTAATATTTCAGGATGGTTGAATATATGGAAATCTGTACTTCAAAGGCATTTTTATAAGAACATTATTCTTTTAAATTTTAGTACTTCTAAAACTCTTCATTTGTAATTATCATCAACAAATGAATTTTTAAATAAGCATCGCATTGTTTTAGCCACTAAGTTTTGCCACTGTTATTTTTAACTTCTTGTTTTGACATGTTTCTTTTAACTGTGATTAAAAATTATTGGCATCTGTGTTTACTTCTTAGCTTGTATGTACCATATCTTCATAGAAAAACTAATTAGTATGTGAAATACAGTACCATTAAACTTGCATTAATGGGAAATTTCTAACCTCAAATACAAATTATGATAGAAAATACATTTTAAAGTATTAATTTGTCTATCCTGTTACCTCTCAATTGTGTTCTTATATATATAAGATATATAAGAATATATATATAAGAATATATATATTCTATTATCAGCTTGATACAGTACAAATTCTTATCCTAATAGTGAAATGTTTCATTTAGGCTTGCTCAGTGATTGGGTAAAACCAAAACTTATTATAAGCCACAGTCATCCTAGGGTCCCTCCTGCTATGTAGCCTCCCTGGTTCTGTGGGTTGCAGTCTGATTGTTCTTTGCTTTATATCTAGTATCCACTTATGAGTGAGTACATACCATGTTTGTCCTTCTGGGTTTGGTTATCTCCCTCAGGATGATGTTTTCTAGTTCCATTCATTTGCCTGCAAATTTCATGCTGTCATGGTTTTTTTCTGCTGGGTAGTACTCCATTGTGTGTATGTACCACATTTTCTTAATCCATTCTTCAGTTGACGAGCATCTAGGTTGTTTCCAGCTTCTGGCTATTACGAATAGTGCTGCAATGAACATAGTTGAGCATGTATCTTTGTAGTATGATTGAGTATTCCTTGGGTATATGCCCAAGAGTGGTATGGCTGGGTCTTGAGGTAGATTGATTCTCAATTTTCTGAGAAATTGCCATACTGATTTCCACAGTGGTTGTACAAGTTTGCACTCCCACCAACAGTGGAGGAGTGTTCCCTTTGCTCCGTATCCTCTCCATAGAACATAGACTGTCATTAGTGTTTTTGATCATAGCCATTCTGACAGGTGTAAGGTGGTATCTCAGAGTCGTTTTGATTTACATTTCTCTGATGACTAAGGATGTTGAGCATTTCTTTAAATGTCTTTCAGACATTTGAGATTCTTTTGAGAATTCTGTTTAGCTCTTTAGCCCATTTTTAAATTGGATTGTTCAGTATTTTGATGTCTAGTTTCTTGAGTTCTTCATAGACGTTGGAGATCAGTCCTCTGTTAGACGTGGGGTTGGTGAAGGTCTTTTCCCATTCTGTAGGCTGTCTTTTTGTCTTATTGACTGTGTCTTTTGCCCTACAAAAGCTTCTCAGTTTCAAGAGGTCCCCTTTATTAATTGTTGTGCTCAGGGTTTGTGCTCCTGTTGTTATATTTAGGAAGTGATCTCCTGTGCCAATGTGTTCAAGAGTACTTCCTACTTTCTCTTCTATCAAGTTCAGTGTAACTGTATTTATGTTGAGGTCTTTGATCCACTTGGACTTGAGTTTTGTGCATTTGTAATCTTTTACATATTGACATCCAGTTATGCCAGCACCATTTGTTGAAGATACTTTTCTTTTTTCCATCGTATAGTTTTGGCTTCTTTGTCAAAAATCAGGTGTTCATATGTGTGTGAATTAATGTCAGGGTCTTCGATTAGATTCCATTGGTCTGTGTGTCGGTTTTTTATATCAGTACCAAGCTGTTTTTATTACTATAGCTCTATAGTAGAGCTTGAGGTCAGGGATGGTGATGCCTCCAGAGGTTGCTTTATTATACAGGATTGTTTTAGCTATCCTGAGTCTTTTGTTTTTCCATATGAAGTTGAGTATTGTTTTTTCCAAATCTGTGAAGAATTGTGTTGGGATTTTGATGGGAATTGCATTTAATCTGTAGATTGCTTTTGGTAAGATTGCCATTTTTACTATGTTAATCCTACCTGTCCATGGGCATGGGAGATCCTTCCATTTTCTGATGTCTTCTTCAGTTTCTTTCTTTAGAGATTTAAAGTTCTTATCAAACAGGTCCTTCACTTTTTTAGTTAGTGTTATCCCAAAGTATTTTATATTATTTGTGGCTATTGTAAAGGTTGATGTTTCTCTGACTTCTTTTTCATCCCTTTTATCATTTGTGTATAGGAGGGCTTCTGATTTTTTTTTTTTTTGAGTTGATCTTGTATCCTGCCACATTACTGAAGGAGTTTATCAGCTGTAGGAGTTCCCTGGTAGAATTTTTGGGGTCACTTATGTATACTATCATATCCTCTGCAAATAGTGAAAGTTTGACTTCTTCCTTTCCAATTTGTATCTCCTTGATCTCCTTTTGTTGTCTTATTACTCTAGCTGGAACTTCAAGTACTATATTGAATAAATATGGGGAGAGTGGATAGCCTTGTCTTGTTCCTGATTTTAGTGGAATCGCTTTGAGTTTCTCTCCATTTAATTTGATGGTGGCTGTTGTCTTGCTGTAAATTGCCTTTATTGTGTTTAGGTATGTTCCCTGTATTCCTGATCTCTCTAAGACCCTTATCATGAAGGGGTGTTGGATTTTTGTCAAAGGCTTTTTTCAGCATCTAATGAGATGATCATGTGGTTTTTTTTTCTTTCAGTTTGTTTATATGGTGTATCACATTGACAGATTTTTGTATGTTGAACCATCCTTGCATCCCTGGGATGAAACCTACTTGGTCATGGTGGAATTTTTTTGATGTGTTCTTGGATTCAGTTTGCCAATATTTTGAGTATTTTTGCAGCAATGTTCATGAGGGAGATTGAAATGTAATTCTCTTTCTTTGTTGCATCTTTGTGTGGTTTGGGTATCATAAAAAGAATTTGGTAGTTTCCTTCTGTTTCTGTTGTGTGGAACAATTTGAAGAGCATTGGACATAAATTCTACCAGATTTTCAAAGAAGAATTTTCATTGAAACCATCTGGTCCTGGGCTTTTTTTGGATGGGAGATCTTTAATGATTGTTTCTATTTCCTTAGGGGTTATTGTTCTATTTAAATAGTTTATCTGGTCTTGATTTAACTTTGGTATGTGGTATCTATCCAGAAAATTGTCCATTTCTTCCAGATTCAATTGTGTTCTTATCACAAATAATTTTATTAAATTTTATCTCTGCATATCTTTGCTTGCCTCTACACATGTGGTTAAGTAGATTGAAGAATTTAGAGGAGGAAAAGTCTTCTCCCATGAAATTTACTAACTGATCTAGGAAAATATTGTATGTAACATGGCTGTTTTACTAAAATAGTATGAAGTACCCCATAAAAATGTTTTCTAAAGCACCAGATTATCTTTTCTGATATTAAATTGGTTTGCTAGTCACTGTTTTTAGTTCTTCTCTAGTTTACTGACTCAGATTACTTAGCATACTATTCCATAGCAGTGAATGTTAACCCTTTCTGTATCTTTCTCACTGCATATAAAAACTCATTACTTTTGATTTACCTTTTTGGTGGAGGCATGTAACTTTTAGAATATTTCTTTTGATTTTAAATCTAAAAATTCCTCAGACTACCTCATTAGCCTCAATTATCTGTTTCTATCTTGGAGTACTTTATTGTTCTCCTAATTGCTCCTTTCTTTTTACTGTACCCACCAATATGGCATCGGTAAATTTTAAAAAGCATAAATCACATGGTGCTAGCCACTATGCTCTTCAGTTCCTATTGGATTACATTACTGATCTTATATGCCATTGGTTTTTCCTTCTCTGTCTCACTTATAATATCGTATAAATCCTCTTGTTAATAGTGTATTGCTCTTAAATTGGTGAGTGACTTACCTTCACTAGCTTGTGAAATCTGTGAATAAAGCACTTGCCTTTTTATTATAAAACAACTTTATACCTGTATTGTCATTAACATTTAATAAGTACACTGTGAGGAATTTTTAAATGAATTGGTTTAGTTCTATGTATCACTTGCTTAGTTATGTATTTCATGCAATTCATAGTTTTGGATGATGCTTATTATCCAATATCCACTTGGCTTTATCCATTATCACTGTTTGACTATTTAGAATGAAAGTTCTATGAGAACAGGGATTTCTCTGTTTTGTGGAAGGCCCTGTCTCCAGTGTGTAAGCTATACCTAGAGAATTCTGCATAGTTGTTGATGTAATGGTTGAATGAAGAAGCTTTTGGGTTTATGATATTCAGTTCAAATAGTAAGTCCTTGCTGTATGGTAGCCATTATGCTAGTTACTCCTGGGCATAAAAATCAGTAAGTTCATGTGTCATTTCTGCTTCTGATTTATTTTCTATTAAAATGTTACTTTAATTGATTTAGGCATAATAATACAGTGTGGCAGTGACTTTCAAATTGTTGGAGCACTTAAACCTGGCTCCTATGAAATAAGACTGAAGTGCTTTCTTTATCTTGGCTTAACTTGCTTTAAATACTACATTGTTAATTCACTTTACTTTTTGTTCATACACAGTTGGTATTCCTTTGCCCAAATTACCTTAGAGTAGTAGCTTCTTTTTTTTGTTTTTGTTTTTGTTTTTGTTTTTGTTTTTTGAGACAGGGTTCCTCTGTGTCGTTTTGGTGCCTGTTCTGGATCTCACTAAGTAGAGCAGGCTGGCCTCCTGAGTGCTAGGATTAAAGGTGTGTGCTACTGCCCGGCTTTAGCTTCTTTTATAAATCTGTTCCTGATTTTTCTTCTAGGCATAAACTAAGGTAGAATGCTTTTGTCAGATAATAAGTATAGTTCAGTGTCCTGCTGTTCTACTCTTTTTTTTTTATAATCTAATTTTTATTTGTCAACCGTATTGTTGATCCAGCAAGGTATTTATTTAAGAATTTCCTAGAAGCAAACTGTAGAGATGCCAGCTACCCTCTTTCTTTCTTTAAGATAATAGACTTTTGAAATATGGAACATGTTTTCAACTTTCCATATGTTAAAAGAAAATCCCTTTTAGTTTGCCTTTCACAAATCAAGATGAGAGTTTGATTTTTACAAATAAAGAACACAATTGGGGAAATACTTTCTTGTTTGTTTATGTTTTAAATTTTTAATTAATTAATTAATTAATTTTACATCCCAGCTGCACTCGTTGCCCCCCCCTTCTGTTTCCTCTCAGAAAGGGGTAGGCCTGCCATAGGTATCAACAAGCATGGCATATCCGGTTGCCACAAGACTAAGCACCTCCCCTTGTATTAAGGCTGGGCAAGGCGACCTAATATGAGGAATAGGTTCCCAATAGCCAGCCAAAGCATTAGGGACAGCCCCTGCTCCCATTGTTAGGAGTCCCACAAAAGGACCATGCTACACAACTGTCACATATATGTAGAGGGCCTATGTCAGTCCGATCAGGCTCCCCGGTTGTTGGTTCAGACTGTTAGACTTCCTAGCAGCCAGGCTAGGTTGTTTCTGTGGGTTTTCTTGTGATGTCAACTCCTCTGTCTCTTACAATCCTTCCTCCCTCCCTCCCTCTCTTAATCAGGATTCTCCTACCTCAGCCTAATGTTTGGCTGTGGGTCTCTGCATCTGTTTCCATCAGTTACTGGATGAAGCCTTTCTGATGACAATTGGGGTAGTCACCAATCTAATCACAGTTCAGGCTACGTATCCACTATTGCTAGGAGTCTTATCTGGGGTCATCCTTGTACATTTGTGAGAGTTTCCCTTGCATCAGGTTTCTACCTAACCCCAAAATACAGTCATCTTTTTCGGTACTCTCCCACTCCCACCCCAACCGCCCCCAGTCCACCCAGGAGATCTCTTCTAGGAGAAATACATTCTTTTTATGAAATGTGTTTGCATTTTAAAACTCACGTGAAGTAGTTTTAAAAAGAACAATATTAAAAAGTAACAAACAGGGCTGGAGAGATGGCTCAGTGGTTAAGAGCATTGGCTGCTCTTCCAAAGGACCCAGGTTCAATTCCCAGCACCCACATGGCAGCTCATAACCGTCTGTAACCCCAGTTCCAGGGCATCTGACACCCATGGCAAAACACCAATGCACATAAAATAAAAATAAATTAAAAAAAAAAGTAACAAACACAAAGATGTTCTTTTGGACTCTCTTACTTTTGGGTTTGAAATGTTTAATTTAGAATTAAAATATGTACTCCGAGGTTTCTTTTTAAATAACTTACTGTTAGTAGGAGAGTTTGTATTATGATTCTCAATAAATTGTATCTTAACATCTCCCTGAATAAAATGTATTATAACTGTGGGAATATTAACTAAGATGTGCTATAGTTATTAGCTGGTAAGTCATTTGTTTTAAAGAAAAAAACAACATATTTAATTTTTTCATCTTGAATAATTTTATTGTTTATTTTCTATCATTATTGATGTAATTTGATCAAATATGAGTGAGTTTGTATGAATTTATATCTTCTACCCCTCAGAATTACATTGTTAATTGGATTTTTGGGTGTAGTGGTGCCAGGGAAGCCAAGCAATAGAAGAAGTGTACCAGCATGTATTGATACTCTTCTTCATGTCTAAGCAGTGTCTTCTGATTTCTGAAAAGTGGAGAAAGTGTCATATTTGTAGCATAACACGTTTTTATAGGTTGTCTGTTTTTTGTAGGATGAAGTGGCTCATACTCTTACAGAAAGCAGAGTACTCAAGAACACCAGACATCCGTTCTTAACAGTAAGTGCTTAGAGAACTGAATTAATGACATTTTAGATAATGACTGCTAAACTATGGCTGTGTTTTAAGTAGCATTTATTTATCTGTGCCGAACTCTTTGTGGCAGACTGTAAGTTCAATTTCTTTGAAACTGTTGAAAACATAAATTAAGTATATAATCTATTATAGTATGTATTTATAATCCCTCCCATTTTCTGTGCACAACTTTTTAAAAATCTTTTTCTTTTTTCCCATGAATCTCCCAGTTGTAAATATATATATTTTTTGTAAATATATATATATATTTTGCAGATCAAGTAGGCCAGCTCTGGCATTTTAAGTTCACTGATAAATACGCTAGACTTTTAAAGCCTATTTTTAGTTTTAGTTTTTAACAGTGGCCCAATCCAGGCATGATGGCTCTTGACTACAATACCAATACTGAGGAGTCTGTAACAGGACGCTCTCCCCATGTTTGAGGCCAGCCTGGACTTCCTAGTAAATTCTAGGAGTGCCTGGGTTAGTGTCAGACCTGTCTCAAAAGAAAAAAACAAAAATTAAATGAAGTTTACTTTTTAAAATGACCACACAGCATGGTCTTCAGTTTTCAAAAGTCAAAATTTTAAATGAACAGACTTCACAGGAATAAGATAACTTTCATGATAGAAATACAGAAATGTGCCGGGCATTGGTGGCGCACGCCTTTAATCCCAGCCCTCGGGAGGCAGAGGCAGGCGGATCTCTGTGAGTTCGAGGCCAGCCTGGTCTACAAAGCGAGTTCCAGGAAAGGCACAAAGCTACACAGAGAAACCCTGTCTTGAAAAACCATAAAAAACAAAAACAAAAACAAAACAAACAAAAAACCCAGAAATGTGGAATGTGTTAAATACAGGATGAGTCCTGCTGTATTTTCTTCATTAGAAAAAGTTTAAACCATTCAGTATAAAGTTTCTCTGTGTTCCATACTGTACCAAGCATATTAAGGTTAAAAATAACAGCTACAGTTTAAAATTGAAACTTTTTATTAACATTTTAAGGCTATCTAAAGTAAACATTTTCCGAGTTATCAATAGATACTGGTCTTTACTAAAAAGTTTCAATGTCTATTATCTAATGTAATAACATTTTAGTGTCTTCTTATGACTTACAAAGTTACCAGGCCTGACCTTATTGAGTTGGGCCAGATTTTATCCTGAGTCTATACAAATTAAAAGCGACACTAAATTGACAATAATGAATAAAAGCAACTGTGTTCCTCGAGAAGTAGAGTTCCTTGTGGAGACTGCAGAGAGAACTAGAGTAATGAGTACTAACTCAGTCTCAGGTAGCACAGTAGGTTGAAAGTGCTTATTAATATTGCTAATTTATTTTTACTTAACAGATTCTTAGAAAGCACTCTTAAGAAGTAAATACACTCTTAAGGAACAGTGTCAGTCAGTTATGCTGACTGTTTTAAAGTATTCTATTTTTGGTACCATTATACTTTTAAGAATACAGGATTATAATTAACATTTCTTCTTTTTCATTTCAAGTCCTTGAAATACTCCTTCCAGACAAAAGACCGTCTGTGTTTTGTGATGGAGTATGTCAATGGGGGAGAGGTGAGTCAAGAAGTCACTCTAGCATGTTCATGGACTCTGATAAAAGCTTGGCAAGCAGTCTGAGTTATGGTGGTTCTCAACCTGATAAGTGTGTAGTTCTCCTGTTGAGTAATCAGAAGCTGAAGAGTTTCTAGTGGGTGTTTGGATCATTGGAAAGCATAGTCATATTCTTTATTTGACTGTATTTTTTTAAGGACATAATTCCCTTTGTTGATGGTTGATTTTAGATGTATCTTATGTATGAGTGTTTGGCCTGCATGTGTGCCTGTGCAGTACGTTTGTGCTTGGTGCCCACAGAGGTCAGAAGAGGGCATCAGATCATCTGGAACTGGAGTTATAGATGGTTGTGAGCCAGCATGTGGGTGCTGGAAATTGAACCTGGGTTCTCTGCAAAAACAAATTCTGTTAACCATTGAAACACTTCTCCAGCCCCAACAGTATGATTTTTGAAATTATGATATTAGAATGTGGAACCATAAATGCATAGTTAATTATGTTTTAGTTTTTCAAATAAGCCTTCTGTGAAACTTCTAAAAAGTTTTTTTAACCTGTTTTGAACTTAACCAAACAATATTCTATAGACACATTGCAGCTGAATTTTTCCCTTGTATGTATTATAGTGACCAAGATGATAATCAAGAGATGTAATAGATCTGACAGTTTTGGAGAGAAATTAAATCATTTCACTTGTGCCTTTCCTTTATATTCCTTCCAGTTTTGAACAAAATCAATGTGAAGGAAAAGTATAATGTACAGAAATAGTAACTGGAAATTCTTCACAATGTGAACTTTATGAAATGTATTAAAAGAAGCTTGTTTCTTACAGACTTAAACATTTGTTATTTCCCAATCAAAGTAAATACCTGCTGGGGAATATTTTTCATAAATATTATCTGGCATATAAAAATTACTTTATTTGAAAATTTTATTCACTCACTTGGTGAATATATTTTGAGTATTGAGACAGTATACATTTTTCTAAATGTATTAGAACATTGACTTTGCTATGAAGGAGTGTATAGTTTCTTTCATACAATATGTAGGAGTATATAGTTTCCATTGTGAGTATATTTTCAGTATGTCTAAGCTCTAAGTACAAATAAATTTATAAAGGACAATTCTTCATTAAAGATAGACTCTGAAGGAGATTTTATTAGTAGACTAACTAAGCTAAATGGCACTTCAGGTAGAGATGATTGTGTCTCATTGGAGGGTGAGCACAGAACAAAGAAAACTTGAGCAGTAAAAGAACAGTGGCCCAGTCATGGGAAACTTGGAAATTCAGTCCGATGTCCATGTAAATATGAAGAAGATGCATGGTTTGGAAGTGTGGTACTGGCATCTTAAGCGCTAGTTTGTTGGATGTAAGGAAAAAACATTATTGTAATCATGTGAAGTTAATGGATGTACTCAAGTTATAAAACATTTTTAGGGTGAGACTGTAAAGTTTATTTTTAAAAAGGCTTTACTTTTTGAAATAAAAGTTTTTTTTTTTTTTATCATTTTGAAGACTATATATGTTGAATTAGAAGAAAAAAGGAGAACAGATTTGGAAGCTATTCACCTAAAGGTTATAATTTTACTTGTAGAGACAGAAATGAAATTAATGAAACCTCCTTGTTGGTACCTGTCAGAATTTAAAATAAACATATTCTTAGAATCAGCGTAATGCTCAATTTTCCACTTGGTGAGGTTTCGAATTTTTTGGGAGATGGCCTCTTGGCATGTCTGTGAAGTTTATCTTACGTTAACTGCGGCGGCAAGACATACCCTCTGTGACTAGCACTATTTCTCTTAGACTGGGATTATGAGCTATATCCAAAGAACAACTGAACAAATACAAACATTCATCATTTATCACTTTTTGACTCTGAACTGTGGCTCTAGTGTGACTGTAGTGAGGCAGGCTCCTGTAACTTCCCCACCATGAGGGATTATAACCATGAACTGTAAGCCAAAATCAACCCTGTCTCCCTTTTGTTGCTTTTTGTCAGGATATTTTATCCCAGCAGCAGGAAAAGTAACTAAAACACTTAGCAATTCTATTTCCAATAATTACAATCCCAAGAAATAAAGATCTATGGCCAAATGGTACATGAATGAACACAAAAAACAGCTAGTATTATGCTGAAAGAAACATAGATCATGTACATGTGTACATGCCCAGTGTATGTGTGAATATCTCATTAGCCACTAGAATTTAGAATTGGCCTTGTGACTGAGTACAGAGTGGAAGGAAAGTTTGATTTTTACTCATGTATTCTTCTAGTGTTCTCATATTACGGATGCTGTGTATTTAATAATTAAAATAAGAAAATGGATGGATGACTAGGGAAGAGAGTGATAGAGAGGAAATGGTATTCTATGGGCAGAACTCAGAGCAGCATTGAGTGCATGCAGGCCACAAATCAGCATCTGTAGAATTGATTTTTAAAGTCTAATGATGTGAGATATCACATTGCTACTAATATGCTAAAGCCACTCTTAGTAATTTAGCTGCTAATGAATTTAAATGAGATAGAAAAATATCTCCAAGAAAAATTGTAATTTCTAAAACTAAATTAATGTTCAATTTGCTTAAAGAAGTCTCCACTTAGACCTTTTTGCAAACTGTCATCAGCTTTATATATTTTAAAGCCCATAAATTGGAATTCTGTGCTCTCTCACAGGCTCAAATTTCATCGGAGCTAGAGATTCTAGGCATGGTAAATCATGTGGACCTATTATGCATCTGATAAATTCTTACTGTTCTGTTACATTCTTTCTGTAGGTACTAATGAACCTACCATTTTCATTATTTACTATTCATGCTTGTTAGCACTGTATTAATGTCTTTGATAAAATTCATTTTAGTTTTTACAGATGACTTTCAGTTACATGTCATTCTTGAAATCTTCTCTTACTTATTCAGATTTCTCATTATTTGGCTGGCATTTTCTCTTCTGTGAACCGAAATCATCTCATTTTAAATTCACAGAAGACAGAAGTGCCGGCAGTCAGCATTTGAATTCTACTTACTAATTTGTGGAGGTGTGATTTGGGTGATTTTTAAGCTAAAAGTATTTCAGATTCATGGTTATGCTTTTAAAACTTGATTTTTTTACTAAATTTGTGGTTATATAAATATCTTTATTACCAGGAATCTTGAGTTATTAAGCTTTATGTAGGTTATGTCACAATTCTGTTGCTATCACCCAAATTTTTTAAAAATTCTCTAGCCAAGAAAGCTACATTACAATATTCACATTAACATCTAAAGTTCAAGGCAAAATGAGCTTTATTTTATATGCCATTTTATGATATAATTTTATAGTATTTCAGGGTCAGTTTCCTAACATCATTAAACAATCATAGGACTACAGTTTAAGTCAACAGGAGAAGACTTGGTAAGTTTCATTAAGATGTTGAGCTACCCAGAACTATAAGCAGTGTCCATGCGGCTCTCAGTTTTCTTGATTTCTGTGCATGGGGACTGTGGTACTCAATGCAATTTGATAGTAACTAGACTTAAAGGTTGCTTACCCTAGAGTGGCCCTTTTAAGGAATTACAAATAGGAAACACACACACACACACACACACACACACACACACACACACACACACCCCTGAGGAAGACAAGCAGGAAAATGACAGAAGTAATACTTAAATATTTAAAACTATGTCCTAAAACATAGTACATAATCTTTTGTATTCTGTATCTTTAACCTCCCAAAATCCTTTAAAAATCCTTTATGATGATTATAGCATATACCAGTAGTTTGTTTCAATTTATGGGGTTCCTACATGGCAGTTATGTTTCTCAGTGTTTGTCTCTAGCCATAAGACAGACATCAGAGTTCTTTGCAGTTTGGAGTTATTAGGTAAAGAGCTGCCATGAACATTACAGAACAAATCTTTTAAGTTTTCATTGGTTTTTAGTCATGTTTATTTTAAAAAATAATGAATTTCATTGTGACATTTTCTTTGTAATTTTTATTACATTTTAATTTATTTTGTGTACACACACAGCATGTATGTAGAGTCAAAGGTACAACTTTTGTGAGTATGTTCCATCTTGTGGATCTCGAAGAGTGAAGTCAGGTCGCCATGTTTGACTCTTGTTGACTTTACCTGTTGATCATCTTTCCAAGTGTTATGACATTTTCATGTATAAACAGGATAGTTGTATTGTCTTCCCCTCACCATTCACCCGTTTGTACCTTCTTTCTACACTGGTATTTCTCCTCAAATTATATCCTTCTAGGTTTGTGTTTTTAAATGTTGAGAGAAAACATACAATATTAGAAAATCTCCAGTTCTTTCTTATTGGATGAATAATATTACATTATGTATGTATGCAACATTTTTATTATCTGTTGCTGAGCATCTAGGCTTGTTTTATATTTTAGACACTATGAATCATTCAGCAATAAGTATGGATGTGTAAATTATCTCTATGGTGGTTTGGCTTAGACTCCGTTTTCTGTATACTCCATAGTAGATTAGCAGGGTCACTTGGTAATTCTGCTTTTAGGGGTTTTTTTGTGTGTGAAAAACTTCTGTCCCATGGTGGCTGGTCTGATCTACATTCTACCAACAGTGATCCTTTCCTTTCCCCTGCTCTCTTGATGATGACTATTGTTACTGGAGTCCAGAGGAATCTATGCAGTTTGTGTATACATTTCCTGTTTGGTTAAAAAAGTGCAGCATGTTGCCATGTAGTTATTAGCTATATCTTTTCAGTTCATTTGTGCATTTCCAAATTGGATTATTTCCCCCTTTGCCACTTAGTATTTTGAGTTCTTCATAAATTCAGATAATTAGGGGGCTGGAGAGATGGCTCAGAGGTTAAGAACACTGACTGTTCTTCCAGAGGTCCTGAGTTCAATTCCTAGCACCCATATGGTGGCTTACAACCATCTGTAATGAGATCTGGCTCCCTCTTCTGGCCTGCAGGGATACATGCAAACAGAACACTGTATACATAATAAATAAATACATCTTTAAAAAAATAAAAAAAATAAATTCAGATAATTAATCTCTGTTACATGAATAGTTAACAATGATTTTCTTCCAATTCTACAGGCTGTCTATTCACTTTGGTAATTGTTTCCTTTGATGTGCATAAGCTGTTTAATTTCAGGTAACTAGTTTGTCACTTCCTGCTATTACATTTGGAGCTATTTGAGTTGTATTCACACAGTTATTGCCTGTGCATATATCTTGCAGTTTTCTATTAGTGGTTCTAGAGTTTCGGGACTCTCAATTCATAATAGATTGAATTTTTTAAAGGTGAAAGATAAATATACAGTTTCCTTCTTCTGCATTTACAGATATCCAATTTTTTCTGCTACCATTCTGTAAATATTTATTATTTTACTTTATGTGTGTGAGTGTTTTGCTTGCATTTATGTGTGTGTACTGCTTGCATGCTTGGTGCCCATGGTGACTAGAAGAGGGTATCAGGTTTTTTGGAACTGTAGTTACAGATGATTATGATCTACTATGTATGTGCTAGGAACTGAACCTGAGTCCTCTGCAAGAGTATTAAGTGTACCTTAACTGCTGAGCCATCTCTCTAGCCCCTACAGTACCACTTATTAAAGAGGCCATCTCTTACCCATCTTGTATATTTTGGGCATTTTTGTTGAAAATCAGGTAACAGCAGTTTCAAGGGTTCCTTTCTGCTTTTTCTATTTCATTCCATTGGTCTGTGTGTCTGGTGTGTGTGTGTGTGTGTGTGTGTGTGTGTGTGTGTGTGTGTGTGTGTGTGTGTGTGTGTTATGGGCCTTGCTAGCTTTGATACTATGGCTTTGTGATAAAATCTAAACTCTTGCATTATTATACTTGCAATATTTCTCTGTTTTCTTAGGATTGCTTTGGCTATCCTTTGCATTGGCTACAAAAGTCATTTGTGCTTCCATGTGGGTGTTAGAATTCTTTTTGTAGGTCTGTGAACAATAGCACTAGAATTTTAGTAGAAAATGCATTCAGTACATAGAGTACTTTGGTAATGTAGCCATTTAAAATAATAATTATGTTGATTCACAAACATGGAAGAACTTTCCTTCTTCCAATGCTTTTTTTAATTTATTAAGTTTTGAAGTTTTTACTGTAGAGGTGTTTAATTCCTGGCTAGATTGTTTCTATGTAAATGTTCTTGTTGTTTATGCTTTTATGAATGACATTATTTCTCTAGTCAGTATTTTTGTTAACTGACATAGGAAAGCTGCTGATTTTTGTTTATTGATTTGGATCCTGCTCAAAAAGCATTTATCAGATTTAAGAGTATTTTGATTGAGTTTTTATAGTCATTTAAGTATAACATTATATAGTCTAGAAACAGATTAATTGAATTCTTTTCTCTTTATCCTTCTTTTATTTGTACTGTCTTAATGCTCTGCCTAGGAATTTGATGACTATAGTAAACATGAGCAGACAGAGTAGATACTCATGTCTTGTTCCTAATTTTAAAGCAATTTTTCAGTTTTTCCCCATTTAATGTACAGTTGGATATAATTTTGAAAACTGCCTTTCTTATGTGGTGGTATTGTACTTTATTCCTAGTTTTTCCAGGATTCTCATCATAAAGGGATATGAGGGTTGTCAAAGATTTTTTTGCATCTATTGATATGATTGTGGGATTTCAATTTTTATGTCATATTTATATTATTTGCATACCTTGACCTATCTATTTATGAATCATATTTCATTTATTGATTTGCATATGTTGAACTATCTTTGCAGACCTGGAATGAAATCTGCTTCATAGTGTAGAATATCTTCAGTGTGTTATTAAATTCTGTTTGTAAATATTTTATTGAATAGTTTTGCATATGTATTCTTTAGGTAAAGTGGCAGATTAACTTTCTTTTTTGCCTCCTTATTTGGATTTTATATGAAAGTAGTGCTGGTTTAGTAGGTTGATTTTGATACCATTCTTTTTCTAATTTTTGGAGCCATTTGAGAATATTACTGTTCTTTTTGAAAGATGTGATAAAATTTGGCAGTGAATTTTTTTTTTGGACCAGGCTTTTTTGTTGGGAGACTTTATCCGTATTTTAATTGTATTCCTTGTTATGGATTTGATTGAGTTGTTTCTGTCTAATTGCTTTATTAATAGTAGGTAATACGTTGAAAATCTCATCTGATTTTTTCATTTTGTTGGAAGGTACATTTTCAGCATTCTGAAATTTATTAGCATCTGTTGTAATATGCTTTTATTGTCTCAAATTTTATTATTTTGAGTCCTCTCTCTTGATTAGTTTGTCTGAGGGAGTTCCAAAGTATTTATTTTTTGTTTATTGGTTGTTTATATTATCCTTTTAGATTTCATTTCATTAATTTTTACCCTGATCTTTGTCATTTTTTTTTTGTACTAAATACTTTTGGATTGTGTGTGTTCCCTTTTCCTGAGAATGAAAGGTATTAATTTTTCATGAGCTCTCTGTATTTTAAAGTCTTTGGTATGTTCGGTTTCTCTTTTCCTGTGATTTTATGAATTTTTAAATTTTCTCCCTACCCTCTTTCATGACCCACAGATCACCGAAGAGTATATTGTGTTATCTTCATCAGTTTGTATAGTGTCTGGTGTCTTCTGCTATGCGGCTCATTTTAGTCCATTGTTATCTGATTGGACACAATGTTTCATTTTTTATTTGTTTAGACTTGCTTTTTGTTATAAAATGTTACCTTTTTTAAAGAATGTTTCATAGGTTGCCAAAAACATGTGTTTCACAGGATTTGATTGGAATATCCTATAGACGAAGCCTTTTAAGTCTTGAAATTTCTTGCTTTTGGGGGCGTGAGGGTGGGGTATGAAAGTAGGATGTTTGCATTCCTTACTATTTCAATATCAGGACCTAGCTTTAATACCCAATACTGTTTGCTTTGTGAAATTGATCATGGTGATGGATTCTCCCTTTATTAGTGTGCAGTAACCTTCTTTATCTCTAATGACTAATTTAGACCTGAATCTACAGTCTCAGAGGTATAGCTACTCCTGCTTACTCCCCTTTTCAACTATTTTGGCATAGTTTTTGTTGTTTTCTTTTTCTTTTTTTACATTCATTCACTTTTGGTCTCTGTTTTTCTTTGTAGTGAAGTGTGTTTCTTGAAGATGTCCAGTAGTTGGGTCTTGCTTTATAATCCAGCCTACTTGTCTGCCTCTTTTAATTGGACATTTTAGACCAGTAACATTTAGCATATTTATTGAGAGATATTTGCCATATTTTAAAATGTATGTATTTGTTATTGTTCTTCCTTCTCTCTGTGTAGGATTTCTCTTAAGTATCTTTTTAAATGCTGGCTTACCAGTTGTTAGTTACTTTAGTTTGTTCTTTTCTTGGGATATCTCTATTTTTCATCAATTAAAATAAGACTTTACGTATTATTCTTCATTGGTAGTTGTAGTTTGTTTTCTATTGCTGTGATAAACTCCATGACCCAAAGCAACTTAAATAGGAAAGAGTTTATTTCAACTTAAAAGTTACAGTCCATTGTTGAGGGATGTTAAAGCATGAACTAAAGGCAGCAATCTAGAGGCAGGAACTGAAGCAAAACCCATGGAGGAATGGTGCTTACTGGCTAGCTTTCCATATCATGCTCAGCCTATTTTCTTATACAACTCAAGACCACCTGCTCAGGTGTGGCTAGGTCCTCTCACATCAACCATTGAACAAGAAAATGCTTTCCTCCTCATTTTCTACCTTAAAGGCCAATTTAATGGAGGCATTTTCTCAGTTTTTGAGTTTCCCTCTTCTCAGATGACCCTAACTTGTGTCAAGATGATAAAGCAAGCAAACAAACACAACTATCTAGTAGTTAACTGCCACTGCTTAAAATGGTGTGTTTTCATGCTTTCCTGACTTCTCGGGTTTCTCCTAGATGTTATTACTTATAGTTAAGTTGGGATTTTCTCTTGCAGCTTTTAATATTGTTTCTTTGTTTGGTAGCCATGGTCTTTTTAAAATGTTGATTTTACCTTTTGAGATTAGACTGTAATTACTTCATTTCCCTTTCCATTTACTTCCTCCAAGCCTCCTCAGATACCCCTATTTGCTCTTGTACAAATTCATGGACTCTATTTTTTCCTCTTTATTTGTATTAATTGTTGTTTTACACATGCACACACACATGCGTGTGCATGCACACACAAGCTTACACACACTCCTAAATATTTAAGTACAACCTGCTTCAGTCTGTATAGTGTTACTTGTATATATGTTTACAGGGCTGACCATTTGGTATCGGGTAATCAACTTTGTTCTAACCCGGGGTGACTATTTCAGTTGCTCTCAGCCTTCCTTAGTTTCCCTTAGTTCTTTGTGTAGGCTTGAGATCTCCTGGGCTTGTCCCATTCATCTGAGCATGTTTATTGTTGCAGGATAACTCTAAGGGTTCAGTAATGGCATGCATTCCTCATAGTAACTAACAGCTCTCTAGTTAGACTTAAGATATGCCCAACAAGAGGGGAATCATACCTGGCACTGAAAACTAGCCAATACCCAGGGCTAGTGAAGTCATGAATCTTGGAGGAGAACTTAAAAACTGCCATTCTACTAAACCAGCGCTATTTCTAACTATATTCTAATACATACAGATAAATGTAGTCTTCACCTGCTTCAAGGAAACTTCTGTTTGCAAGAGACAGACCATTACAAAAACTACAACCAGTCAAAATGCAGTTTTGGAGCCCAATTCCAATGGATGTATCTGCAAAACAACTTCTTTACCTAAGGCTCAGGAAGCATTGTAAAAGGGGGGTACCAAGACTATAAGAGTCAGAAGACCAAGGAGTTTGCTGTGAGATTATGTCTCCTAGAAATGTCTGCAGCTAACCCCATAGAATTGCAGCAACAGGACTGCCTAAACATGAGATGAACAAGAACAATAGTTGTCATCTTTTTTTTTTAAGGTTTATTTATTGTTTACACAGTGTTCTGTCTGCATGTGTGCCTGCAGGTCAGAAGAGGGCACCAGATCCCATTATAAATGGTTGTGCGTCACCATGTGGGTGCTGGGAATTGAACTCAGGACCTCTGAAAGAGCAGCCAGTGCTCTTAACCTCTGAGCCATCTCTCCAGCCCCCAGTTGTACTCTTTTTATAGCATGATGTTAATGTGACATGGAGAAGTTATTTTTCTAGCTATACCTGCTTGCAGTTTTAAATACTTTAATACCCGTCTCTTCCTGTGATTTGGAAATCTTCTGCTCCTATTTCATTGAATGGACTTTTGTGGCTGTATTTTATAGCATAGCTTCTTCTCTTACCCCTTTAATTCTGAGGTTAATCCTTGGAGTATGTCTTAGCACTTTTGAAAGTTGTGGTCATACTTGTTTTTGTTCTTTTTTTATTATTATTTAGTGATATTTAATGTCATATTTCCTCAATCTTCTCTTTACTCCCTGATAGTCTTTATTCTGCTTGATTTAGCCTATTCACTGTGGTTTTTAAAATGTATTCTTTGAAAATTTCACACATGTATATAATTTGATTATATTTTCCACCCCATCCCTCTTCCATGGGAACCACCGAGCTTCCATGGCTGTTCCCCACAAAGTCATGCCTTTAAAAAATGAAATAATGTACTGAGTTTAACTAGTGCTACCAGTGTGCTCATGAATGTGGAAGAAGAACAACAACTAGTTCCTCCCTTGTAAAGAAAAAATATTCTCTCCCAGCAGCCTTCATCTGCCGGTAGTTCCTCATTTGAAATGAGGCAGTTTTAACTGGCTTGGTCTTATACTGGCCTTGTGCAGGTAACCATAGCTATTGTGAGTTCATGGGTCCCTGTGCAGAGGACAGTATGTCACTCTGTTACATTCCTTTCACACCCTTTTCTTTCATTTTCTTTGAGCCTTGGTGGGGGAGGTATTGATATCAATGTCCCATCTATGCCTGAGCACTCATTAAAGTAGCTTATTCTTAGCATTTTGAATAGTAGTGCATCTATATTAAACTTTACCCAAGGTCTGGAGTAGCAAAATATGTGGGTATAAATCTTAGCATTTAAAAGGCAATTTGACAATATGACCATTTAGAAAAACAGCACCAATACATTCTCTCTTAGAGCATATGCCTTCTCTATATATAGGTTTTAACCATGCTTATAGTACCAGACATGAACTCCCTCTTGTGAAACAGTATTCAAATCCATCAAAAGAGTGGTTGTTTATATCCACAATAATCTTACATTGTTATTCCAGTAGGCACAACTTGCCTGGCAGGTCTGTATTTTAGAATTCAGGGTCCAGTGCTGAGGTTTTAAATATTTTTTTGGGTTTTTTATTTCTAGTATTTCTATGCCCCTTCAGACCCCAAGTCTCAATTTCCTTGCAGAGATTCTCATCTGTGTTGCTGACTTGGCTATTATGTAGGTCTGGCATTAATGTTTTTATTTTATTTATCTTCTTGTTAAAATATTCTTTACATAGCCAGCATTTCTAACTTCAGTATCTTATAGTTGAGTTTTAAGCTTTGAAAGGCTTTATATTGTCTTGACTTTTCATATTTCTTGAGTATCTAGGTTTGAATTTCTGTATGTGTTAGTGTGGGTATGTCTTTGAGACATTCAGCAAATTTTAGGTGTTTTATTTTTATTGAAAATAGATTTTTTCACAATATATTTTTATTACGGTTTTCTGTCTCCCAACTCCTCCCAGATCTTCCCCCTTCTCCTTTCTCCTAAATCCATCCCTATAGGTGTTTTCTTAGTGAGTTGTCTTCTCTTGGGTTTGTAGTCCTATTATAATCATGTAGAGGAGATAATGTCAACAACAGTGGGAACACAGTAATTTGAGAAATTGGATGAACTAGTGCTTTAAATATTCTTAATGCTAGTATTAAAAATTTATTTCCAGATAACACTTACCTGTTGTACTCAAAATAATCTCAGTTATTTTCATTAGAAAACTCAATGCAAAAAATTAAAAAGTAGTTACTCTCAGTATCTTTTTTTAGATTGTTTCACAAAGGTTAGTGATATAGACATGGAACATAAATGTAAAGATAACTGTTTCTTATTATCAAAGTTTGATATGACATTTCTTTGTGTTATGCATCTAATCCCTGAGGTGGTTCTTGAGCCTTGCTCTGAAGCAGTGGCATGGCAGCTCTTTGCTGCTTGTCATTCATGATGTGAGCCCGTCAGGCTCCTCCCACCTCTGAGCATGTAGCAAGAACTGCATGTTATAGCATAGATGCTGGTCCAGACACTGGAGGGCGAGACCTTTAGAGATGTATTTCTTTACTTTATGAATATGAGGGTTTTACCTAGAGAGGTGTGTGTGTGTGTGTGTGTGTGTGTGTGTGTGTGTGTGTGTGTGTACACACCATATACATGAGTGCCCATGGAGGCCAGAAGAGGAGTTACAGATAATTGTTAGCCATTATGTGGGTGCTGGAAACAAAACCACAGCAGTAAGTGCTGTGAACTACTTAGGAATCTTTTCCAGCTCTTGGCAACTTTTAAAGAATTGGTGAACAGCAGGAAAAGATTAGAAATTTTCTTAGATTAAAATATCATCTAATATAAGAGGGGAAATGTGAATGGAACTAGAAGATTGTGCATTACATGAACTATGCCAGGCTTCTCCATTCCCCACCCGTAACTTATGTCGAAGCTGGTAATGTGGATCCCATGGAATTAGAGACCAAAAATGCTAGTCAAAATATGTTAAAGTACTAGTCTAGTAATAGTAGACTGGGAGTGGGAGAGGAGAAAAAGAAAAGAGTTGGTAATTAGTTACAAAAGCAGAGAGGAGGAATAGTTCCAGGGCTCTATAGCTAAGTGGAGTGACTACACTCAGCTGATTTATTTTGTATTTCATAATAGCTATAAGAATAGTTTGGAATGTTTTAAATGTAAAGAAATGATAGATGGGGCTAGGGAGAAAGCTCAGTTGGGAAAGTGATTGTCTCACAAGCACAAGGACCAAGGTTTGACTCCCAGAACCCAAGGAGAAAAAGCTGGGCATGGTGGCGTGCATTTGTAATCTTGGCATTGGGAATGTGGAAATAGAAGGATCCTTGGGGACCCATTGGCCAGCCAGCCTAGCCTACTTGGCAAGTTCTTGGCCAGGGACAGATCCTATCTCAGGTTCATAGACATCCCAGGTTATCTTTTGCTCCTTAGCTGCCCTCACACTTGGGTAGTGTTCTTCTGGAGTCATTTACTTGTTGGGAAAGTGTCTCATTTAGAACCCAGCGAACCCCAATTCGGCTAGGCTGGCTGGCCTGGTATCTACAACAATCCTGTGCCTTACTTTTCTAGATGCTGTTTTCTTCCTTACTTTGGGTTCTTGGTTTGTTTGTGCCTCTCTTTGCACTCCTTACCAGTATCCTGTTTTGCTGTTTGTCCCTGACTTTAAGTGTAGTAATACCCTGAGACTCTGCCCCTGGATTTTCTGCATTTGGGGATGGTACTTAGTTCCTTGGTTTTACCAATTTCCTTGGTATCCATAATTCTAAAAGTGGAATATAACATCAGTTGCATATTTAGATTTCAGTAGGTCAAAATAAAGCCCATTGCTCCTGTGTCCCCATCACCAATTCTTTTCCTCTATATTATTTTCAGCAACATCTACTCAGCCAGCCACAAGAAAACCTCAACATCATTGATCTCTCCCTTGGTCCAAATTCCTCTGGAGTACTGATTCTCCTGAAGGGTGCTTATGGTCTCCTTAGCCGATGGCCCTCAGAAGCACTCGTCAAGATCCAACATAACTTCTGGCGTTCCCAAACATACTTATTCTTCCAAAGCCTTTTATAGTATTTGCCATGTTTCAGCACATTCTCATGTCCTGTGGGTTAGTGCTATTTCCTTTAATGTCTTCAGGTTTTTATAGTAGTTAGTACTAAATAGGTGATGAGTAACTTTTGTGCAATTTCAGAAATTATTTACCTGAGTATAACCTCAGATCCTTTTATTTACTTATTAATATAATAATATTTCTAAGATTATAGTCTTTTGTGTGTACAATCTTTTGATATTCCTTATCTATATAATAGAATTCCAACATACCATCGTAGATTAAGTCCTAAATAAGCTGGCAATCTCTCTCTCTCTCTCTCTCCCTCCCTCCCTCCCTCCCTCCTCCCTCCCTCCCTCCCCTTTTTCATTTTTATAAATGTGTATTATTCTTGCCACATGTTCTCTGATAATATTTTTTATTTTATTGGGAACTTGTGGGTTTTGTAAAGAGAGATTGGAGAATAACAAGGGGATCCAGGAATGAAAGGAAGAACGATGATAGAGAGTAGAAATGATCAAAGCATATATAAGTATGAAAAATCACAATGAAAACCATTATTCTATATGGTGAATACACACCACCAAAAATTGCTGCTTTCTACAAATGATTATTCTTCACCTACTTATGTGTAGCTGCTATGCTGGTTTAAATAGAAGTACACAGGTGGATACATTTCAAGTAGTAATATTTTATTTCCCTTATGTTTTCCTTTGGTGAAATTCCATCTTTCAAAACTTAAGTGAACTTTAAATGTAACATATCTCAGATCATCCTATATAAATTAATCACTCTGTTTCTGAAGTGTTATTATCCACATCACAAAAATGTGTTACAGCCTGCTGTTTTTGTAAATATGCATACATCTCCCTTATCGAGCTAGAATTCCTTAATAGTGGGAATTATGTCTATTTTTTTTTGTCATTTTGTTGAAGTTTGATTACTATATAGAAAGCAACATGTAGTTAATAAGATATGTATTCTGAGGCCTTACCATGGGTGGAGCTGTATGTAAGAGTATGTCTTAATGGTTAATGTATCCCTCTTTTCCTTCTCCTACTGCCTCACAGAGTTACCTTAAAATCATTGATGGTCATTAAATAAACACAGATTGAATGTTGTTTTAACACATGGGTGGAAACTAAGAACAATGATCTAGTAAGGTAGACCATGAATCAGGAAAGCTGTGTGAAACTAAAGCCAAGAAACACACTGTGTGGAAGAGAACATGGGCAGTGTCCTAACCTCCAAAACAAGAAGGGGAGCTGATTACACATAGAGCATTGGATTTGGCAATTTCAGATCACGGCTTATCTTTACAGAGTGAATTCCATAAAGTAGCAAAAGTAGACATCATATGGCAGTGAGTTTTCAAATACAGAGCTCTTCCTCTTAATTATAAAACTTGAACTGATACTTTTATGGAAGTTGGCTGGCAGACAAATTGTAGCTGTACCATCCAAATAAAAACCTAGAATCCTGAATACATTATATTAATTTAGAGAGGCTCTATATCTCTTTTGTCTGTGGCTATCCAATGGTAGAATTGATTTTTTTTTATGAAATCTAGACACTTAGAAGACTACTGTAGCAACATTGTGATCACAGTATCCATCAGTGCTACTGGCATGTTAGACTCTTTATGGCAGGTATGATTTTTTCTGATTATCCATTCTTCAGAAATATAAAAATTGAATACAATCTGAATTTGTGGTGTTCCAGATTTGTCAAAACATTGGGATAAAGTAGGGAACGTCATAGTTTAGATATCTCTTAAATAATTTGTTCTTAATATAGCTAATGTTCTTTCAGTCATTTTTAGCAATATCAATACTCTTTTCTTTCTCTCCTTTCTTCACTTGGGCCAATGAGTCACATACAAAGCTGTCTTAAAAAGTAATTTAAATAGAGATAGGAGTAGAATAAAGGAAGAAAGAATGAATGTATAAGAAACCTATGTAGCCAGGTGGCGGTGGTGGCACCCCTTTAATCCCAGCACATATGAGCCTGAGGCAGCTCTATCTCTCTGAGTTAGAGGCCAGCCTGGCCTTCAGAGTTCGTTCTAGGACAGTCAAGGCTACAGAAAGAAACCCTGTCTCAAAATTGCTAATATATGTTGAAGAAGTCTTGGTAAGCTATAATTCTTAGCAATTTATTATGTTAGTGATCTATATGGAAATAGTTGTTTTTTGACCTTCCAGGTGAAGGCCCATTTTTTGATTGATTTTTCTTTAGTCACAGATTCGTATTGAGTACCCTCTATGACATCTTGGTAGTTTATTCAGGACTATAAATAATCTTTCATTCTTGGCAGATTTCTTTTTTTTTTCTTCCATTTATTATGTGTCTTTATTTTCCACAGAAACTTTTCTTCACATTTATATACTAGATACTGATACATTTATTACCAGACCTGCATAATTTGATTTTGTGAGCATATGCAATTCTTATAATTGATATTTTAATCTCATAATTGTGTTAAAATATGTATTATACAAATACTGAAATCAAACCTGTAGTACTTAATGTTTATACAGGGCAAAGATATTTTAGACTAGCAGTCTTTGCAGATTTCTTAATAAAGTATAATATTTCAATAGAGATCGATAAGCAGTTCATGTTCCTCAGATCTACTTTTTGATGTCTGTTGTTCTAAGAAATTAGATGATTTTATTTATGCTGTTCTTAGTGTTGTTTGTTTAGCTTTTTGTGGTGCTGGGAATGGAACCCAGAGCCTTGCGAGTGTTAGACAAACCCTGTCCTTCTGTGTCCCTGTTGAGAAATGAGATAGGTATGATGTGAATCACTGAGTGGTAGGACTTACAGTGTCATAAAGTTAGAGCTTTAGTTTGTGGTTATAGTAAGTGCCCAGGAAATATTTATCGACTGTTGACATTCCTTTGACTAACTAGGAAATGATTGGACTTATAGAGAATGTTATTTCAAACTTCGGAAGTATTTCTAGAAACATGATAAACAGCAGTTATAGACTGAGTAGCTCACATAAATGAGTTTAAGAAAATCCACGTTTTTCCTTGAAATCAAACATAGCTTAATAATTAAATAAAAGCACCATACCTATGCTCATGTTCATTTATTTTGATAATGTCAATATTTATTCCTTGTCAGAGTGGCACAGCAGCATTGTTAGAAGGAAACGCAATCTAACGGTGCCTGCTTTTTCCTCTGGTACCTGAAGGTTAAATGGGTACCAAGCAGAATGCCTTGAACAAGATTGGTATATTGATTAAAACGCTGATTTAACAGCTCGCAGTCTCCCCTTGGAAGCCTGGAGAAGATAAGCCAGCTGCTGTCTTAGAGTGCTCGGTGTCCACTGAGAGTACACTATCTATCATCACAATATGGTGATGAGAGGGGGTTTATGTTTGTGGTAATTTCCCCCACTAAATCAGTAATTATTACAATCCTGTCCCTGCTGTTTACCCTGCAGCTGTTTTTCCATTTGTCGAGAGAGCGGGTGTTCTCTGAGGACCGCACACGTTTCTATGGTGCAGAAATTGTCTCTGCTTTGGACTATCTACATTCTGGAAAGATTGTGTACCGTGATCTCAAGGTAAAAAAAAAAAAAAAAAAAGTAATCAAAATTTGGAGGTTTTTTTTTTTTTTTTTTGCAGAGACTGTAGGGACAAACAAAGTAATTACAAAGTTACACAGATTTGAGAAAAGCACTCTTTTTAGGAATGTTGTTTGCTGTAGTTGATCTGCAGTTTCATTCATTGATATGTAAGTATTTCTTTCATGTTTTGTTTTTTGGTACATAAAAATTCTCTTGACTCTGCAAAGCTGATCTACCAAGAGTAATTTCATTTTCCTGTAAATGCTATAATTATAAAAATGGTAAATATCTCAGTCAAAGTCAGATAATTTGCAACTTCATTATTATGTTCAAACATCATAAAATATTTATGAAGAAGCTTCAATAACAAGGTTATTAGAAGGAAAACATTCATTTTCATTGTGGTGTTAACTTCTTGATAGGATTATATTCTTCACATTTTCCTATAAACTTAGTAGTTTGCTTAGTTTTTCATTTGTCAAAACCCAGTATTGTATTGATAATAAAAAGCCTGGCCATCGCTGAGCTCTTTTATGATGAGGTTCTTGAAATAGCCAGAATAGGTACACATTCTGTAAGGCAAGGTAGTAAATAACTTAGCCTTTTCTACCTGTCCAGTCTCTGTTGGAACTATTCAACTCTTCCACTGAAAGGTAGAAGCAGCCCTAGCCATTATGTAAACCAGCGTTTGGCTATATTCCCACAATTTCTTTACTTACAAAAGCAGTCAGTAGTTTAAATTTTTTCTACACTCTGTAGTTTACTGTAAGCATATGGTAATTCTCATGATGCGGTCATGAATAAGGTTGACTGTGTTAAGGAATCTGATCCTGGCATATTTTCAGTAAATTCTTAGTTTTACCATCTTCCTTCAAATGCAAATCCTAAGGCCAGGAGCACAGCTCAGTGGAAGGGCACGTGCCCAGTTTAAGTATGACACTGAGTTCCACCCCAGCATTTCGGCACCCAGTGTTGCGGGGGTAGGGAAGCTAGAAGTAGTAGTCTATATCTGTACCCCACCTCCTTGGAACACTGAAGTGGGATCACAAATACGAGGGTACCTTGGGCAGTTGAGTAGGATTTTCCCTCACAGTAAAAACCCTGGACTGGGTGATAGCTTGGTGGGTAAGGACTTGCTGGGCAGCACTCGGGCTTGAGTTCTGAACTCAGGACCTACAGGTCTGTCAGTCCAGCACTACGAGAGTGAAGACAAGGGGACCGACTCGGGGATATCTGGCCAGCCAGTTTAGCCTGAATGGCATGCATGCTTCAGGTTCAGTGAGAAATTTTGTCTCCGAAATTAAGTGGAGAAGTGATTGAGGAAGAAATCCCAATATCGGTTTCTGCTTTCCACATGTTCTTGCAGGTACACTAATACAAATTAACCAAATGATTATATTTAGATTGAATTGCAGTTCACAAGATTATGCATGACAGAATGGGATCATTTCGGTATGATCCCAGAAATTCAAAGCTGGTCTGTATTCGAGACAATGTTCTGCAAGCCTAAAAATATTATCTACTTAGGTAACAGACTAAATTGACACCAGCAAGATGATTGTAACAGGGGTTCTTAGTCAGCTTTCTGTTACCATAATGTAACACTTCCAAAGAAGAGGATTGACTTCAGCCCATAGGTTCTAGTGCTTCATTCCACTCCAAGACCAGGCAGACCTTTGCGTTTGGACCGCTGCCGTGAGGAAGCCAGCCAGCAACACAGGAAGCACGGGGCAGAAGACTCTCTTGAACTCATTAGTGGGAGAGCCAGCGAAAGAGAAGGGCACTCACTCCCACTGTTCCTCAAGCATGTGCACTGGAGGCCGGGGCCTCTTGCTGGGCCCCATTTCCTAAAGGTTTTGCCCTCTTCCAACAGCACCAGCCTGAGCATGAAGCCTTAAAAGTCCAAAGTACAGCACCATGAATCTTATTTCCTAGTCCAATGTGCTTTTGTTTACATCATTCTTTCTAGAATCCAAATAAACCTCGATAAGAAAATTGCAAATGCATTGGATTATGTGTATTTAAAAGCCTTTGTGATAGGTATATAGTGGTTAGTGTGTGAGGTGACGTGTGGCACGGTAGACAGTTGGAAGTCAGATGACATCACCTTGTTTGTCTGTCCTCACCTTCCGTCTTGTTTGACACAAGGTCTCCTCTTTATGGTTAGGCTAGGTGCATCTTGAGTGTCCAGGAATTCTGTCTCCACTTACCTTCTCACTGAAGTATCACTAGAGTAGCACTTTCTCTGGGTCCTGGGAATCCAGACTCAGGTACTCATACTTGGATTGCAAGCCCTTTACTGCAGGTGAACGGTCTTATTTAATAAGAAACACAGAGCCAATGCAGAGATGAAAGCCCAGAGGTCAGAGCTAAGAGCTAAAAACCTTACCCTTCACTGCTGCTGTTGTCCTCTTCAGCAAAGGACCTACATCCTGTGTGTTTGTCCTTTTTATTGACTTTCTATTCTGCCTTCTCATTGGTTGTAAACCCAACCACATGACCTCCTCGTCACTGCCTTTCTGTACAGACCCCCAGGTCTTCTGTGGTTGGTATTGAGATTAAAGGCATGTGTCTCCATCCTGGCTGTATCCTTGAACACACAGAGCTCTGCCTCCCAAGTGCTGGGATTAAAGGCGTGCACCACCACCGCCCACCAATGGCTTGCTATTAGCTCTGACCCCTAGGCAACTTTATTTATTAACATACAAATAAAATCACATTTCAGTACAATTAAAATATCACCATATTCCCCTTATCTATTTTAATAAAAAGAAAAAAGGAAAAAGGTTATAACTAACATAAGAAAAACTATATGCAAAAGTACGATAACTATATACCATATGTACAAGTAATAAATACCTAAACAATGTCTAGTCCATTTATATTTGACAAATTCAGAGAAAATAATTCCATTATCTATCCTATTTTGGTAAGTCCAAAATGTACGTAATTCACTTTCTATCCTAACTAATCTTCAACTATAACTAACTAATCTTCAACTTTACCAATTGAACCATCTTCCTAGCCCTTATATTTATTTTTAAAGATTGAATATTTTTATTTGTGTGTGTGTGTGTGTGCATGCATGTGTGTGCGTGTTTATGCATGTATGCATATGCCCACAAAGACCAGAAAGAGCTGTCAAATCTCTAGGACCTGCAGTTACAGGTGTTTGTTAGCCATCATAGTGTGGGTTCTGGAAACTGAACTCTAGGCCTTTAGAAGAACAGTGAGTGGTGCTAAATGCTGAGCCATCTCTCCAGTCCCCAAATCCCTAGATTTTGTAAGTCTAAAATTCACTGGGGATATTTGAATGACTGTTTTAGATACTAGATGTATTAAAAACAGCATCACCAAAAACTGATTTAGGATAATCCCTGTACCCAGGAAGCAGAGTCAGGTGGATCTCGTGAGTTCAAGGCAGCCCTGTCTACACAGTAAGTTCCAGTCCAGCCAAAGCTACACAGTGAAACCCTGTCCCCTGTCTATTTTTTTTTTTTTAAGATTTATTTATTTATCATGTATACAGTGCTCGGCCTGCATGTGTCCCTGCAGGCCAGAAGAGGGCACCAGATCTCATTACAGGTGGTTGTGAGCTACCATGTGGTTGTTGGGAATTGAACTCAGGACCCTCTGGGAGAGCAGTCAGTGCTCTTAACCACTGAGCCATCTCTCCAGCCCGAGTGAAACCCTGTCTTAAAAAAGACAGCCCCCACACCCATTTAGGTACTCACTTTGATCATTCTCAGAGTGGACTCTGATTTTATTAATGAATTGGTAGCGATTTGTATGCAAATCAGTTTGAGATGCCTACAGTAGCTGGGCTTCTTTTTAAAAAAATAAGATTTACTTATTTAATGAGCGCGAGTGTGTGTGTGTGTGTGTGTGTGTGTGTGCGCGCGCGCGCGCGCTTTAGAGATCAGAAGACAACTTGTGGGAATCAGTTCTTTCCTTCCACTCCGTGGGCTCCAGTGAACAAGGGCCTTTACACGCTGAACTGTCTTTCTGGTTCCTGGATTTTTTTCTTAAACACTGCAAATAGTGTTTCCATTTAGCACTAGAAGTAAAGCCTCATGTCATATTAACTTAGGACATTTTATTAGTTTTTGTTTGGTTTCATAGTAACAAATAATTACTAAAACTTTTGTTACATTTTTGGAAAATAAATTTGCTTTAATTACTAGTGTATATCATTATAAGAAATTGTTTTATTAAGGACTCCTTAATAAATACTTAGGTTACTTAATAAAAACTGATATTGGCTCAGGATACCATAAAAATTTGAAGAGATCTCTTATAAGACTCTTCAGTAGTGCAAGTTGTATATTTTCTTTTCTACATAGTCCTTACTTACAAACACAATACTTATTTACAGTGACCATTACTGTCCATGTCCAGACAAGGCTAGACAGGGACATGTACAGATGTGAATGTAATGATTCTAGAATTACTCATTAATTTTTCATAGTGATTGTGAGGAGATAGAATGATCAGCACATTGCCACTGTATAATATTTTAGAATATCTAATTTTATTTTCTATCTAAACAGTTTTAGCTGTTTAAGACACTAATAAGAGCACCCTCCAATTGCCTTTTTACCACAGACTTATATTTTTCATAAGTCTTCCAGTGTTCTTCTGAAATAATGATACATTTTTTTAATAGAGAAAGAATGCCTTGTTTGCATGCTGAGTTGAAGACAGGTTCTGTAATTCTCACATCTTTAAATAATTTAAAAAAAATTACATATATGGGTGTTTTGCTTGCATATATATCTCTGCACCACATGCATGCCTAGTGCCCATGTAGGCTAGCAGAGGGTGTTGACTCCCCTGGAAACAGAGTTAGAGACAGCTGTGAGCCACAGTGTGGTTGCTGAGCATCAAACCTGAGTCCTCAGAAAGAGCAAGTGTGTTTAACCGCTAAGCAATTTCTCTGGCCTGTGTAACTCCCACTTCTGATAATACTCTAACTCTTCATTCCCCCTTTCTAGAAAATTTAAGGCAGTGGCGTTAAGAGCAGCTTCCATCCCTGCATTAACATGATACCATTGAGCTGTGCCCTATGTGTACATAGCAAATTGTGAAATAGTTTGGTAATGTGGGGCTAGAGTTTCTGTACTATTTTGCTTTTTTTTCTTTTAGTATTTCTGCTTACTAGGTTCCATGCTCAGTCAGCTCCTACAGGTCAGCTTATGACATGTCAACATCTATCTGGATGCACAGAAGCCTAGATCTGCTTGTGTTGAATTCTACCTTCTTGGGCCATAAGCAGTATTGATCTCTAAAACTGAGATTGGTGCATCTGTGCTAAAGTGAGGTGTAAGAGTGCATGATAAAAATTATTTAGTGATATTACATCTATGCATGTATGTATATATCTATCTATGTTCTGTCTGTTTATCCTTTCTGACCTATATGAGAACAGACCTTCCCAGTCTCTGTCTCACAACGAGGGTTACACTTGTGTTTAAGTAATGGCTTCCCTTGCCTTCAGAGGGTTCAGAAGCATCTCCAGAATATAATTGAATGAATGGTAAGTATTTCGCACACTCAGTTCCATGCTCATTCAGTGTGTTTTCTGGTGGTGGTGGATTTGTATGTCACCTAGATCTGCAATGTGCTGAGCAGGAATTCCTTGTTACCTTCTTGTGCCTGAGTCATCTTGATGCCTAAAACTTGAATTTCTCAGGCAGCCTCTCCACTGACCTTGGAATGTGTTATAAATTTTAGTTTCTTAGCTTCACTGTGAGCTATAAAAGCTTAGGAAGCACTGGTTAAGGATAGCTAAGACTTGTAGAGTTTAGTTTTATCCTAGGCACCAACAAAACAGAAAGAAACTTATTACTTAGTGTGTTATTGGTTTTTTTTTTTTTTTGTCCATGCATTACCATGAACAATATTTTTTTTGGGGGGGGGGCTGAGTGCTAACCAGCCCTCTACAACTGAGCTAAATCCTCAACCCCAAAAAATAATTTTAAAAAAGATTTTAAGCTTACAGTTTCTTCATATACAAATAGAATTAAGATGACTGTCAAATAATGTTTACCTCTTGAATTGGGCAACAAATGTTGCCATTTATTGGTGTAGTTATTCTGTAAGGCATTGTGTCTAATAACTCCCAGCCCCAAAGTGCAATATAACCCTCAGAGTGATACAAATAATATTGTCTAGATTTTTTATTTATAAGCATTGCATAAATTTTCTATTTGACATTATCCCTGCTTTTGCTATCTGTACATCCATTAGCTGTAAGCTACCATCACATTTCTTAATCTGAGAAGCTTACTGTGGAAGTAAAACAGATGTCTTTCAAATTTTAAAAATTGGAAGTGCTTGAACAATAACTGTAATGAATTTTGTCTTTACTGTTTATGAGGAAAAAGGAAAAGCATATGATTTGGAATGGAGGGTCAAAGAGAGCATTTGTAAATGTTCAGTTCCTTATTTACACAGCAGAAGGGGCTTTAACTGACCTAATACCCGAAATGTTGACACTTGTTGACGTTGAAAGTTGTGAGGTGGGCTGGAGAGATGGCTCAGCGCTTAAGAACCCTGGCTGTCTTTATGAGACCAATCAGGTGCCTTAAGTTGGCGAGGTCAAACAGATACAATGAATCTTTACATAATTAAAACAAATGCAGCATAAACAAATGTAACACATCTTTGCCCATTTAAAATAATGTTCCACAACAGGAAAGCTATTAAGTTCTCCATCATTAAGAAATGATTGTCACATTCTTACAGTTTTAACTCTGCTTTAACCATCTCATTTAATGCTTAAAACTCTCGTTTCAGATTGGTACTGTTATTTACCACTGTGTGCAAATGAAAGTTAGGTACGTAAAAATCAGTGTGTCAGAAGTCCTCAATGAGAAGGAGCAGAGCACTAATGTAATGGAAGCCCTCAGGCTTCACTCAGTGCTCTAATCATTATACTGTCTCCTCCTCCTCCCACTAGAGTGCTCCTGTGAACCTTCGCTGGGACTCCTGCCCATTTCCTACTGTCATCCTTAAGCTTAGCTCCTTAAAACAGCATCGTCGTAGTTTTGAGGAGACGTTAATATAGTAATATAAAAGAATGATAACCAGCGCCTTGAGTCACTCGGGCATTCCCAGTTATAGTGTTCTAAATTCCCATGTTTTGAGAACCAACTTCTGGGACAACTGGGAAAAATGGTCACCTTTGTTCTGTACTTGTCTACCACTCGCCTTACATTTCCTTTCATTCCTTATTAATAGATAGTGTGAATATCAGCTGATATATGAGGGTATAAATTTTGGTGCAATTTAGAATTTTTTTAAAAACAGATTTTACCCAAATTTAGAGAAAAACAAGTTTATTTTTTTTTTGGGTTCTTTTTTTTTTTAACTTAGTCATTCAGAATAGTTTTTTTTTTTTTTTCAAATGCAGAGAAATATGTTATATTTACATTCTGGGGGCTGTAGATATGGCTCAGTGGTTAAGAACATTGGCTGCTCTTCTAGAGGACCTGGGTTCAATTCCCAGCAACCACATGGCAGTTCACAACTGTCTCTACCTCTAGTTCCTGGGGATCTGACACCCTAATACAGACATACATTCAAGAAAAACACCAATGTACATAAAGTAAGAATAAATAAATCATTAACAAATTTTAAAGAATACTTTCTGATGCATATAAATCACATAAGCAGGACTGGTGTAATATATGCAAACTAGATTGTATACAGTATAAGATTTATTAGGTGTACAGTAGAAGATTTATTCACTTTTTTCTAATTGTTATTTATTACTTGATCTTTTACAAAAACTATGTTATGTTTATAAGAACTAACTATTTTTAAAGATCTTACTGAAGAATTTTTAAATTTTTTAACAAATTAATTGAACAAGCATTAGTATGATTATTAGTAACAAGCACATTTTAAAATAATTCAGAACAGGGAATACAGGTTTTATTCAGCAAGTCACCTGAGCTTCAGCATGTGTCTTTCTTTGTGCCAAGTTAAAGGAGGCTGGATAAGGAGTGTGTTCAGTAGAGGCCCGGAGAGAAGACGGACCAACCACAGCAGAGAAAAAGGAGATACTCTTGACATGTCTTGGTTGGAGTTAGTACGCAGGACTTAGTGCTGCTGTCTGTGCAAGTTAGGCTTTATTTCTAGGTTGTCGGTTGTTAGAAAATACAAGGAGGATGCAAGCAGATGTATCTGAATTTGGATAAAATAGTTTAATTTTTAGAAAATAGTTTAATGGTGTTGTGATGGTTCTTTTTGGCTTTCTGTAGATAAATTGAACAAACATTTACTCTTCAGAAGTACATTATGTTTGGAATGTATTGAACATTCAGTTCAATCAAAGTAGTCTGTTCAAGAGCTGCATAAAAAGACATAGCTGCTGTGGTTTCTGCTTTGAACATAACTTGTTCACATATTTTTGACTGTGTAAAACACGACCATATTGCAGAATATAGTGTCTACGTATTTGCGTCATTAGTATATAACCTACCTGTGTTCATATGTGGCATTCTCTACATTTTATATTAACTTCAGCATTCTGAGAAATATTTTGATTGTTATATTAAAGTATCTACTCCTTAAATAAAAGTTAAGTATTCTACACCTTCTTAAGGTGCTTTTCATACTTTGTATTTCTTATGTATGAGGTTGTATGATCATATCTCAGTCTACACAGGTCTCCATGTGATGATATCATAGCTTAGGTTTGAGTGGGAGGGCCAACTACTCTGATATTATTAATTGTGTTGGCTTTGCAAAATTTTCTGTTCCTTGGGCATTTCATTACTTTTTTCTTGAGATGTATGATTTTTGACAAAGGTTAAATCTTTACAATTCTTTTTGATATGTATCTGTTCAAGTTGAGTTCAGAGACTCCAGCTCTATTACATGTTTCACTTTGATATTCTTTTTCTTTTTATGTTTAAAAGAGTTGGGTTTTTTTATTAGTAAGAATTACAAAAGGAATTACCACCTTCTGTTACAAAAATTAAATTATCAAAAGAATGTTTCTGTAAGCAAAAGGCAGTATTATGGCTGTCAAGAGAAGTATCAAAACTGCCTATAGCAGGATGTGTAGCTTTGGGGATTATGTAAATGATACTTTCCATAAAAAGGAGTTGATATTGCTTTCAAAGATTGATTCTGTTTAGTCTTTTATCCTTAGAATTTAATCAGTAATTGTTCTTAAGGCTATGCTACTTTTTTCCACTGATGTGAAAGTCAGTAATTTTATCACAACAAATGTTTGATAAAAGATCTTTCATTTTTCATGTGAAGTTACAGATTTTCCAAGGACTGACAGCTTTGAATATAACTTTGTCTCTTTCCAGTACTCTATTAATCATTTTTCAAGACTATTCTCTCGTTGAAGCTTATAGAATAAATTATGCTGTTTTCACACACAGTTGGAAAATCTGATGCTGGATAAAGATGGCCATATAAAAATTACAGATTTTGGACTTTGCAAAGAAGGAATCACAGATGCAGCCACCATGAAGACATTCTGTGGTACACCAGAGTATCTGGCACCAGAGGTAGGCCTAAGTCCCATTTACAGGAAAATTAACACTAATGTTTCTCAAGGGAAAAAAAATTAAAATTTTTTTTCAAGTTGCAGTGTCTCTACTTTTTTTTTTTTTTAAAAAAGGTTTTAATCAGAATAATTTATTTTGCTATTAACTTATTTAATGAGATATTTTAAGGCCACAGATGTGGAAATTAAACTTTATATGGTCTGTAAGCACATAAGTTTTTAATAAAGTAGATTAAATCGTGTTTTTTCTTGGCTATACATTTTATTTCTTGGTTATATTAATTTTGTTTCATTTATTAAAATAGAGTAATTAAATAATGTCAGTAAGCATATTTATGATTTTTCAAACAATCTTGGACTTTACGTAGAAGCAGCGATTATAGTGATTGTTGGTGTTTGGTTTAACTACTGGAAATGGTTTTGTTTTGGAAACTGAAAAAAAAATGACTGAGCTCACAAGAAAGGATGAAGAGGAGGCTTCAAACTCATGCGGTGCTCCTCAGTTTATTCAAGTATCTGTTGTGTGTCTGCTCTGTGTTGAGGATTTTTTGTATGATATGCCAGTATAGAAGCAAGATAGAAAATGACTGTACTCATTGGACAGAAACTATACATATAACATAATACTATATATGACATAATACATAAAGTTCCATAGGGAAGAAAAATCAAAGGAAGAAAAAGGACAAGGTGTAATTTGGTGTAGTAGCTATCTTAGGTGTACCAGTTAGTCTTTCGGTATAAGAGCCTACTCAGATGTTCAGTGATGGGCATAATTTCCTGTAGCCTTGGGCTCCTTTACATGAAGATGGGACTGCACAGGTGACTTCTTTCTGTCCCACTCACACATGTGGCCTTAGCCGAAAGTCTTAGCAGAAGGTACCTTCTTAGAGAATAAAATTACCTACAAGCACCTTCGCTCTGCTGCTAGGTGTCCAATGACATGTCAATAAGGTTGTTGTCTCTGTAGCTCAGGCTTCTTCCAAATGGCCAGGGGCCTTTGGCCTACAGATCTAAGAGCAAATGACCTAGGAACAAATTAGAAGCAGTCTTAAACTCACCCAAGCCTTCCTCTTCCTTTTTTGTTTTTAATCTGGTAAACTGTTGGAAGTTTTTAAAAATACTTTTTTATTTTTATGATTTGTGTATAGTTCACATGCCATATAATTTTTAAGTCAATAGTTTGCATTTAAAGATGTTTAGAGTTGTGCAACTATTACTTCTAATTGCAAAATGTTTTAATAATTCCAACTATGACCTCATCTTCATCAGTTTCTCATCCTTTCTCTCTAGGCTCTCCTTGAAGCTTATTCTGAACATTTCATGTCAATAAAATTATATGACATGGAGCCTTGTATGTCTGGTGCTTTCCCTTAGCAAATTGTCTTTTAAGTTTCACCCATATTGTATCCATTTTGGCTGTATGAAAAATGCTGCTGAGATCGTTCATGTGTCATCTCATTTCCTGGCCTTTTTTTCATGAAATCCATATCACTTTTGTCATACGATTTTCTTTGCAGCAGTTGTAAGCCTTTATGGTTTCAAACAGTGCATACCGGCCATTACAGAGGAGCATGTGAGATGGGAGTTACTACAGGCATATTTGGGTAACAAACCTTCCACAGATTGATGGCTACAGAAAGGGGCGTTTGCTCAGATGTCTGAGTGCTAAGGAGGAGGAAACCAACACAGAGGAAGAGTATTTCACACAGGCAGTCAGAGGGGGCGGGAGCTGGACCAATGGGGCATCCCTCAGAGTGCAGCAAGGCCGGTGTTGCTGATGTTACAGGTAGAGGAGCCTTCCTTTGATGAGGAGGATTTCTGTTGTCAATCATCATCTGTTCCTGTGACATTTGGACTAACATGTGAAACATAGTGAAACTCATTTTTCATTTAGTAATCTGAACACAGCTAGAGGGTAGGTAATGTGAGGTAAACAGTACTGCAGGGTTCTTTTAAAAAAACAAAACAAAACTTATTTATTCTTTGAGAATATCATCTATGTAACTAATATATTTTGATCATATTACTCCTCCCTACTTTCCAGGAGTATGAGGATTCTAATTAGGGTTACTAGACCATAAAGCCTAACTTTTCATCTTTAATTATATGAATGATGGCGCAACAGGAAATGGTAATCAGACAAAATTAGAAAGTAGAATAAATTATGTATGTATTAACATGTTGCCTTACAGTATTAGTTTTTTTAAAACTAGGAGTTAAATTAACATTTCAAAGGGCTTAGTAATTATAAATAAGTGCCAATATTTAAAATGTACATTTCCAAGTATTGTTGTCTTGCCAGACATGTAATTTTCTCTGTTATAGAGGCTAGAATTAAAAATTCTGTTTTTGTGAAAGAATTAAATAAAATTTTAGAAATGGTGTTTTTGTTTATTCAAATATAAGATCATATTTTCTGGACTGGTTTGTTTTCTTGAGTGTCATGGAGACAGAGTCTTTGTTGTCCTGGCACTCAGTTACCCTTGCCATACATTTGTAATGAATGATGGCATCCCAGATTAGAATACCAAAGTTATTTATGTCACAATTAGGAGAAATTACTCTGGAGAAGATAAACGCATCTCATTTGAGAAGCAGATGATCTCCTAAGAAACAAAAATACTGTTTTCTGTGGAGACATTATCAACTGAAAGACAAAACCAAGAACTGAATGTAAAGAGACTTGTTTCTCAGAGTTACCAATACTTAAGAAACTGTTTCTTAAAAAAAAAAAAAAAAAGCAGTCATTTCTACATATTTAACATTTTTATTGCATTTAATTATTTTATGTGTTTGTGTATATATGTGTGTGTGTGCATGGGCTGCCATATGCATGTGGCAGTGAGTGGACAGCCTTCAGTCACTCGTTCTCTCATTCTCTCATCCCACCATATACATGTGGCAGTGAGTGGACAGCCTTCAGTCACTCATTCTCTCATCCCACCGTATACATGTGGCAGTGAGTGGACAGCCTTCAGTCACTCATTCTCTCTTCCCACCGTATACATGTGGCAGTGAGTGGACAGCCTTCAGTCACTCATTCTCTCATCCCACCGTATACATGTGGCAGTGAGTGGACAGCCTTCAGTCACTCATTCTCTCATCCCACCGTATACACGTGGCAGTGAGCGGACAGCCTTCAGTCACTCATTCTCTCTTCCCACTGTATGGATGCTGGGAATCAAACTGAGGTGGTCAAGTTTTCAGCAGGCACTTTGACCTCCTGAGCCGTCCCTTGATTGGCTGCGGCATATTTCTAAAGTATTAAAGCCTTTAAACAACAGTCTGTTTACTCATCTGTGATTGATACAAATTTTATTAATTGAAATCTTGACACATTTATAGAAAAACGTGATCATTACAGTTCTTTTTTTATGTAGATGATAAACTTTGAAACAACTAAGTTTTCAAGTAATTTAAATTATATGTCCAGATATCTACATCTTTTACTACATTTTTGTTAAATCAGAATATTTTGGAATGTATTTACCCTACCTGAGAAAATTTCAAATGTACTTTCTTATTCTAGTCATCAATTTGTGCCATTTCATTGAAGAATACCCATTTGCAGAGTAAAGAAATACTGAATACTTACTAGATGTCAGGCTTTATGGTAGGTGCTAGGCATAGAGAAACACTAGGAAATGATTTTCTTCCCTTAATGTCTGGAGTTATAGATTGCAGTGGAGGACAAAGTAAGCCCTCCTGGGGAGGGGTGGGACACGGAAACCCTAACACAACATAGGAAGGGAGAGAGTAGACAAGTGGATGGTGCTTGGGATGCAAAGGAACTAGTTTTAAATCGTTTGGGTAAGGGAGTATCTGAATTTCAAATCAGGAGTAATACAGTGGGCTTTACATGGTCAACTAGAGAAAGGTTATCTCACGTTGAAAATAGCCTTTCTCTATAATTTCAGATGGCATCTTCCATCTTTTGAAGCTTTCATTTCTATTTTGTACCATTATCAGTGTTGATCTTTTCTTGATAGGAAGATAAGATCAGTTAGACATAGAGTGCATTCTGGACTGCTGCTCATGTGCTATAACCACCTCAGTATTTATTCTTCCTCACTTCTGCTCTTTGAGCACTGTCTGTACAGAGTGTGGAGGTCATGCAGCAACCTTCACTTCAGCCAACATGCTCTTTTTATCTTTCAATTACATCTGTCTAATTGCAGTGGTTTGCTATTTAAACATGGATGGTGTGTCTATCAAAGATTCCTCAAAACGCATATAAAAAGTCATCTAAAGCCACTTTATGAAATGCTCTATGTGTCAGACTTACAGCATATTTGTAAATGCTTACATTTACATGGACTCCCCTTATTTTTTTTGATAAATATCACCAGAAAAGGTAAGTCTTCTAAGGTAAAATACCATTGATTGAAAAGTGAACATATAAATAAATATTTTCTCTTAACTTCTTTTGATGAATACTAAAGCTTACAGTATATTTTTTTGGTGGCAGTTTACTGGTAGGAAAAAGATTTTTTTTCAGGAGATTACATAGATTAAGTTCTGACAGTCCTGTAAACTAGGCATTTCCTTTATAGTATCTCTGAAAATGCAATGATGTTTACTGCTTTAAATGAGTTCTTTTTTGTTGTTGTTGTTGTTGTAGTCCAAGAAAATAAAACCAATCCTTTAAAAAATTATGGACCATATGAATGTCTTGAGAGGATTCTGTTTTTGTAGTCTGTGCTGTGTTAAACACCTATAAATTATAAGAGAAATTAGAAATCACATATAAACTCTTTTAAATTTAATTATTTAGTTTGGATCCTATTAAATCCAGATGATTTTATGCAGTGCTAATTATTTGGAGTCTCAGCTTTGCTCTTGAGTTAGCAGTACCTGCTCAACTTTCCAACTGTAAAACAGTTTGAAAATCAAATGTAGCTTACATGCAAGACCCAACAAAATTAAAAGTGTTAAGTGCGTTTTGGCAGTTCACTTTTATTGTGCCCAGTCCTCAAATGTACCAGCAGATAATCATCTGAACGTTAGTTATTTTTCACATGCTTATGTGATCACACAAAAAGTACATGCTAAAAAGAAGCAGATGGTGACAGATGGGCAAGGTTGAGGAAGGTGGTTTGGGGAACCCAGAGAAATGCACTTCTGTAATAGTGTAAAAATAAAACTATTTGATAACCAACTTAGAAAAAACACAGAGATTATAAAATGACTTGATTTTTGAGAAATGTATAATATCTAGCTATGGTTACTGTTGAAAATGGAACTATGAAATTTTATTTTATCTAAGTACAAAAGTGCTTTTTTTGTACACTGACTAAAAATGTAGGTTTTAATTCACTCTTACTTCTCAGAGCCCATTTCTAAAGCATTTGCTTATCAGAATTCGGTATATTTTTCTTTTGAAATCTTTGTCTAATATCTGATGTAAAATACTGAGAATATATGAAACGCTTCTAAATATTGATAGCTCTTGGTAAAGAAATCTGTTTTACTGTGATAAATCATAGTACAAATGAAAATTAACTACATAAAAATTTAATATCCAAAAAATACATTAACTTCCTAAGAAGTAAGTAGAAGCATGGGAAAGATGAGTGTGAGGTAATGTAGATGAAGGGAACAGACAGAAATAAATTGGATAAAATTTTGATCAGTAAGGATTAAATGTGAGGGTAATGTCTAGTAGACTCTTCCAGTATCATCTTTAGAAACTCTTCATGAGAAATGAATGTGGCAGTTACACATGCTTGCATCTTTAATCTGTAGGCAGAAATAATAAAGTACATAGTTATGTTTAGAGTAGCCCTTCAACAAGGTTCTGCTGTGTTCCTACAAATTATGGAAGTAGATTTCTAAGATTTGTGAGAAAGTTATTTTTGCTAACATTGTGTTAAACACCAACATTTTATTTAATTAGGAATAATTTTTCCGACATCTGTGCCTGTAAAGGACTTTGAAAACCTTTCTCTTTCTGGCAGTCTTCAAAGATGTCATCACTAGTATTAGCAGGAAGTAAATTGAAGTCCCATCAGGGCACAGTAATTAGTTCCAGTTGTTGTCTGCTTCATTGTTAGAATTCATATTTAAGAACTTCTATCAGAGGAGTTGGCTTGGTACTTGATTTATTTCTTTACTATGGTCCTATTATGCTAACATTAACAATTATCCAATTTGTCTCATAATTGGATATTGTTTAAATGTGAAGTAAAATAGAATAAATCCTCCTCAACTTTTACAGCTAGTGCTTTTTACTAATTTAGAAGTTACGAGTTCTTACACTAGCTGAATCTCACATAAGCTTCTTTTTAATGTCATGAATCAGAATATTTGATATTTTAGTGGAAGCGCAACGTTTAATTATAAATTTTCTGAATCCTAAGGATAGACAAGACAATAACCCTAAGTTATTTAAGAAACACGAATGATGCCTATTTTTACTTGAGTTACAGTGACCCAGTTTCTTAGAATTCATTAATATCTATTGCTTTGTGACAAAGCAATAGAGAACTCTAGGAAGATAATATACATTTGTGACTTGGTTACTGGTATTTATACATTTGGCTTTTGTCTTAAGGGATTTTCCTGTTCTGACTTTGGTTTGCTTTTGAAATTTTGATGTTAGTTGCCTTCAGGCATTTGTGCAATGCTAGAAGGTAACATAAAACTTAGAGCAAATAGCATTGACATTTATAGATGCTGTAGCTTAAGAATTAGAGCAGTTGGACGTTGATTATAAAATAGAATGTTACATAAAAAATAGTAATATGAAAAAACATTGACAAACCATGGAACTCAGAATTCTCATGGATTATATACTTCTCTTGAAACTGTAATCTCTTTTAAAATCTGAATAAGAAAAATTTTGTCATTTGTTTTCAGATACCAATTTGATAAGATATCAAATGATGTGAAGAATATATAAATAACCTTTGTAAGTGAAGACGTATATAGATGTTTCTATGTAGCATATATATCAGTTACCTGAAATGTGGAGTTACCAGAGAAAAAACGTGAAAAAGTGGTAAATTGGTTCCTCCAAGTTCACAGTTTACTTTCACAACATAGGTGTGTAGACAGTTTGTTTAGATGTTTGATTTTTCTCCCATCTGTTCTGTCACGATTATTGATTGAGCAGCAAGCCACTCCAGGGCATACATCGCCTCCTCATAATTGCTAGCCTTGGGTGCATTGTTTGGCCTGGCTAGCAAACTGAGAAAGACGTCCCTTTACTCTTTCAGTAAATCTTGTTTGGTAAATGGTACTGGAATTAAAATGTTTTTGAAAATGCCTATTATGTTAATATTGGAAGCCTTTACTTGATAGTGTCATTTTCAAATACATAGTTTTAAAGTATCTTTTAAAATTACTGTTTAAGAGCTTATTTATGGATTCAAAATTGTTTCATTTACCTACCACTTTTAAAAAAATAAGTATAAGTATTTTCATCAGATGTTACCAAATGATTGGTTAGCTTATGTCTGCTTTGACCTGCTTAAATATTGGGTTTTATTATGTCTGAGAGGAAAGCAGTTTCTGGGTTCTGGCAGGGAAATTGAAACGCAGCCTGTTTCTTGGAGTTTGTACTATTTGACACTTGATTTGATGTGGTTTCTCTTCACTTGATGACATATACTTTGAGTACACTTTCTTTTGCCCCTTGGCTTTGTGGAGACTGTGTTGAGTGCCAGGCTATATCTCAGCTTATTAGGATGGCAGGCAGCACTAGGTGGCTGCACCCTGCTGCATTTGCAGTTTGGGGACAAGTCTGGGTCGTTTTCAGGTAAGACACGCTTAGGTCATTTCATCAAAATCAGTCTCCTCTCGACTTCTTACCAGAATATGTTCTGATATGCAGTTATAGCCTAGTAATATGAAGAGCCAGTTGAATGGGGCGGAAGTATACTTCCCTATTACTATACCTTTAGACCACTGTACTTCATACCCTTATCAGCCTCACAGTGACCAGGGAATTAATGAGCTGGTTTGCTACAGAAAAGTCATCATTTGAAGTGACCAGAGAGATTTTTAACAATTAGCTTAAACAGTGCAAATTTTACATGCTACCAGAATTTTAGAAAAAGAAGTACTTTGAGGAAGAAAAACGTTTTTTCCAAAAATAATACAGAAGATATATTTGGAATAATTAATTTGATTTGGAAATTTGAGAGTATTTCACAGAAGTATGTCTTTAAAGCATTCTATTTAAGAGAGAAAATATATAATACGAAGGGTGGAATATATTTCACATTGTGTGCCTGTGTAGAATGTAAGTCATTTTTATTTTTATTTCTTGAACATTTCACCTCACAACCTACATAGAGAATTTCTTTGTAGTTGATAGCAAAGCCTCTTAAGAGTGTGGCTGAGTTGTTAGGGTGTGTTCTTAGCAATGCTGAAGTCTGCATGTCAGTAACACAGTGCATTCCATCAATATTGTTGACCACACAGAGATACAGCATACAGTTCCAGTTACATCATCTTGTATCTGTATGGAAGTGTCTATGTATCAGATGCAAAACCACCTATATTGAGAATTAGTGTTTATTTTGCAAAGCTAAATAAAATGTATTTCATTTTATCTAATAGATGGTTTTTTTTTTGTTTTTGTTTTTGTTTTTTTACAATGCAGTTTTGGGTTTTAGTTGCTATTCTCTTCAAAATGAAGCCCTCTTTTTCTGTACTCCTACCCTTCTGGCTGAAAACCAGGTATTTAAACAAAAATAAAGGATTGCCAGTTCTGCCAGCTGGGGATGAGAACCCGGCTGGTGAAATGTGGGTTCAGAAGGCAGTTAATCCAGCTTTTATGCTTTTTATGGTTTTATGAAAAAAGAGGTTAAAAACCACATTTGGCTCCTTTTCATGTATGCCACTGTTTTGTTGCTGGTGTAGGAGTCCAGTTAAAGATTTGTTCGATGTTTGTCTGTTATTGGGTGAAATCCTGTATCAGTTAGATAAAGGTTCAGAAAAGAGTGTACTCCACTAATGAGGTTCGAGACAGTCACAGTTACTTTAACAGGTACATAGTGTATTTCCTTTAAGAAATAAAAAATCCTTATGCTTCTTTGCTATTCTTTGTATTGTTTGTTCCCATGTTACTTACTCACATACATAAAGTGTGACTGTTTTGTCTATTAAAAAAAAACAAAACTAAAGTTTCTCATTCAGAAAATGTTTTCTTTAGTTACAATAACTAGACTTTTGATCTTAAGTTACAGATGATTTTCTTGTTTTTTTTTTTTTTTACAACAAAGCAACTATATGGTTGAGTTTTTAAAATTCTGTCCTTCATCTTTAAATACTTCTGCTCAAATGCCTTTTGAGGAGGTAACTTTAATGTGACTGTCAGAAATACCCAAAATTCAATAAAGCATTTGATTAATTCAAAATAAGAATTTTTTTAGTTGATGAAATTCATATTATAGACCAGATTTTCTCAAAGCTTGAAAGGGTCGGATAAACTGAAGTTTAATATTAATTCAAATGTAGTTACCTAAGTAAAGTGCTGGACATTGTCTCTAGATAATGAATATTCCATTGGGCAAGACTCACATTTGCAGTTGTGTTTTTAACTTAGTGGTAGAACACTTTGCCTACCATGCACAAGGCCTTGGGCTCTCTAATTGCACATCCATGCTGGGGTCAGTACTCATAGTAAATTCCTGTGTTTGGATTTGAAGAGATTGTTCTAATGTAACCAAAGTGATACCTTTATGCCATAACTAACTAGTTTTTGTATCTGATATATTTTGAGATACATATGTGGACATATGCCACAAGGATTCCATAGCTTCTCTCCTCTCTTTCCCTCTCCATCCTCCTCTCCTTCACCTATCCACCTCCCGCCCCCCCCCCGCCCCCCCAGGGTTTCTCTGTGTAGCCCTGGCTCTCCTGGAACTTACTCTGTATATCAGGCTGTTCTCAAACTCAGATCCACTGCCTCTGCCTCCTGAGTGCTGTTCCACCACACCTGGCTAAAGTTTGTGGCTTCTTAGGCTTCAGATATAAAATATATAATATTTCAAAATAGTAAATACTGATATTTATTTCATTCATTATTTTCTGAAAGATTTTAAACATAGAAGGAAGGGCTCCCAAGAGTTGCCATATTTATTATTTTACTGCCATACCCTATACTGATCATTCTTTAAATTAAATTGTTTGATGTTTTCATCTTTCACTGTTTGATTTGTATTATTGCACTTTTTAAAAAAATTAAATTTATTTTGTGTATATAAGTGTTTTGCCTCTCTTACGTGTGTGCATTATCATGGGCACCAGGTGCTCACAGAGGTCAGAGAAGGATGTCTGCTCACTTTATACACTGGAGTTACAGATGATTGTTAGCTACCATGTGGGTTCTGAGAATGGGACCTAGCTCTTGTAGGTACTCTTAGCTACTGAGACAGCTTTCTAGGCCTGTTTTCTTTCTTGTTTTAAACTTACTTCTCAAAGTAAAATGTATAATGCACAATATGTGATCTTTCACCAGCATGGCCTAATTTTAAGTTGTTGGAGGGACTCAGAATGTGAAATGCAGTAGACTTGAAAGAAAATAAGCAAATATCCTAGCTGATGCTTTTCATTTGATTATGTAGATAGAGATGTACTTCAAACTCATGTAACAAAATTTTCATGACTTTTGCTTTTTGTACATTGAATGTTTCTAATTATAAGTTGTTTTATATAAGTAATTGAAGTTGTATTCATTGTTATATAAAATTCACTTCTTTTAAATTATGCTTTAACCATTAATGTACATGGCCTGGGCATGGCACTCCAGAAGCAGACAGACAGACTTCTATGAATTTGAGGCCAGATCAGTCTATATAGCAAGTTCCAGACCAGCCAAGGCGATACAGTGAGGGTGTCTCATAATGTAATAATAATAATAGTAATAATGCATTTTGCTGGTTTCATTTCTAGGTATTAGAAGATAATGACTATGGCCGAGCGGTAGACTGGTGGGGCCTGGGTGTTGTCATGTATGAAATGATGTGTGGGAGGTTGCCTTTCTACAACCAGGATCATGAGAAACTCTTTGAACTAATACTAATGGAAGACATTAAATTTCCTCGAACACTCTCTTCAGATGCAAAATCATTGCTTTCAGGGCTCTTGATAAAGGATCCAAATAAACGGTAAGCCTTGATAACATAAGTTGCTGATGAATTTGGTTAGAGAATTCATGAAGTATAATCAACTCCAGGAAGCATTGTATTTGGTGTAGACATTTTCCCACTGAGATACTGACTTATTTTTAAGTGCATAATATAGAACAGTTTAAAAACACATCAACTCTTTCCTAACTTAAAAGTATTATACAAACTTTCCAAATAAGGACTTTTGAGAAATTCCTTATGTATATTATGAGTAAACAATGTCTTGATTACCCTAATGCTTGATCTTGTAGGCATTGGGATGTTCCCTTTTCTCCTCTCAGTCTCTAGGGCTTTATATTTCTACTGACTCACATAACAGAAAGAAAAGGCTTGTTTCTGCTCTCCCCTCCCCATACTAGTTAGGTTAACATTTCTATTTTTTGTTAAGTAATTTTTTTCCAGGTATGGCTGAAAAATTGTAAAAGCAAGACACTATAATTTTGTTTTTACAGATTTTTTTTGGTTATGACCTAAACTCTCCTATAGGCTTTACTGCTCAGTCACTGTATTTTGTCCATTTATGTATTAATACACAGTATACTCACTAGTTATATGTGAAATCATTTGTTTATAAAATGCCCATAACTTGAGATAATGTATCTTCTCCCCTTTCCCATAATGTGTGTGTGTGTGTGTGTGTGTGTGTGTGTGTGTTGTGTGTGTGACAGAGAGAGAGAGAGAGAGAGAGAGAGAGAGAGAGAGAGAGAGAGAGAGAGAGAGAGAGACTGAGATTATACTCTCCCCATAAGTATCAGAACTTCCTTGAAAGTTCATTAAACTCTAGGCATCTAGAGGATAGGTGACTTCATGTTTTTGGTCGTCCAGAACACCAGTGGTTTTTTTGATGTTTTTTTGTTTGTTTTGTTTTGTTTTTGTTTTTCGAGACAGGGATTCTCTGTGTAGCTTTGCGCCTTTCCTGGAACTCGCTTTGTAGACCAGGCTGGCCTCGAACTCACAGAGATCCACCTGTCTCTGCCTCCCAAGTGCTGGGGTTAAAGGCTTGCGCCACCACCGCCCTGCTGCTATAGTTTTTTTATGATTCATGATTAACATATATTTAGAGACTCTTTAATGAGTGAAAGAAGTATGTGAATTCTTAGTACTTGGTCTTTGTCTACTTTAGCAGAGATTTTTCACTGTAGGTATCTACTTTTTAAATTTATAAGAATGTGGGGCTGGAAAGATGGTGTAAGTGGTTACATGACTTGCTGCTGTGGCAGAGGGTCCAGGTTCTATTCCCAGCACCTACCTAATGGTTCACACCCATCTGTAACTCCACGTCACGGGCTCCAACACCCTTTTCTGACCTCCTGAGGTGCACCAAACAAGCACAAGATCCACAAATGTGCATGTGGGCAAAACACTCATGCACGTAGAGTAAAAAATAAATTTAAAAGTAAATAAATTTTTAAGAATACCATGATGCTTTAAGCAGAAATAATCAGATACAATAAAGAATTTACCATCACTTTTTAAAATTTATTTTAACTTTCTTTGATTCTTTGTGTATTTCACATCATGCATTCTGATCCCACTTATCTCCCTGTCCCCTCTCAACTGCCCTCTGCCCTTGTAACCTCTTTCCCAAAACAAAACCAAATTTAAAAGAAAAAACAAAATTAGAGCGAGAGAAGAATCTTGTTGTGGAAGCTGTAGTGTGGCTCATTGAGTCACAGTTTACCCTTTAGTCTGTTCATCTTTACTTGCAAGTGTTCATTGCCATGAGTCACTGGTCTCAGGGCTCAGGCTTCTGTTATGCCACTGATTATATGGGCTCTCACTGAGCTGCTCTTGGACACCATGTTGTCCTGTGTCATGGAGATCCTGCTGTTTTGGATCTGTAGGTTCTTCCCTTTCACGTGCCCTAGCAGTTCGTAGATGAGGTGGATGTTGAGGTAGGCTAACTCAGCCCTGGTTCTGGGCTTGGGTGGTAGTTGGATTGGTCAGCTTGTCAGGATTTCCCTATTGTTACCGCCTGGGCCAGCTCTCCTGCGCGGCCTAGGGTAGCTCACCCAGTGGAGCCTGCAGCAAGGAGTGGGCCAGTTCTCCTGCTCTCAGGGCCTCAGGTCCAGCTCCCCCACACTCACACCACGAGGGCTAACTCTACTGTTTTGCCCAGATGAGGTACAGGGCCCTCTCTCCTGATTGCTGTGGGGAGCATATTGGGGTGGCAGGTTCAGCTGTCTTGCTCTGATGGCCTCAGGGCTGGCTCACCTGTGTCCCACAGGGTCAGCACTAATGTGCTGCCCTGGCTGGAGGCAGGGATAGTCCTCTCACTCTTGAGACACTGGCCAGCTCTCTTGCCTGCCGCAGGTAACAAGAGGTGGAGGAGGGGCATCTTTCCCTCACCCATGCCCCTGCATGGCAGATGGGGAAGGGTTGGCTCACCTGTGTCCCTGACCACAGGATCAGCTCTAGTGTGCTGCCCAGATGGGGGCAGAGCCTGCTCTCTTTTGTGCTGCAGCTGGTGAGGGTCAGGGTTAGCTCTCCTACTCTTGTGATCCTGGGGCCTGCTCTCTCACCTGCTCAGGTGGTAATGGTGGTGTCTGAGGGCCATGTTACTGCAGGGGCCATACTGATCTGGGTGGCCTGTGCGGCCACGAGGGGCACTATGACTTCCAGGCCTGAACTGCCCCTCAGGAGAGCTTGCCCCTGCACTAGGGAAAGATGGCCCTACTCCTCACCACAGGTGTACACCTCACCTAGGCAACACACTAGAGCTGACCCTGTGGTCCGAGCTGGACACCCTCACCCTTGTCTGCCATGTGGAGGCATGAGTGAGAGAAAGATGCCCTCCCCCAAGACTTTGTTTTATGAAGACCAAAGAGCATATTAAATGATCTTAGTGACTGAGACGTTTCCTTAGACTTCTTTTTGTTTGTTTGTTTTTTGTTTTTGTTTTTGTTTTTTGAGACAGGGTTTCTCCGTGTAGCTTTGGAGCCTGTCCTGGAACTCACTCTGTAGACCAGGCTGGCTTCTAACACACAGAGATCTGACTGCCTCTGCCTCCTGACTGCTGGGATTAAAGGCAAGGCGTGTGCTACCACTGCCTGGCTTCCTTAGACTTCTAAAGTGTTTTTGTTTTTGTTTTTCCTTTTTTCTCCTCTGGGTACTTTCCTGTGAATTAGGGGCCTTCCAGGGTAGATACTTATAAGCATTTCATATACAGAAGGTGAGTGATTTGTTTGTGGTCTCACTGAAAGTTCATGTGGAACAGGAATAGAAATCCAGATTTCCTGATATGTGCATAGTGTTTCTTATATATCTTGTATACAGTGCACCAACTTCTCAGTATAGGTTTTGAGATGTATTACATTTATGGTGATTATTTCACAGTTAAGTAATGAGCAGAGTTTGCTGAAAGATTGTTCTTAAGCAGAGCTATGCCTACCATTTCATCCTTTTGGGTCAGGGAGAATTTATTATTTGACTTGGTTTCAAGGGTAGTGATTTTTTATCCCATTTCTTTCTGACTCTTCCAGATAACTTTGGTCATTCTTTGTTCTGTGGGTTGTCTCTTCAAGTGGCTGGCAAAACAAAGTCTTGTTTGTGTTTTTTGTGTATCATTAATTTATCTACTATTGGCTCATTCCCATCATACAGATAGCACATAGTAGTTGCTTAGGAACTTTTGAATATATGTTAGGTAATTTTCAAGAATGTTAGGGCCCTGATACTTATTTTCTTCTCTCAAGCTTATAAAGCTCTTTTATATAATGTGTCAAACCTCTGTACTGCTGCATCAAAGTACTGAGGATGCAAAGATGAATAGTATGAGCACATCTTTTTATAGATTTGTAGAATAACAAAGGGCACAAACCTACACATGTATGAAGCGTGATCCTAATTAGTGTTCACAATGAAAGCCTGAAGTCAGATATGGAGGGTGAAAGCTGAAAGATCAGAGAAGCAGAGCAGCAGCCAATAGAAACTTCTTACCTCTCCACATCCTCAGACCAAATGAGGGGGCTGAGATCCTGTCTCCACCTGCCTTATATTTCTGTCTTCACCTCCCGAGTGCTGGGATTAAAGACTCTGTTTCTCTTTTAGACTGGATCAATCTCCTGTAGCCCAGGGTGGCCTTGAACTTCTGATCTTCCTGCTTCCTCCTCCCAAGTGCTGGGATTCAAGTGTGAGCCACCATTGCCTGGTCTCTGTGGTTAACTAGTGGCTGCTCCACCCTCTGATCTCCAGGCAAGCTTTATTTGTCAGAACACAAAATATCACATAACACCTGGATATTCTTAGGCCATACTAGGTGCAAATGCTCTTGAGATCATTAGCTTAGCCTAAGAGGCTGTGAGCACCTGAACTGGCTCCAGGCATTATCTGCATGTAAATACAGCTAGGATTGTATGAGAACATAGCATTGGAAAAGTTCAGTGACTAGACTGTAGAGTATGAGCTGAGCTCTAGTGAATGATGAAACAAGTGTATTAGATGTAAGGATTTTATGTTTCTTAGGAAGTAATCTTTATTCAGGGAAGGATGAGAAACCAGAATTTTTTAAAGAAAGATGGTATAATGAGATCTGTGTGATGAGAAGGCAGCCCTGGCAGTTGTGGTGTGGTCTGATTGGAAAAGCAAAGGGCAGGAATGCAGAACACTGTGCAAAGCCTGTATGGCAGATACATCACTTAGGATGCTGAGGCAAGAGAATTTCGGGTTTAAAGCCAGCCTGAGCTACATAGGGAGATCATATTTTAAAAACAATTGACAAAAATTTTTACATAAAGTAGATTCTTTTTGAAGCAAAGGTTTTGTTTTTGTTTTTTTTTTTGTTGGTTTTTTTTTAAAGTAAAAAAGCAACAAATACAGTTTTGAATAAGTAGAAATGGTAAGGAAGTTGGTGTGGGGAATCCTAGAAGTGCCCAGCTAGGGTGATTAATTTGGGGAACAAAAAGGCAGAGTCTGTAGTGGTGGATGCTGAGAGGAACTTTAGACATACCAAGTCTGAGGTTTCTTTGGCAAACCAAGATGGAAATGTCAAGTAAGCATCTGGAGGAAATGCAACCAGTGCTTAAAAGAGTCACAGTAGGCAGCTGTGATTTGGGTGGCCACTGACATCTGGGAGGTCCCTGGAGGTGGGCAAGTAGCACAGGAAGGAAAGGGGAGGAAGAGGAGGGCCTGGGACAGAAACCTGGGAAATGATCAGTTTTCCTCTAGGAAGCAGATAAACCAGCAACAGCCCCCAAAAGGCTTTGAACATAATCAGGTATTGAAATTTCTTTTTAAATTCAGCCACTTTAAGTGATGCCTGAATTTTTCTAATTTTCTTTACTGAATTGATGTGAGTTCTCCTAAAGGATTAACCATTGTTGGGCTTTTTTTTTTTAACATAATATTTTTATTAATTATTATTTGGGAATTTCACATCATACATCCTGGTCACACTCACTTCCCAATCCTCCCAAGTCTGCCTGCCTACCCTTGTGACCTCCCTCCCAAAAAAGAAGAGGAAGAGAAAGAACTACCATATGTTCAATTTCTGTTGCACATATACTCACTGGAGCATAGTCCAACTCCCATTGGCCAGCCCCTTAGAGAAAACCGAGTCCTTCCTCCCTCACCCCCACCAGAAGCTTATTCTCTGTTGCTGTGTGACCCTTCTGCATGTCTTTCCTTTATATCCTCCAGCACAGCTTACATGAAGATCATCACCTCATGCTGGGTATAAGACTATAGGAAATGGGAGTTCTGTGATGTTCCTCAGAGAACACACGGGAGCTAAAGGTTTATTTGGTGTTGTGATGTTGAAATGTAATGGTCTTAGGCATGAATGAGTTCAAAGCATCAGTTCAAAGCATATTTTGACACCATTTTGAAGTCTTTAAATTATATATTAGGGAGCCATTGACATTGAAATGTTTGACAGCTTCACACTTTGAAGAAACTTATGCTAATTGATTTCAGCTTCTAAAATGAAATCTACAACTGCAATCTCAGATTGCATAGCATTCACGAGCACTCTTTTGTGTATTTTGACAAACATGCTAGCTATGTTCTAAGCCAATTATTGCAAAAGAACTGAGGCTTTATATAAAAATGAGTAAATCCAGATTGTTGTTTTAACTTGTAGAATGGCTGCTTTTCTACTTCATGTACCTTCTCAAGTACATATAAGATGTAAAGAATATTGTAAACTATAAACAAACTATAAACTGTGAGAAAATAAGAGTTCTGCTTTTTTACGCAAACTGCTTTGATTTATACTTTGAAATATTAAATTCCTTTCAGAAAGAAATATTTTGGTATTTTTGTTTTTCTTGTTCCTTAAGCCAAGCTTAGAATGACTTACGAACCCAGTACTGATTTAGAATTACTAACCCAGTACTGATTTCTGCCTCCCAGGGGTGCCAGCACACCTGGAAAACAGTGAGTGTAGAGATCAGATGCTAAATCTGAAATAAATGCAAATCACCAGACTGAAGGTTCCAGATAAGAACTCTGCTATCATATTTTACAATCTAATGTCCATCTCTCTAGTGGAGTATAGTTAAAGAATTCTCTGTAGATCCTAGAGTAGGCTTTCTTGCATTTCACACCAAAGCTATTTATGTATCCACTAGTTACATCAGGTTTCATTTGACGAGTTAGGTCCTTCTCAGATGTGGAGCTCTTACCCCTGATAACCACAGTTCAGGGACAGTTGATCTGTCCTTATTTTTCCATGTTTAGTTTTTTCCTCTATCTAGTGGTGTGTTAATGTTAGTATGTACAGATCACCGGAACTAGCTGTTTAAATTTCCAGGGATGTTGTAAGCTGTACCTGTTATTCAATAATCATTGATTTTTTAAAATGAAATTATGCAAATTGAATCAAGAATAGTGAAAGCAAAGTAATATCATACTAATCACTCTAATGATTTTGTTCCATAGTATTCTTGTCTTGTTTCTGAGTGGTGTTTGTGTGGAAACAATAGGTGATTTGATTTTCTACTACAGTGTTTTAAAATTGGCTATGGGGGTAGCATTTCTACTACTAAAACTGACCAGTCCTCCAAGTCAGTGTTTGTTGCTTTGATTCTTTGGAGCTAAGAAAGTGGTGAAGGAGAGGTTAATAGTACAGACTCAGTTGGAGAGCTTTTGGTCTGTGACATTGTGAATGCCAGGAGAGGAGAGTCAGTGCTCTTCCCTGTGGAGAGTTTCACATCAGCCAGCTCTCACTGACAGAAGTCATATTTGCAGTTTCTCATGGCACTGTCTTCTCTGTATTTAATATGAACAAATGAAACAGTGCCCATGACAGAAATAATTAGAAAGCATACACATTGATAGCTGAGTTTGGAATTGAGCAAAAATGAAAGATTTTCCCTGATAATTTTGTGGCTGATTGATAATGGAAATATTCTATACCTTTTTTTGTATTTATTACACTTCACATCCTTTATAATAGTAAACATCATAATGAACTCATACACATATATGTGTCTGTGCATGATTAAGTACTCAGAAAGTTTACTGTGTTAGATCCAAACTCCATTGTGGAAAAGTTCCTTTACCTTTTTTTTCTATTGTTTATTTATTTTGTTTTCCTTCTTATCCCTCCTTTCCATTCTTATTTTTTCATGTATGCTTTAATGAATAGGTACTAAATTAAACCATAGTAACTAGAAAACACTTGATTTTTTTTTTCCTATCAGGTCACATATTGTTTAAATAAAAATAACTTTAAAACTTGGGGTGTATTTTTAACTTTTATTTTTATATTCTTAATTGCATAGCAAATTGACCTGTAAGGATATTTCATAGATAACAATATTGTTTCTGCAATTCTTTTGAGATATGAAAGCAGTCTGAGTTTTTATTTGGAACAGTGCTCTCCAGAGATATCTTACTTGTTGTTCTTTTTGAGACATGGTCTCAGTCTCTCTCTGTAGCCTTGGCTGTTCTGGAACTCACTATGTAGACCAGGCTGGTCTTCTCAAAATCAGATCTGTCTCAGCCTCTCCAGTATTGGGATTAACTCTACCAGGATCACAGATATTTCTCTAACCAATTGTTTACTTTAGGATTTACATTAGCAAAGGAACATTTTGACTCAGTTACGCAGAAAGGAACAGTTATTATGGCTTCCCTTTCTTATAACATGACCCCATGTATTTCTAAATCTTGAAGCCCCAGAGGGACTGTATTATCTCTCTCTCCTTGAGAGTGGGAGCATTGGCCACTTGTCCCTTCCCTCCTCCCTAGAAGTACTTGCCTCTTCAGGGCTCTCTCCAAAGCCTTTGTCTTTTACCTCGATCTAAGGGTGGTTCTTATTTAGTAGTATGTTTGGAAATGGTAGACACTAAAGTTATTTAATTTTTATGACTATTCATTTAAAAATTCTAACAATAAATTTTATCTGCACAAAAGTTTTTATTGTGTGCCTTACGTCAGTGTTATATTTTCATTAAATTGTATTTCTATACTCACAGCCTTGGTGGAGGGCCAGATGATGCAAAAGAAATCATGAGGCATAGTTTCTTCTCCGGAGTAAACTGGCAAGATGTGTATGACAAAAAGGTAAGATGTCTCTGTGGTACTGTACACAGGAGAAAGTTATGGGAATAGACGTTAATGATGCAATGATACTTTCTATTTTACTTTGTGTTTAAATGATGACGAAACTTCTCAGCGCAAATTTTTATTTATAATTTTGTGCATCTTGAAAACCTCAAGATTGTCAAAGAGTTTATCTTTTCTTCATAATAATTTATTCAGCTTCATTTCTTCCAGTTGAAAAAAAAAGACACCTGACATTTTAGTTTTTTTCATTTAGATAAGCCAAAAAAGAAATAATTTATAAAAATTGCCTTTATGTCTTTAGTTCAAAACATTTCACATTCAAATATATAAATCCTTATTTTTAAAACAGTTTGCAGAAAAAAAAGTTTTTGTATTTAACAAAGTAATGTTTTATGGTCTTATTTGTATTCTTTCTGTTGCTTGTAACGTAACTGTATTTCCCACAGAAATGATTGCTACCAATTATGTATCTTTATTATTATTATTGTCATATGCATTTTCCTGTTGGTTTTTTGTTCATTCTTTGAGACTGTGTGTCACACTTGGCTCAGGCGGTCGTGGAGCTGCTGTGCATTCTGGGCCTGCCCTCAGCCACAGTGGCTATCTACTCTGGCCCTCACAGTGCTTGGCTTCAGATGTACAGCACATGCCTGCCTCTATCAGTTTTAGTATTTCCTTTGCCTTCAGATATTGTTAATACTGACTTTGATTTTTAAATGCTTCCATCATTGTGTGTGTGTGTGTGTGTGTGTGTGTGTGTGTGTGTGTGTGTGTGTATGTGTATGTGTGTATGTGTGTGTGGTGGTGGTGGGAGGTTGAAGTCAGATGTCAAGTATGTTCTGCATTCTCTTGCACTGAGCCTGGAGCTCACTGATGAGGCTGGCCTGGCTGGATTGAGCTCCAGGGACCTGCTTCTCTCTGTCCCCCAGCTGTGGGGAATCACTGTGTGCTACCGTGCCTAGCTTTTTACATGGGTGCTGGAACTCTGAACTCATGGTCTCATGTGTGTGTGCCAGTTACTTCACCTCATGAGTTATCTCCCTAACTTTTTACATAAAATTGTAATGTGAAATTTGGATGAAGTTTAATAATTTACTAGATATTTTATCTCATTATTTTGTCTAATACAGCCATTTCTGGATTTCTTTATTTTTTATCTGAATCTTTGTTTTGTGCTAACTACTTTCTTTCCTCTTTGAGCCCCATGAAAGGATGACAGTACAAATCACATGGGAAATGACCGGTGCTTCCTTTCTATGTCACATTGGTGGCAGTGGGAAATTTGGTGATTTTCTTTCCTTTTCTGTATCCTAATGATTGTCCATTTAAACACTTTGCTCAAATCTTCACTTCAACAAAGCTCACGTTTTGAATTCCTAGTTTATGAAAGCACGTGTATGTACTAGGTCCTTCACAGCCTCTAGGAAACTCAGGAGCATTGTGAAAGATGTGAATGTTTATTGACTTGTTATAGACAGTTGCATCCACTTCATAGCATAGATAATGACTCTTAGGAGATACACGTGTACCCAAGAAAGCCTTTGTGTATTGTGCTCTTGTTTTATCATGTCTCTGCACTACAAAAGAACTGAGAGAATGCATGGTCAGGTGTAAGCACCCTCACTTAATAGTCGAAGGGCTACTGATTTGAACCCGAGGAATGCAATCAGGTCACATTAGAGGAGCCACAGCACAACTGAGGCTGTGACAACTTTATTGAGAGCAATCCGACATTTTATACCTTTGTTAGAAACAGAAGATAATGGCAATTGCCCGGATCAATACAGTTGCAGTTGCCAAGATACAATGACGTTTGCAAGTCATTATGCAAGATTCATGTCTAAGACCAATTGTCCTGTCAAGTTTCCATGCTTCCTTGACTACTAAGGGAACATACAGAGACAAAGCAGCCTGAATGTTTCACTGCCTGAGGGCATGCATCAGTTTTTCAAGAACTGGAAGGCACATTGTGCCCCTGGAGCCATGGACTCTGAAAAACCTCTGATACATGCCTGTCAAGGCAACTAGGCCTGCAGTAGCTGGGAATATAAAACAATAAACTGTAACTTAATGTCACCGCTTGAATATACCCTCTCCATGAAGTACTCCTTCCCAAGAACAAGAGATCATGTGTGGTTTAGTGGCAGGACTCTTGCTTAGCATTTATAAGGGTGTGCATTGCACCCCAGTACCAAATGTGCAAAATAAAGAAAAGTAACTAAAACTGGAAAGAAGGAAGGTAACATTACTCTAAGAGACAGTGGTCAGGACACACTGTGGCTCTGCTAACCAATGGAAAGAGCTTCTCAGTCCTGTGAAGAAACTTCTGTGTGGAGCATGGCTTTCCTTAGCAGTGCTCAGAGGGTCGCACTAAATAGCTGTTGATGAAACCAGAGAGAGCTTTCAAATCCAAGCAGTGTTTCTGTGAAGAAACACCCTGCCCATCTACTGGGAAACATATATTCAGAGTAAAGATGATCCTCCAACTAAAATAATCAGATACCCATCTTGTGAGGATAGAAATTTGATAAGAACAGAAGCTACCAAAATGTAACTTTGTGAAATTTATGTAAAGAAATTATTTTAAGTGTAAAGCACATTACAAGAAATACAAGCACATAAATGTCAGTTTCTTTAAACAGTAGATTTACCATTGACTCATGCCTTCCCTAGGTGTCTTCTTGTCAGGTAGGCAGCTGGTGTTTTCAGACAGCCTCATATACTCGGGAACAGTCTTACCACAGCTCTCTACAGTGTTGTATCCTGGGTTCATATAGGACAAATAATAAGAAACCAACTTTCAGGTCTTCGGATAACGTTAGCAATTTTAATGAAGTTAGTAAGAAGTCAGGTGTTTTGTAAATATGAATCATGAAGTAAACTAAAGTTGAACAATTTTGTCTTTAAAATGTGTATAAATTGGGCTATTGAGATGGCTCAGTGGATAAAAGGCATTGTCCCCAGGCCTGCTGACCTCAGTTCTGTCCCCATGACACACATGGTAGAAAGAGGTAACTTACTCCTGCAGGCTGTCTTCTGACCTTCTTCCCATGTGACCTGTGCCACATGCAGACCCTTCTACCCACACTCAAATAAATAAATACAATAAAAACTAAAATGTGTAACATGCGTAACTAGGTTTTTCATCTTTAATTTGGATACTTTGTTACTTATTAGTAAACTTTGTGTGTTTATTATTTCATATATCAGTCCACAATTAATGCCCAGTTTTCTAATTAAAATTTCTTTTGAGAAAGTCTCACTGTGCATGTGTGCATGCGTGCATGCATGCATGCATGTGTAGTGTCCATGACTATGTAGTTTCCATGGAGGTTATAATATTACAGATGGTGGTGAGCTGCCATGTGTATCCTTGAGCCTGGAGACCAAACTCCAATCCTATACAAGAAGAGCAGCTACTCTTCACCATGAAGTCCTCATTCCAATCCCCAGCCTCAGATTTTCAAAGAATCAAATTAATTTAGATTTTACTGATTTTTCTCTATTCTGGGTTTGTTTCTGATTTATTTATTTATTTATTTATTTGTTGTGGGGGGGCTCTTAAACGCAAGGTCTTACGTATGCTAGAGAAGTGTGCTGCCACTGTGCTACATCACTAACCCCATTTGATTATTTCATTATTTTGCTGCATTCAAGTTTACTTTGCTAGTTTCCTTGGGTTAGAGCCATAATTATTGCTTTTGAGACCTTTTTTGTTGCTAACGTATGTACTTAATTAAGCACAAAGTTTTTCTCTAGGCCAACAGTTCTGACCCCTTTGGGGGTTGACGACCCTTTCACAGGGGTCGCCTAAGACCATTGGAAAACACAATATGCATTATGATTCATAACAGTAGCAAAATTACAGTTATGAAGTAGCAACAAAAAAATTTTATGGTTGTGGGTCACCACAACATGAGGAGCTGTATTAAAGGGTCGCAGCATAGGGAGGCTGAGAACCAATGTTCTGGGGACTTTTAGGTCTGGGTTGGTTTTTTTTTTTAAGTACATTTTCATTTAGAAAATGTTTTAAATATTTTATTTATATAACATGTAGAAAAGAAAAAAGAACAGCTAAATATTAGGGGGTGAGGAAGAGCCAAATTGCCGTTCTAACTATAGAAGTTCATTGAGTTGGCTTTGAGTCTGGTTAATTACTTTTTTGTGTGACTTTTTTTTTTTTTATAACAAAAGTTGAAAAGTTAAAAAAAATTAAATTATCAGGGATAGAGCAGGGAGGAGAAGAAGACAACACAGATTCTGCTCTAACTCCATAGCATGTTTTACCGAGATGCTTCTGTGGCTGTGGGACACATGTTCTGTTAAGACAGCAGATGGTGCGGTTCATGTCGGCGGCGTTCTTCCCGGGGCTGGTGCTCTCTGTTACTGACAAGCAGTTGTGGAAATCTTCAGCCACAATTGTAAACATCTTTTTAAGTTTGCGTTTCTTTTTTGGTTTTGTTTGTTTGTTAATTTTTTTTCAGTGATCCTCCTTAAGCCCAGATCTCTCCACGTGCCAGGCCAATGCTCTGCAGCAGAGCTGCATTATATATATATATATTAAATATGTGTGTGCGTGTGTGTGTGTGTGTGTGTGTGTGTGTATAATAAGTCTTTGCTCATCAATTTCCTCTTGTCTATTTAAATTATAAATAAGTAGATTCTGTTTTAGCATGTAGCTTATTGTTGTTTTCTCTTACTCACTGGATAACATGACTTAATGAAATGTAATGTATAGCTATCTTCATTTAATTCATTTATTGATATAGTTGTCTGGCTGATTTTTAGTTTGTGTTTTTTGCCTTTCTCTTTGCCTACCTCTTTTGTGATTTGGTGGGTATCTCTAGTTCGCCTTTCCCTCTGTCACAGTCTGACTAGCCATCTCTGTTGTTTCACTGTTGGAGGGCTGTCTAGACTCTGCAGTGTGGGTTTCACCCCGTCTGCTTTCAGCTCCGACTGCATCACATTCAGCAGCAGCCTTTCCTCTCTTCCGTTCTGTGCTGCCATTGTCTAAGATCTGTTTCCTTTCACACGGTAAACATGACAGTAGATGATAATTATAATTTTTGCTTTATAGATAACTGTTCTGATGTTTGCGGTGTTAGGAAATAAACCTAGGCTGCATGCTTGCTAGGGAAGCTCTTTACCATAGGGCTATACTCTGGAGAGCACTGCTTAAAAGTGGTTAAACATGCTGTAAATTCACCATCAACCATAGGTTCATGCATCTACCTGATGTGTTTCCTGTGAGTTTTTCTGAGCTTGCATTCTAATGCTGACTTTAGCTCTACACTTTAGTCATTGACCTTTCTGGCATTGATAACATCCATAGAAAGGAAATATAATACTGAAAATAATGGAAATGTGACATTGAAGAAAGGGAGGAACAACAATTTAAGGAAAGATAAAATAGTAATAAGTGGCATGCCTGACTGGAGAGTTGCCTAGTAACATACTTAGTTTTCAAACAGCGTTGCTCCTGTGCTTGGTGTAAGGAGATGACATGCAGTACAGGGACCTTTTCTAGAGTTCTTGGTATAGCAGTTGGGAGAAGCATCTAGAAAAGAATCCCATTAAAGGTCTGTCTCAATGATTTTCTTAGTTGGGGTTTTATTGCTGTGAGGAGACACTATGATTACCGTAACTTTTATAAAGGAAAACATTTAATTGGGGCCAACTTACAGTTTCAGAGGTTTAGTTCATTATCCCCATGTCAGGAAGCATGATAGCATGCAGGCAGACAAGAGTGCTAGAAAAGGAGTTGAGTTCTACATCTGGATCCTAAGGCAGTGGGAAGAGAATGCCACACTGGGCATGGCTTGAGCATCTGAGACATCAAGCCCACCTCCAGTGACACACTTCCTCCAACAAGGCACATCTACTCATATAAGGTCACATCTCCTAATAGTATGCGTATTCAAACACATGAGTCTATGGAGGCCATTCCTATTCAAACCACCACAATGATGTGTGTTAACTTGCCTTGGAGAATAGAATGGAGGCATCAAGAAAGGAAAGGGAAGTGTAGATTCTATAGATAACTAAGAAATAGGAACTGATTTTAATCTAAAAAGTATAAGGAAAAAGGCTCTTGCCACTTGAAGAGTGTTTAATCCAAGAAAAAAAAATGTCTAAGGAACCAACATTTGCGTATGAACAGGGAAGAATGTGAATGTCTGGGGAATCAGAGTATATAGTTGTAGGATAGATTGCCGCTATAGAAAAAAAGGTTGATAAGTCAGTGGGAAGTGAAGGTTTAAAGTGGAGAATAAGAATGCAGATGAGTGGTACTAAATATTGGGAAACATGCATGGTCAAAAATGGAGTTTGGCCGGGTGGTGGTGGCACACGCCTTTAATCCCAGCACTTGGGAAGCAGAGGCAGGTGGATCTCTGTGAGTTCAAGGCCAGCCTGGGCTACCAAGTGAGTTCCAGGAAAGGCTCCAAAGCTACACAGAGAAACCCTGTCTCGAAAAACCAAAAAAAAAAAAAAAAAAAAAAAAAAGAACACAGACAGCTGTCAAAAGTAACATTAGTTATTCCATATAATATATATAGCATAAGCTTTAATAAATACCTGTGGACAAAATAGACATAGATTGTTTTTTATAAGAATCTCACCTAAAACAAAATCTGGAAAAAAATCATAATCAATAGATATATTTAATGGCCAAGTGTCAGAGCAGTGCAGACGGGAAGCAGTGTTTGGCTCTGAGTGGATGTCAGTACAGAGTATATCAAATGTGACAAATGACATACATAGTTCAGGTGTAAATGTCAGTAGTGTAATCTTTAGTGAACATACATTCTGTACCAAATTATATGAAGAACCGCTTAAAATGCAAAGAAAACTGATAGAAGTGCATTAATTTAACACAAGTAGACCCATCCTATTAGTTTTATTAATTATTAAAAAGATTCAGCTTTTGGTTTTATTTTCTTGATTCCTGATCTAATTTTTGGTTTTCTTCTTTCTATGGATTTAACTTCCATGCAATGCTTGGTGTAGCTAAAATACCCACTGTGGTGGTTCAAGTTTATGGCATATGAATATTTATGGTATATAAACATGGTATAGACCTTGAACCCCTTGATACATTTTGCATAGGATTGAGGTCAGACATCTGAACTTCAATTAATATCATATGGTTATGGAAAAATGAAATACACTTATTTCAAATTTCTATTTTTATGTCAAGAATGCATTGGTATTATAGAGCTTTGTGTATAATATAGTTAAATAATATATGCCATAGGTGGATTCATTTTATGTGCACATATTCCCTATTCTTGCTTTTTCTAGTACACGTACACAGACGTACACAAACCATAAAGTGAGTTTTTTTTTTTTTAAAGATAAACAGGGATAAAGTAAATCAGAATTCCTACATAAGATTAACTACTTTAATCATATTGCTTTAAAGAGATAAAAATATAGTAACAGACTACTAAACCTAAGAGTGCTACCCATTATTTTTTGTTGTTGTTGCAAATGTCTTTCTTCTGGTATTTTTGATCCATATATACAAGCACATAATGATTGAGATTGCTATGGCTTGTAATGCAGTTATGACACTATAATCATGGTCTGTCACAGGAAGAGCGAGGTAATACTCTATTTCTTAAGCACCACAGCCTGAAAATAGAAAACAGACAAACAAACAAAAATTAAATGTACAGGTACCTGCTAGTCACAAGTGATTTGATGCTAAGGAAAGCCTGAGGAGACTTGCTCTCAAACATCTTAATCCTACACTCATGTTGTATTCCCAGTCCAAGTGGAAATAGGGATTGTGATTTACTCTCACGAATTTAGGAAAATTGTCTTTCCAATGTATTCCTCTACTTATACTGTAAAGAAACATAAATGTTTAATTTTAGAAAGATAGTGAATGTTAGTGTATAACTTGATAGAAAAGCAATGTGGAAATAATTTAAGGGGTTGTAATTTTCCTAGTATTTCCTAAATGTATTTGAGTTTGTACACATAAACCTTGCTTTAAATAAGCCTTTTCAATCATCTGAAGTTAATGTCTTGAACACATGTTAACTGTCTATTATAATAACAAAATAATATAGATAATCAGCACAAAAGGAGAACAGGCTTATTTGACTTACAGTTTTGGAAGTTTCTGCATATGACTGGCCATTCCTATTTCCACTGGACTTACAGTGAGACAGACGGCGGCACATCATGGTACATGGTACATGGTGGAACAAGCTGCGCAGTATGGCAGCAGTGAAGGAGAAACAAAAGGAAGAAACTGTAGGTCTGTGATCACTTTCAAGAGCACAGTGATCTAAGACAAAGCTAGGTGTCCCATCTCCTAAAAGTTCATCACCTTTCTGAAACCAAGGACTTAAACACATGGACTTCTGCGGACATTCTAGATCCATACTGTAGTAGCCTATAATCTTGATCCTACTGTTTTGATCAGTTAGAACATCTTCTAAAAATACAATGACTTTAAAGAAAGATCTGCTTCAAGTATAATGCATTTGTTGGGAAAATATATTGTTTATACTTTAATGATATGGTTGTTATTTATTGAATTAGCACATAAGAGCTAACTAATTTATAGTTAGGTGATTCTGATTTGCTAGTAATTACCGTTTCTAAAGGGAGGTTTACTGTGCTAACTGATAGAAGACTGTTTTGAAAGAGGTGCCTAGAGGAAATAGATGGAGTGATACTATTGGCTTAAGGCCAACATAAAAAAAGATCATGGAGTTGGTGAGTACTAGGGTGACCATAACAAAATACCACAGACTAGGAGGTTGGTTTTTTGTTTTTGTTGTTTTTTGTTTTGAAAGAAATAAGGGGGTGGGGGGAGCGCGAGCGATTGTTGCAAGTCCAAAGTCAAGGCTTAGTTTCTTTTGTTTATATTTGGTGAGCTTTTCTTGGGTTTTGATATGGTCTTTCCTTAGTTCATATATTTCCTTTTGTGTCCAGATTCCCTGTTTTTATAGACACTTAGGAGCAGGTTAAAGCCACTTTAATGCTATTATTTCTTTGAAAGTTGTACTTAAATAAAGTCTTATGTATTTGAGACAGGGTCTCTTTGTAGCCCAGAATGGTCTGGAACTTGCTCTGTAGCCCAGACTGGCCTCAGACCCACAGTTCTCCTACTTCTGTCTCCTGTTGGTGGGTTGTAGGCATGTGCCAGTAAATCTACTTCAGATTTTTATTGTTCTGTTTGCTTTTGCTTTCATTGTGCTGGATATCAGACCCCATTTTCCAACTTTAAAAAATCGAATCTGTCTAGAGAATAAATATTTTGTTTCTTTTTCTTTTATTGTTTTTTCAAGACAGGGTTTTTCTGTTGTTCTTGAGCCTGTCCTGGATCTCACTCTGTAGACCAGGCTGACCTTGAACTCAGAGATCCGCCTGCCTCTGCCTCCTGATTGCTGGGATTAAAGGCGTGCACCACCACCGCCTGGCTTGAGAATAAACATTTTACTATAGATTTGCTGACAGTGAGAATGAAGACAACACACTTCTCTCAATCCAATTTTGTATGTGTGTTAAGATTTTAGCAAAACATCCTAATTTCTTCATCCTGCTTCTCATTTTTCTATCCCTGTAAGAATTATATTCTGTTCTGATGAAACTCACAAGTTCTGGGACTGAGCACCTTGTTTTCAAAAGGAGACCCATATGTCTCTCTTGCCCTTTGGGGTCAGAGCTCTGACAAGTGAGAACCCTGTCACAGCCCTGCTTACTCACAGCCAGTACAGGGTAATGTGAATCAGGCTTCTATACCTTTCAGCCAACTGAGGCTTCCTTCCCACCCTGTTCCTGCTAAAGTCAGTCCAGCTCTGTCAGTGCTTCCGTAGTTCCTTCTGACTGCCTGCAGGACACATCCCTTGTGAGGAGGGAGTGAAAGCTGTAGATGCAGTTTTTCTGCAAACTTAGATCACTAAGAATTCTGATCTAAGGAAAGGTAGGCATCAATGCCTATTCCATAAAAGCAGAATTCTTTACAAATTATAAAGGTAGGGGTGTGGTCTGCTTTTCAGAACAGCTGTGTTAAGTTGACTTTTGCTTTTCTTTGATTGTTTATAGGTTGGCTTGTTGGTTTTGAAACAGGGTCTCACCATACAGCCCAACTGGGCTTGTGATCCTCCTGCTTCAGCCTTCTGAGTCCTGTTATCACAGGAGTATGCACTATTCACAGCTAAGTTATATTTTTAATATTAACCATTGAGCCAAGTACCAGGAAAGAAGGAAAGGATAGCAAGCAAGATTGCATTCTTGCTGCCCTGGGAAGAGCCACCATCTCACCTGGTGGCCAACATCCAGCACATAATTACAACCAGCTGTACAGTGTAGTTTATGACCTCCCCACTGCTCTTTTTCACATAATCAATTGTTTATGGCGTAACCAAGACCTCACTAGTCGATCTTTAGACGAGTGACAGAGGAAGCCACACACCTTGCCCACCTCACACTGTGACTCGCCTTCTAGTCTTTTGTACCATTCATTTCACTGTTTGCTCTCTAATTATTTCCTAAAAGGAATATTTCCTAAAGGGAAATATATTGACAGTACTCTTTTTTTCTTACAGCTTGTACCTCCTTTTAAGCCTCAAGTAACATCTGAGACAGATACCCGATATTTTGATGAAGAATTTACAGCTCAAACTATTACAATAACACCACCTGAAAAATGTAAGTAAATTTATTAGGCAGTTGATAACTTTCTAAAATAATTTAAAACAGTCTACTTCAAAATCATTTGCTACTTGAAAGATTAAATCCAACTGTGGCTTTCATTCCATTTCTGTTGAGGATTTGGAGCTCTCCTGTGAGGAAATGGGCAGAACATCAGGAACAGTCCTGGGTAGGAGAGCTAGAGGCCAAGTGAGTGACAGACTGACTCCTCTTCACTGCCGTCTCAGCAGGGCTTTGCTGCCTGTTAGGAGCATTCCTTAGTCTAGACCTTGTTTCTTCACATCCTCCTTACTCGGTCATTTTTAACTTTACTTTTAAAATTAGGCTTTCCTTAAACAGTAAGATCTTTAAACACAATTTTGTTTGATATTTTTATTTACACACTTTAAATTAAAAATGCATTAGGCTGTGTGTCCATACACCATTTCATGTCATTCCATATACCTTAATATATGCCTTGTACTCTGAGAGATGCCATAAATAAGTAGGTTTTGATGCAGAACAAAGATAGGGTAGAGTTTTGAGGTGATGTTTGGAAAGCTGAAAGAATCCCAGGCATCCATGTGTAGCATCCTTTAGCATTTCTTCCTTTCTTTACCTTTGTTTGAACATTTTTCTCTGCTGTTAGTTGGTGCTTCTCAAATACACTGAATGTCTGTGAGACAGAAAAAGAAAATGAAATGCTATCCCCATAGTGGTCATGGTTGACTAATTTTATTGTTGAAACAGAAACTAGGACTCATCTGGGGTCCCAGGAGAGGATATGACCTGAGGGGAAATGTCTGTGTGTACATATGTGCACTCTGGTTCTTTTGTGCCTTTAGATTTACCAAGAAGAAGTGCTTAGCTTTTATAAGTGAAGGCATTGAAGCTCAGTGTCACACACATCTAGGGCAGGGCTTACCAGCTCAGCTGGGACACCAGCCCAGCGCTTAAGATGCCCACATGCTAAAGAGAGCTACAAATGGTATTGGTAGTCTTTTAGCATCACTAAGAAGTCGGAGACTAGTCAAAAGCCTGTGGAGTTGCAGGCAATTAGTTAAGGGTTATCTGAGTAGAAATTATGGGCACAGGCCTCGGCCTCTGGTTTCAGGATAGGACGTAGCAATATAATTGTTCAAAATGTTTGGAAACACCAGTGAGTAATTGAGCAAACCAAGAGAAGTGCCTACGCTGAGTTCTTGCTGGACTCTGCCATTTGGATCTATGGTTGTTTGTTTGTACACCATCATTCCCTAGAGTAAAGCTCTCTACTGACTTCTTTTTTCAGTATACATACCCATTCAGTACACATTCTTTCCCAGAGAACCACCTTTGGTGTCCGAGCCTGAGGAATATTGTACTCTTAACAAGCTCCATTCTACTGTAATGCATCTGTGTTGATGATGCCTTTATTTGCTATTTTTCTTGTTAATTTGTTTTCTATTTTTGTCAGTGTAACATAATATTACTGAAAGGATCTCATAACTTAATGACTGTCACAGGTCCCAGGATAGATACTTGTTAAGTATTTATTAAACGAGTGAACATAAAATGTGACTAGAGCCTGGGACAGTTCGGGTCAGGAAAAGGTCCTGCTCTTAGCACAGTGCAGTTGCCTTTGGATGAATATCTGGGCTTCCTTTCCTCCCAGTTGGCATCCAAAGTCTACATTGGGATAGGAAGATCTTAGTGTCTTTTTGGAAAGTGGGTTGGAGGAACTCTCACAAGCCTAGCCTGGTCTGTAACTCAGAGGATCCTTATCCCTCAACTTCCTGAATCTAGAAGTAACATGCCTAGGCCTTAACGCCAAGCTTCATTCATGACATGTCTCTGTCCTTTTCAAGATGGTTCTTTTCTTAAACATGTTTTGGCATTTGAGGATTATTTTTAAGACAGCTGAATATGTGATTTTGGGGAAAAAATAGAAATAGGTAGGGCTTGGAAATGAAGAGGCATGAGTAGATAGTTTACTTCAGAAAGTTAAAAGTTAAAGCCAAGTTTGCAAGATAGAAACTGTGAAAACATGGACTCCAAGCTGGGGAGCCTGCTTTGTGTCTTGTCTCTGCCACTTACTAGTTCTGAGATGTGGTGCCTCAACTATCTCCTTCACAAGGAAGTCCAGGGATTCTGGAATAATCTCCAGAGCATGCGTTTCTCTGGAGTGTGCCTGACAAGCCAGCTCTTAAAGTCTCTAGATGACTCCAAGCTTGAGTGACCTGATGAACTGGTCCTTATGATCTACATGAGAAGTGAGGGATAGGTCCAATTTAATAAATCCTTGAGTGGAATGAGCATGAGAAAATGTAAGACTAAATAAACAGTAGCAAAAACAGTTTAAAAGTCTACAGAGTCTCAACCAAGTGATACTAGAAGCTATTAAAGATATTAGTGTGCTTAGTCAGGCACTGTTTCATGATTAACTTACCTCAGGAGTCAAGGACCAGGACATCTTAACTGATCCTGTCTTCATATTTGTAACTGTTCACTTACGGCTGCTCTCCTGATGAGAATGTGTATGTTGATTTCTCAGTTCTCAAAACCTCTGAAATGATGCTGAAATGTTGAAGATAAGATGCTTTATATGCTCTGCTTCTAGAATTTAACTTTCACCACTTTCCTCACCTCCACTAATCAACAAGAGTTGGCCATGTTGCATTAAGCCTCAGTGTTGAAGAATGATGGGTTCATTTCTAGGGAGAGGGGGCTGTACAGAAAGCCCTTAGGTTAGCATAATTTCCAAGGTGGGTGGTATTAGTCTGTGGGAATCTGACTTCTGTGGGCCTCAGAAGTGGAGTATGGCTTTGCTCTGCTGCTGGTCCTAGATAGTACAGTAACAAGTGCCCAGCCAGTACAGTCCATGCCTCACGAGGTATGCCATAGACTAGGGTTAGGGAGAGCATACAACTCGGCCCCCCCTCGCCTCATTCAGGATCTCTAGGATGGAAAGGCAAGTGAGAGGATGGCCAAGCCTCTCTCCGTCTGGGCTTCTGTTGGAGGGGAGGGGTCCCAGTGGCTATTAACTGAAGTTCTTGGTTCTAAGGGCCAAGGCAAGAGCTTTAACTTTGTCAGTCCATAAATCCTAGGTTTCCATTATGGGAAGAGAAAAGAGGCAATAAACCATCATTACAGAGTAGGGCTTTTTTGTTGTTGTTGTTGTTTTTTTTTTTTCCTGGTGGCCTTGTTACAGCTCACACACCCAGATTTGGTTCAGAAGTCCGTAGAAATGCCATTTGTTAACAGTTGTCTTCCCACTTGCCACCTTGGTTTTGTAAATCAAAAGAAGTCTTAATTATTTTTTAAGAATAAATCAGCAGTTAAGAAAGAAAGCAAAATGTTCCATTTTCTACAAACAGCTGCAGCAATGTGCCAGATTGTCCTAACTGGTGTTAATTAATGGAACAGATTTTAGAATGTGTTGTCTTTCATTACATCCATCAATGGTCCTATGCTTTCCTCTCACAGAAAAGGAACATTTCTTTGAGAGCGATCTGGTCACTTTTGCTACTGTCTAATTACATTTGTTAAATGTTCTGAGAAAAGCAAGTGCCTGAAGCTGCTTGGATGCAGAGATTGAGATGCAAAACTGTAGGGTTGAGCGTTTCAGTGTAGTGCATGTTCGTTATTGCTGTCACTGTGTCTGCAAGGTCCTCCAGAGTAGGAAGAGGTTCACATACATTGACCAGGTGCCATGTCCCCCAGCTCCGTTCACTGCAGCCCCCTGCCAGGGCATCACAGGTGCCAGGGAGCTGCTGCCATCCTGTCTCAGTTGGGCATAGTCAAAGAACCAGCCTAATTGTGATCAATCCTGATGGAGCAGACAAGAGCTGGAGTGGGGGCCTCACAGCCAGACTGTGGATTCAGATTGGTTCCTAGTCACAATTGCAGAATGTGTTACTCAAGTGACAGTGGAGACTGTCTTCATTCTCTGGGGGTACCCAGCAGTATTCCCTCCCTCTCCAGGCAAGACCAACACCTGCCATGTAAAGCCCTTCTGGGCTTGGGACAAGGTCTGGTTTCAGCCAGGAGCCAGGGCAGTCCTGTCATCTGGAGTAGAAGAACACAGTCTTTTGTCACACGTAGTGTCTGGATCTTGTTGCAGGTTTGCTATGCAGAAACACTCAGAAGAACAAAGCTTTTAGTGAGGAAAACTTTCTCAGATGTGATTGGCACATGTCAGAATTGCAACAATATGACTTAAGCTGACTATTTTATCAAGATTTTATGCTATGTGACTCAACAATGGATACCGCCAACCCCTCCCAGCTTTCAAACAGCTGAAGAATTTGATCTAGAAGATGCATGTAATTGGCTTGGTTCTGAACTCATATTTTCTTTTTGTTTTGTTTTGTTTTTCAAGACAGAATTTCTCTGTGTAGCTTTTGGAGCCTGTCCTGGAACTCGCTTTGTAGACCAGGCTGGCCTCAAACTCACAGAGATCCGCCTGCCTCTGCCTTCCGAATGCTGGGATTAAAGGCATGCGCCACCACGGCCTGGCTGAACCCATCTTTTCTAAGGAGGCAGATTTCCCTCTACCTAGGATTGCTGCCCAGCTGTTTGCAGAGGGGATTTGTGGAATGTCCTACACAAACTGTATGTGATGTGTTTCTACCTGCTACAGCAGTTGTTCATGGTACATTTGAGCTGAAAAATTTAGGTTAATGCCAGTTTGGTTTCACTTCTGAGGTCCCTGTTCATTAAGAAGGAATATAGGAAGGAAAAAAAAAAGCAAAGAAACAATACAAAAGTTGATTTTTCAGATAAAAGCAAAGCCTTTTCTGGGGTGCAGTATAGCCTCTGTTGTTGCTGTTACTACATGAAATCAATGCTCCTTAGGAAGGCTGGGCAACAAAAAGAATGGAAATAATCCCTTTTTAATGGATTTGAGGAAATGGAAATATTTTGGGGAAAAAAATGGTTATAAGACTGGAGAGAGATGATGTCCCAGTAATTAAGAGCACTTGCTTCTCTTATAGGGGACCTGGGTTCAGTTCTACACGGGGTGGGGTGGGGTAGGGGGCTCACAACCAGTGCTTTAATTTGTTTATATTGCTATGATGAAAACCATGACCAAAAGCAGTTTATTTGGCTTACGTGTCCTGATCACAGTCCATCATCAAAGAAAGTTAGGAAAGGGGCTTAAGGAAAGAACCTGGAGGTAGGTACTGATGCTGAGGCCATGGAGAAACTGCTTCCTGGATAGCTCCCCATGGCTTGCTCAACTTTCTTTTTTATATAACCGAGGACCACCAGCCCAGGGGTGACATCATCCAGCGTGGGTTGAACCATCCTATGTAAATCTGATGTAAGCATTTTATCAGTGAAGGTTTCCTCCTTCCAAATGACTTTAGCTTATATCAGACTGACGAGAAACTAAAGAGCCCAGTCTAAAGCAGCATACAGGGAATCTGAGGCTTCTTCTAGACTCTGAGGATACTTGCATTGCTGTGTTTCACATAAGTTCCTCCCTCCCTCCCTCCTTCCCTCCCTCCTTTACATACTGGAGAATAGAGATAGAGAGAGGGTCAGGTTCGTGCAGGCTCCCTTTCCCCATGTCTTTCAGATCCCTCGTTTTCCTGATGAAATAAGACTCGAATGCTGCCCTTTGTGTTTCTTCTTTTATCTCGTTCTCTTTATTCTAGTTTAAAGTTTTATCACAGGATAATTGAGAAGAGTGAGTTCATTGGTGGTAGATATTGACTAATATTACTTATGAAGATTAGTTTGCAGTCTTACTAGGTCACCAGAAAGAAAGAAAAATACAAGCCCTTTGAAGACCTAATGGATTCTGTAGAATTCAATGACTTAAAATTTAGAACTTCATGTATCTCTGAAATACATAATTCTTGAAAGTAGAATTCTGTCTTTTTAATAACATTTTTCTTATAATTATTGGATCTTGAAATTTTAATGTTTTAAAGATGATTTTATAAGATTATTTCTTTGTAGATCATGTGCATTTAGAAATCACAGTTTGTCTTGAAAAAGTGAACTAAGTTTTGCCGAAGTTCCTATGATTTATTGTCCCGATAGCGTGTAGTCGAGAGCTAATCCTGCGACTGTAAGTGACAATAGCTGTTTGCTGCCCACAGATGATGAAGACGGCATGGACTGCATGGACAACGAGCGGCGGCCACATTTCCCTCAGTTCTCCTACTCTGCAAGTGGGCGAGAATAAGTCTCTTTCGTTCTGTTTCTACACTGTCATCTTAGAGTTCTGTCACTGAGAATGATTCCTGGACATCTCCACCAGTCCTCGCTCTTACAGATAGCAGGGGCACTTCTGACATCCCTGACCAGCCAAGGGTCTTCCCCCGCACCACCTTTCACCCACATGAAAACATATACACAGACACTCCAGTTTTTGTTTTTGCATGAAATTGTATCTCAGTCTAAGGTCTCATGCTGTTGCTGCTACTGTCTTACTATTATAGCAATTTTCAGAAGTAATTTTACAATCTGGGAGTCACGAGCCCATTGTATCGTTCATTGTGCATCAGTTGTCATCTTTCAGTTTCTGTTCTTCCCTAGCAGTGAAGGCTAATTGAGACACACTGATTCTAGGTACATTTTTACCTTTCTAGAAGATGCATCAGGAACTAATTAGACTAAGAAGAGTTAGTTTCTATTTCTGAACAAGCAGTTGTTGAGGGGTGGTGGCGTGCGTATGTAAGATTAGCACCGCATGTCTGGTCAGTGCATAAAGTGTGTGTCACTGATATTTGCCTGGATTCCTTAGGAAGCATTGAGAGGACTGAAGGGCTGATGAGATACACATGATTTTTAATTCCTGCTGGATGTTGTGGAGGAAGCCCAGTGTCGCCCACGGACACCCAGACTTCACCAAGTACTGAAGGTGCAGAGTCACCTAGAGGGTCTTAGGATCTACATTGTACCAGAGAGTATTTTTCCCCTGGGCTTGGCAACCTTTTCCCTTGATATTTATCACCTCTGATGGCTGAAGAATGTAGACAGTATAATGACCCTGCTGTCGCCAAAATCTATACACCAAGGTGAACAGGTGTTTGCCTTACCAGTTTTGAAGTTTTCCTTTCAGTTATAGGTGAATTAGCTTTTTCTCAGATGTTAAAACTTTGAATGTCCTTTTATGATTTTGTTTCTATTACAGTAGTATTCATTTTTAGTGATAAGAATTGTATTGTCATGTTAACAAACGCAGTTCCAACTCACAGGACACTGACTGCGGTTTCTTTTGAACCGTGTGCAAGGAATGTACACACCCATTAGAATCATGCACTTTTTCTCCTTTGTATGAAAATTGGTAAGGCTCTGGAATTGTATCTGTTGGTTAGAATCTGGCTTTGGAAGAAGAGGTGCTGTAATTTAACCCCTTGGTGCCGAAATGAGAAAATCCCCAATGCCAAGGGGTTGGTGGAGCAAATGGATGTTGATGGTTGCTCACTTGAGTGGATGTGTGAGTATAGCCTGGCATAAGGTAATGGAGAAAGCTGAGACCCAAATGATAAGAAATGCACTTTACTTGGCAAAATGAACACATCACAAATATTTACACAATAGGAAGCAAAGGACAAGAAGCTGGTGTGTTTATTCTTATCAAGGTACATTCATTACTGAATCAAGCCATCAGGGAAAACAACAAAACAAAACACCTCTAGCTTTTCGTTTTCTGTACATATTCATGTCTCCCAATCCCAAACATTTCTCACTGAGAGGGGACATGTATGCAAACCTCATCTTTCTCCTTCATTAATGATGATCTTCAGATTAAACCCTTTGGTGCTAGGAGCTGACACTTTCCAAAGCAGACTATGAAGTCCAAGGATCAAAGCCTTTCTTGCAGCAAGCAGGAGGGCGTGTGCTCCAAGGAGTGATCATGGAGATGTATTAGTCTAGTCACTAACTGACAGCTCCCAAATGGAAGACTGCAGCGTGGCATAGTAGTGTTCCTGCATTGTCTTTTTGAGTAGGAAGTCATGTTCTCATGCAGATGTCTTAGCCTCTAGGCTCAGACTTGGGGAAGCAGAGCCGCTGCTGGCAGTGGCTGGCCGCTGGGACTGCTGGGGTTTAAAGGGTATTTACTAAGGCAGCTAAGACGGATTCAGACATAGAGTTTGTCCTAATTTTTCATGTTTCTACGTGAGTGAGTTTATCTTTAGTGTGGAGTAGGAAGTTAAAGTAAACAGATGTTCATTTTTACATCTGTAGTCTTCTTTTTTCCTACTTAGAATTATGTTGAATATTTCACATTGGCAGGAAAGTAGATTTGATGGTATGTCCTTTAAGTTATCTTGCATCCACTCTGTAAGAAAGAAATGTGAGAGGAAGAAAAGCAAGCTGAGCTTGGCTGATGTCAGAGCATCTATCCCTCAGAGGGAGCAGACCTGTACACTAAGCACACAGCTTCTTTTGTTCTGTCTCTCCTCACCAAGTCTTAAGGTGACTTCATGACCTTGGCCAAGGATACTTTCTAAAGATTAATGAGGGACACTGACAGTGCCTCCGGCTGGCTATCCTCACACCTGGCCTTTGGTCCCCAGCCATTCCAGGGCTTTCTCTTTCCATCCCAAGGCTCCCTGAGTGTCACAGCAGGCATATTCTTGGCTTTGATTTCCAGACTTTTTTCCCTTGCGATCCCAGATGTCAGTTAAATGGCAGAAGTCGAACAGAAGAGGTGTGGGGAAGAGATTCCTGTACCTAAGCTTGGGGTTCAGGCCACTGAAGTGGCCTGTACCCTGGAATCATTATGTCCAGATGCAGTCCTGGCTTTGTGACTCCAGCTCCTCCCAACTCCAGCTTGACCTCTTGTGGTCATGTAGGGCTGTCTTGGAGGAAACTGGCCACTTCTGCTCAGACTGCTGGCTGGGTTGCTCACAGCTTTGCTTTCTGACATAGCATTATTCCAGTATTGTTTCCATTTCTCACACCTAACCTCGAGCTTCTCTGAGCTGACTGTTCTCACAGGGACCACATGCTTCTCCTTTCCTCACTGACTGCAGGGTCTCTACCACACCTCAGTGTACACACTTTGCTGCTACTGTCTGTACTGTCCACATCACAGTTCCCTTAGCTTGCTCCTGGCAGTGCATTACAGGCAAGCATGAAATGTAAAGTATTTATTGAAATAAAAAGAAGCCTCTGAATTGGTCATCGAGTCACCTCCCTGTAGACTTGTAGTTTGTGACCTCTTTTAACTTCCTAGTTCTGCTAGATCCATGCAAGATCTGGTCATCTGGTTAAGGGTGTGGAACAGACACAGCTATGAACTTAGATGCTGTATCATTGTCACTGCTGGTCATACTACAGACGTCCCTTTCCTTACATATCTGACCCATAGGGTATAAAATAACTACAAAAAACTGGCTCTGTACACTGTACACCCTTAGTATTTCACAGGCACCTGGCAGGGACACACATTCCTTCCTTCGTCCAGACAGCTTAAATAAAGCCCTGTGTCAATCTGCTGCTTCTCTGTTGTTGTTGTTGGATATGGCTCTGGAACTTCAGAAAACGACATTTTGTTCTTTTCTGGAAAAAAATGATTATGGCCACAGCTGGAATTAAACAACCCTGTATGACGGTGTGACAGGAAAATAGGTAAATTCCTCTTAGATTAAAAACACCTAAGGGGTTATTTTTACATAAGCAAAATGCCAATAGCATGCTCATACAAACTGATGAAGGGCTAGGAGTGGAGTCACTGGCCAGAGCACTAGGCTTCAAGGCCCATCTGCTAGGATGCCAGAGACAGAATATGGTGCAGACCCTAAAGGTCTTACTAAGAAATGGTGTGGACCCAGGATTCTCAAGGAATGTAGCGTATCACTGATGTCTTCCTGATAACATACTGCTCCACACACTACCTTTGCAAGTGTATCTTTAACCCTTCATGGCAGTTTATAACTTAGGCATGAGTAATCAATGGCTAGAATGTCTGAATTACATTGACTCATTTTGGATGGGGCGTATTTCTGATTTTACCTCATAAGCTACAATTGTAGAATTTGGCTTTGCTCTTGTGATTTCAGCAGAGAGGCATGACTTTTGGGACCAGTTTATCAGACATGCATGTGTATTTCTCACAGCCAAATTTGGGGACATTCTTACATGTGCTGTCCTGAAAATCAACTGGGGTTGACAGATCCAGAAGGCTGAAATAAAGTGACCTCTATAACTCTTTATAGGTGCTATTTTTAGAATATTGTATAATTTATTCATGGTATACATAAACTAGAAGTGAGGACAGTTAAAATATGTGACAGCTTTACGTCTAGCATATTTGATGAAAGCAGAACCTTGTGACTCAATAGGAGTTCTGTCTGAGGCTTGCACCTTTGACATGCCCCGGAGATGAGGACGGCCTGTGTGCTGTCACCACCACCACCTCCTTGGCCTGCATGATTGTGAGGGGCGGGCTGAGCTTGGAGAAACCAGTCCTCTGCTGAGAGCCCTGGGCTGCTAGCTTGCTGGCTGGGAAAGGAGATGAGGTTGGGCTTGTCCCACACAGCCTTGCTTGCCCTTAGTGTCTCATTCCACCCTCAGACCCCATGACCATCTCAGCATCCAGGCTTTTTTTTTTTTTTTTTTTTTTTTTTTTTTGTGGTGCTGGGGAAGGAACCCAGGGCCTCACACATGTTGGGCAAATGTTCTACCACTGAGCTACACCCCAGACCTTCCAGTGTCCATTTGTATTCCTTTAAAGCATTTGAGGGCTTGACTGTATAGTAAAAATACTATTTTAGACTAAAAATATGATCTGTGTACAGATATTTGATATACTGTTAAGTAAATTTTCTAATTTCACATACATTTGTTTTTAGGCTCCTCTCAAATACTGCTATTGAAGACTAAAATCTGACACCATCGAGCCAAAGATGCCTTTTTTTGGGGGGAGGGGGCTGTTTTGTGTTGTTCAGAGAACGGAAAGGATAATGCAGAGTGCTTCCTGAGTACATACAGTTCAATGGTAAATACTGGATGCTGGCTAAGGGTACACATAGTCTGTCTCACAAAGGGGAGGACAGTGGCCGGCAGCAGCAGAAGTGGTCTTCAGTGCACTTTGGCTGACTCAAACATGTGCCTTTGTGTGTTTTGTTTGTCACTGCTACAAAATGAAAAGGAAACAGAACAACTCAAGTCTTTAGAGAGGTCATTTTATTAATCCCGTACGTACTCTAGAGTAGAGACAACATAAATCAGTGACTTGATGCTGTTTTGAGCACACACTCCAACTAGCCCAAGCCAGTTCATGCTGAAGCACTCCCTGTCTGTAGCCCAGGGACAGAACCATGGCATGAGGACCAGCCCCCCTGCAGTCCCAGGTGGTGTCTCCCTGGGGAGGTTTCGGTGCACTGTGGCACATTAAGTACAAATCAGATGAATGTAAATATCTCTTTGTAAATCATTTATTTCACTCTGTTTCATCCAGGTCAGCAATCAGATTGTGGCATGCTGGGTAACTGGAAAAAAAATGATAATAAAAAGTAAGTTTAAATAGATCATGGGTATTTGTTTTCTCATTTGCTAGTTTGGTCAGCTGTAATTACTGAAGTTGTGGAGAAAAGGTTTCTGTTGCTAAAAGTGTGGGAACCACATGTAGCCAACTGTATTGAAAGTTTGCCTCACCCCTTGCCTGCGGAGACCAAAGCAAGCCCTTTTTGTGTCTGAGTGTCAGGCTGTGTATCTCCAATGGTTTCCTTCTGAAAGCAGCCTGTACTCCAGGCCTGTGTGTACCTCTCCCTGAGGACAGTGGACATGATGACAGTGTGTCCAGCTATTGGTTAGAGAATGGATCTGACGTTACAGTGAGCTTTAAGGTAGGGAAGAATGAGGACGTCAGCCAGTGTCTGTATGGAAAACCCAGAGGAGCCTCTGTGCCCTGCAGCTTCTTGAACATATCTAGATGCAGTTTGACATACTGACATTCCACCCACATGCTGGAAGGTGGGACCCACGGTACTGAGGTTCCTTTCTAAGATTTTGCACTTACTGGTATGGGGGAGAAAAGGGTTGGGAAAATGCTGGACCCCATTCCCCGACGACTACACTGACCTTGCACACAAGTTCCTGCCACACTAGGTCTATCAGATGTCTCCCTAGTTCTGCGGTGCCTTCAGTGGAAGACGACCAGCTACAGTGCTGTGGGAGGCTGAGGAGGACTGTCTGTGGTGGTCCTGGAGCTGCAGTTTCCACTGGGCCAAGAGGATGGAGCACAGGCCAGGGCCTGCCCAGCTTCAGTAACTAGAGCTAGAATCCAAGGGAGGGCTCGCCTGGTGGAAGCCGTGATTATGTGTTGGGGACTTCTGAGTTGGGAGCCCAAGTGAGTCATATTGGAAATGCTCTTCTATGTTCTCTCCTTCCTTCTTCCTTCCTTCCTTCCTTCTTCCTTCCTTCCTTCCTTCCTTCCTCCCTCCCTCCCTCCTTCCTCCTTTCTCCTCCCTCCCTTCCTCCTTTCCTCCCTCCCTCCTCCCTCCTCCCTCCCTCACTCCCTCTCTCCTTCCCTGGAAAAGGTCATGTGTACCTTTCAGGTACACGTTACCATGTATGAGTAGTATGGTAGTGAATTTTAATTAACTATTAAGTAAGCAGAATGGTTTCCACACCAGGAATGCAGATGGGGCTGTGGCAAAAGACAAGGCCAGTGCAGGACAGCCTAAGGTTAAAGATGAGGAGCCTGTCGGAACTCATGGGAGCTCTGTTCCCAGACTCTTCCAGAGGGGCTCTTGGAACTTCTGTCAGTCTTCAAAGCCTGCCACCAACTGTAATCAGCAGACAGAGGCTCCAGTAGAGCTGACACCAGCCCTCACTGAGCAAGCAGATCCTGGTCCTGAGAGTGACTTGCTGGGACGCCCTCCCCAGTGCTCTGAGGATAACCAGACAGGACAGGCTGCCTGGTATCCTGGGTCCCTAGACACTGGTCTTCTAACCCAAGAAAGTGGGTGATTGAACAAGAATCAGCACAAACCATGGTAGGCACGTTTCAGAAGACAGAAGTGAACGCACTTGGGCACAAAATCCCCGCTTGAGTGCAGACAGTGGCAGAGACTCCAGTGGCAGAGGGGAGCTTGCGGCAGGGTCTTTAGTAACCCAGCTCCAGGAAGTGCATTTCTGTCTTTGAGTGCCTGTGGCTCCAAGGTCATCTAGCGATTACTGGGCTCCCTGTTGATTCTTGACCTGCTCTTCTGAGGCAGGACAGGAACCCATGCAGTCCCCTGCTCCTGGAGTCAAGGGGCTGTCCCTCTCCTCAGTGTCAGGCGTGAGTGTGGGCAGACAGACCCCCTGCATCCTTACTGCCACGGCACATCTTTCAGCGCTGCACTGGCCCTCAGTGCGTCCCTGCTACACTGTCTCCTGGAGTGACGGCTCTCAAGGCTGCCTCAACTGTGCACAGTCACCCAGAGACAGAACCGTGAGTCACCATCACTCTCGTGTATCTGCTGTCACTTACTTGTCAGGGGTGTTACTGATGTGTATTTCTGTCCTCAACACCACAGCCTTGGTGGTCTCAGTCCAGAAGAGAAGATGTGTGTCTAGGGAATGAGCCTGGGACAGCCATCTCCCCTCCTGCCACTCCCCCGTTACCATGACCCCTGGTGTGGCCCCCCTGGATCTGTGTCTGCCCTGGGAGTAGAAGAGACAGCCCTTTGATTTTTCTGGCTGTAGCCCGATGCTCCTGACCCACATGCTTCTTGTCACTTTTAACTCCTACCACAGCCTTTCCCCAAAACCTTGGGTTTTGTGCCTAATTTATTTCTCACGTTTACTTTAGGCTTGGAGCTTAAGAAGAGAGTTGCATGGGGTGACCCAAACTGTTGCCCAGTTGACCATGCTTTGGGGTCCCCAGCCCTTCCTGCTGTTGGGATAGATTCAGGCTGCCATTTCCACTTCTTTCCTTTCCTTTCTCTTGAGATAGACTGGCCCACAGGCCTCTCGGCCTTTTGATGCCAGATCCTATAGCCCCTCACTCTTTCTGGCTTTCTCTGTGCTCGTTATCCTATGTGGCCATGTCCCCAGACACTCTTTGTCTATGTGCCTCTGGCAGTGGGCATGTACTTTTAAAAGGGTGACCATTTTCTCAGTGGTCCTTCAAGCTTGTACTGAGACGACAGAAGTACCCAAGCCCCAGGCTCCTCTTTGTGGCTTGCCTTTTGTTATGGTGCTACGGAATACTCATGGACTCTGATTTGCTATCACATCACATATTCCTTGGGTTATAATCCTCCATCTGCCTGGGAGGATATGAAATGAATTCTCTGTAGTGGCCCCATGATCCTATTGTGATGTTGACAATAACTATGTGAACTTTAGTAGTACCTGGACTGGACTCCAAATGGGACCTACCCTGTACTTGAGGTGCAGAGCTGAGATCTGAACCTAGGCATGTGGTCTCCAAGGACAGTTTCTACCATGATTCTCCAGGCCTGCTTTGAATGCATGAAGAACTGAGAGGCTGGCACAGCAGCATTAGAAGTGCAATATGGGTGGCAATCCAGAATAGATCGACCCAGACAGAGCAAACAGTACTCTGTGTGCCATGTGTCATCAGTGGGTTATGGAAGTGAAGGCCACCTCGCTTAGCAAGCAGTAATATTCACCAAGCTCACATTTCAGCAGTGCCCCCAGTTCCTAGAGCAGTCTCCCCATCACAGGCCAGAGCTTCTGCCAGGAACCACCAAGGCAGGAAGTCAGAAGTCACCATAGAGCATCAGTGACTCCTTGCTAGCCACCTGTGTGGGCTTCTGAAGACGGCTGTGTCTCCCTTCCACTGATGGCCTGGCTCTGCCCCCTCTGCAGAAGCCAGAGCAAGGACAAAGCAGAGGCTGAAGAGGCTGCACCTCTGTGGACAAGGTCGAACTCCCACATGATGGAGGCAGCTGTGTGCAGGCCAGGCATGCCTGCACTCTTGTAGGAGGGTGCGCAGGGTCTCTTCTAAGAGAGCCATTTATCACCAGAGCTCTTCAGGGTCAAGTGTCCGCTGGTTCCTAAGCACTTGCTCTGCACGGGGGCAGGTGTCTGTTTTATGTGAGTCGTATTTCCATGGGAAATAAATTTTCAGAATTCCCAAAGGACAGACAGTGTCACCAACAGCAGGGAGTGGAGCCTCTGGTTGCCTCATGTTTGAAAGCGTTAAAAATGAAGACAACATTGACATTTGGGGTTGCAATGTGACGGGATTACAGTCTTTTAAAGGCAAGAACTACTTATCTCCACAGCATGTAATATTCAGTGTTTTGTTCACTTGTCTAATTGGATTAAAATATTTAGCTCCCTTTAAAAACTCGATTGTGAATTTATATTGCAAAATGTAATGTCTAACTCAGAAAGCAATAAGAGGAGCAAATGCATCAGAAGCAATATAAAATTTAACATTTTCCATCCACGATTCCTATTCTGGAAGTATGCACTTTTGGACAAAAGGAGCCGTTCGAACAGGCCTGCCTTCCTTCGATGGAGCCTGGTGTACTTTCCAGGACTAAGGACACACACGGCGCCTAGATGAACAACTACGCTAAGTGCGTGCTGTTTCAGATGCTTGGGGAAGTCTCTGTGAGATTTGCAGACCCTTGTGTTAGAAGTGCAGCCTGGGGTCTTATGTCATTCTCTAAAACACCCAGCAGCAGGGAGTTAATGACATCTTAGCTGCATATGTTCAAGTTGATTTCAAAAAATCTGCAAGTCACTTTGGTTGACAGTGTCTTGTACACAGTTTTGAAAGAATCAGGGCAAACTTTAACAGAGTCAGTTTTTATTTGAAAAATATTTTCTGGGAATGTATCAGTGTTTATTTTTGAGACTGACAATTCGGGTGAAAATCAGGATAAAAACAAAAAAACAACAATTTGGTTGAAATCAAATTGTTTGTTTTCATCTATTTAGAACTCTTTCCAAAAAATCCTGGTTTCAGAGGAGGCTTTGTAATTTATTTTATTTAGTGTATTTTCTGTTCTCGTCATAAGACACCATCTGTCTTACAGGTAGTTCACTGTGTGTGGGCCCTGAAGTGCACTAGGCAAGGCCCCTGGGTTCAGGAAGGACAGATTAAGAGTGACCACCTCTAGGTCCACACTTGGGCTGCCAGCTCCCTCGTAGCCAGGATGTCTGGGAGACGGTCACTTGAGCCGCCCATCCCTAGCCTCCATCCTGTGTCTGCTGGTTACAAGCAGGCCTCTCCTCCCCAGCATCTCCCTCCTGCTTGTTTTCAGCTCTATTCACCGAGTCCTCTGGTGGAATGAGATAATGTCGAAGATCTTGAATATAATCACATATGGCTGCTGGATCCCTGCACAACTTTAAATCAAATTAGAAAGTGCATTTGCTGCCAAGAATGCTTAAAAGTCATAGGGCCAAGAGATGAGCCCCTGACACGGCAGCTTCCGACTGTTTTCTAAACTGTGAGTGATTCCGAAGAAGGGACTCAGGGAATCCCTCCCCAGCCTGAATGCTGAGGACTCAACAGGCAGCCTGCGCAGGGTGACAGCTATTGGTGGATGCCAGGCAGCTGAAAGCAGAGTCACTACCCAGTAACTCCCAAACTCATCTTGATGGGGAACAGCCCTCCAAGTAGACAGACCATTTGTGTTTCCTTCCGTCTCCCAGACCCAAGGACAGACTCGGATTTCCTCACCAGCTGCCTCCACCCTTCCTGGCCAGATGCTAGAGTTTCTGGGCTTGGGCTGCTGACCCCTGACCCTGCTCCAAGCTGTCAAGCCTTGTCTAGTACCCCTAGGCCCCATCACCCTCACCTGCAAGCTATCTCCACACTACTACTATGGCATTTTGGCCTCCCCAGCCAGGCAAGTCTGCCAAGGAGAGAGAATGGGTAGCTGGTCCAGCCTCACATGAGAATCAGGCTGTGAGAGAGAGCTCAGGCTACAGCCATGATAAAAAGATTAAGCTAGTATGGTCATGCCCACACAGGCAATCATTTGATGGCCGTCTAGAGGCCCGTTTCTAAAAGTTCCTTTCAGTGTGAGTCAGGAAGTTGAGAGCCACCATTTCCAGTCACTCCTGCGTTCGGAGCACACTGCAGACCAGCTAGAGGATCATCCTGCACTCTGGACAGTGACTTCCCTGCCACACAGCAGCCGTGTAAGCTCTCCAGCCGCAAGTGGCATTGGCACATGGTCACAACCAGGACCGGTTTCCTCCATGGGCATGAGGCTGTGTGTGACTCAAAATCTAAACAGAAGCCATTTAGAATAATCAAGGCTTAGAAACAAGGCATTTCCTGTTGGAGCCCACCCTTCCTCCTCTGCATAGGCCAGGACTTAGGACGTAGAGCCAATCTGGGGGACGTGACTAAGCTCCCAAGCAGCTGTCTGGTCAGAAAATGCTCATTCTCTTTTGGGTACTGAGCAGACAGATTTTCAGAGTTGGACATGCAAAATTAAGCGATTATGCTTAATTCATCCAGGCTGAGAAAATGGAAGCCTTCACCCTCACCATGGCCACACTGCACACACAGGCGCTGTAAGCCTCAGATGCCCCACAGTCCAGATGAGAACAGGGTAAGGCACAGCTGTCCCCTCCAGGGCACCCAGGAACCAGTCCCCTACCAGTTAGTCAGTCAAACTTTGGCCTTCTTACTTCAAGGGTTCCTTTAAAAACTCAGTTTATTATAATTCATGTTTATTTCAAGACCAAAATGCCTCACAGAGGCCCCCGAGTGCCAGCACACAGGGACCAGTGCAACACTTGTGCCAGAAGAGCAGACTCTGGGTTTAGAGACCGAGCACAGCTTGTAGAACCAGACTGGCCTCTCGAACTGTTCCCAGCATTTGCTACTGGGAGCCAACATTATCTCTGCCAAATTTCTTGCATCTTGGTCATCTTAAAAGTAACTCCTAAGATAGAATTTCAGTATAAGAAGCCCCTTCAGAAATGCTCCAGATAGACCAGTATCGGAGAGCAAGGGGCAGACAAGTCATTCTGTTGTCACTGGTAAGGGAAGAAAGGCTTTTTCCTGTAATATTTTTTTTTTTAATGCATTCTGTGCAAATCCTGCAATGAATCTGGCAATTCTCAGGCTTTTAAGGTCCAGGAAACAGCTTCTAAACATCTCTGTTCCATGTTAAGATCTGTGTGTGCAGGTGAAGGCAGGTGAGAAAGAAAGCACCCCTCATATGAGAGGAGGCCCAAAGTCCACAGAGGGACAGGTTCGTTCACCATGGATCCCAGTCCTCCATCACAGGTGATGGAGGCCCAGTCAATAAAGGGGGCTTTGTTGACTTTGGACTTGGATTAGCCAGATCTCCCTCAGATCTGCCCACAGACCTGGGTTATGACCAGAATCAGGCTCCTTGGCTGAGAGATGGGACTCTGCACTGGGCACATCAAATGGTCCTGTCACTGCTGGCTCTCTAGGACCTCCTCCAGAAGGAGAGAGGGTGACCTCGAGTATGGGATACTTCAGCCTGCTAAGTCCCCGAGGTCCCGATGAGTATACCACTGCCCTTGTCGCCCAGCTCCCCTGATTCCCATGGTGCCCATGAGGACAAAAGCTCCGAGAGCCCTGGGTGACCTGCTCAAGGTCTTCCAATAGAGCTGTTCCTGGCTCTCACACCAAACTAAGATGTCCTTTATGGCTTTCTTTCCATTTATCCCAACAGCTTGTAAATGGAGGCCCATGGGTCCTGCTTTCAGACATGCCCAGGAGTGTCAGGGATCACCAGAATATCTCGTCCTCCCCTCTCTCTGTGTTTACACACATTCTAGACAGTTGTCAGTGCATGGTGAGCTCCTGCCGGCCTATGACCCTCGAGCCCTCCAGGCCATATTTCTACTCATTGCCAATGCCCTCTGCCTGGTGTCCAATTTGGCTCCTTCACAGCTGTGAACTCCAAGCAATTTATAGAGGAACTGAGCAGGCTGAGGTTCAAGGCAGGTCAGGATTATCAGCTCCAGGTCATTTTGAATGGAGAATGAGAACAGTCTTTCATCCTTTCATTTCTAAATGCTTCCCACTAATCATAGCAAGCACTTGGCACTCGAAGTTCCTTAGAGGCCTCTCAGAGTACCTGGGTGCTCCAATTAAAGGCAGGAGCCACCCACAAGTCTAGCAGCCAGCTCTTGGTCTTAAATTGCTTGATGGGGCAAAAACAACAAACAAAAAACCCTCTCTGGTGCAAGGAGAAGCTGTTGAAGAACAGTGGTTTTGTGCCATCCATCCAACTCACCTGGACTCTTCCGCCATTATCTAACCTGAAGGGAACAGCTTGGGCTCTGGAGTCAGACTTAGATTCCATTTGCTGTGCCCCTATTTGCTAGCTGAATATGCTTGTTTGAGCCTCAGTTTCCCTATCTGCAAAATGGAGACAATAATATCAATCTTGCTGGCTTGCTTAACTGGCAGAGTGAATGTCTAGGCTTCCTGCCGTCGTTCCCCACCCCCAGACCCATTGTTACTGAATTTACTGAATTAGGATAGGACATCTGATTCTATTCACAAGACCTTCCCTTCTGGGAACACCTCTTCCTTCGACTGTTAAAGACCTCCAGTCCTCAGGGACAGTCCGCAGCTGTCTCCTCCACATGCTGGGCCTGACCACTGCTGTCCCCCACCCCCACTTTCTCTGTCTTCCCCACTGCATGGTGTGGCTGCCTTAGGTATGACTGGGTGATCCATGTGCCTAAGGCTGATGGGAGACAAGCCTGGGTCACACTTTTCCATGCTCATTCCAATTGGCAGCCCCTCCCTCCCAGCTTATGACTTGACCCATGTGATCAGCAGGGGTTTGGGGCTGTAACCGTGCAGCCTAGAAAAGGGGAAGGAGAGGGTTCATGTGCGCTGCCACGCTGCACTAGGCCACCCTATCCTGGAGCTAGAGTGGGCTTTGTGTGTGCGCTCGCATGGTCCTGGCCTGAACTTAGCCTATCCTGGTCCCTGTGTGCACTCCCACTCTGCACTGGGGTACTCGGTCCTTGGGCTGCAGCTCATCTCCTACGTCCTCCCACCCTACCTGGGCCCGCAGACGGTCCACCTCCTCTGACAGGTTCTGTCGCTCCAGGAGAAGCTGATTCTGCTTGTTGAGCAACTGCACCAGCTGCTGGGCTGTGGCCTGGCCATGCTTATCCAGCTGCCTGAGTCTGCAGAAAAGAATTGGAGATGGGTTCTGAGAGCTGGTTGCTTTGGAGAGCACCGAGAACAATGACAGGTGGTAGCTCCGTCAATTATATGTGGTAGCATTCCAGTGCTATGACAAATACTTAAGAAGAAATGGCTTGTTTGGGCTATGTATTTTTAAGTTTCTGCCCATGATGAGTTACCTGCATTGAGCCCACAATTGCTTAGCTGTATCTCTCTGGGTCTGTGGCAGAGCAGCTTCCCCTGTTCAGGCATAGGCGGTAAAAGAAGTCCGCCCTTCAAGGAGGACGGGAAATGCAGAGAGGAAGTCAGCATCCCAAGACTACATTCGCCATCACACCAACAACCCATCTTCCTCCCTTTGCATGGGGGCTGGGAACAAAGCCTGCAAACAGGAATCATGGGAGTGGGGTGCAAACCTCCCTGGGTAGCTGAGGGGAGCTCCTGAGAGAGCTCAGACAGGGAAGTGCAGGGGAGAAACCCTTGGCTAGCACCGGGGCCACTGGCCAGCACTTGGCAAGCTAGATCGCCTTCTAGCCAATGACCAGGGACGCAGCAGTCAGCCTCACATGTTCTTGGTTAGAAAACACATAGGGGAGCTGAGTATAGAGGAAAAGCTGAGGCCTTAGACTCCTAAACAGAGGTAAAAAATGAGGGGCCTCGATGCCTCCATTGTTCTTCTGGGAGCGGCTGGGGCAGATTGCAGTCTGGCTAGGGATGGGGTGAAGCTCCAGAAACCCTGAACTAAGGGCTTTCCATTATAATCCCTGTCAGTCACAGGCTGTGGCACTGCTGACCAGATGTCTTCAAAGATCCTAAATTTGTCGTTCTGCTGATAGGCTCTCCTCCCCAGACTTGCTAATTCACTCCAGCCATTATCCTCATCTGTCCAGACAGCCCATGCAGTCGCTAGCACATGTGCCCATGGAAGGCAGCTCTGGGTTAAATTTAGAGCTGCTCTGGACAGAGAGGCGCAGCACAATCTTCCTTGACCTCCACAGTCAGGGGCAGCGCTACGGAGCGACCCCTTGTGCGGCATTGGATGTCGCGAGCTCCACGTGCAGTTCCAATGCCAGACTCCTGTACCCGGTGGCACCTGCATGCAGCTGCTGACCAGGAGACCCCTCATTTCAGGCTCTCCTCAGGCAGTGCTTCTGGTGGGCTCCAGCACAGGCAGCATTACAGAGCCACGCCTTAAGTAAGGCCTTGGAACATTTTGTTTACTAATGTAAACTGGCTATAAGCAAAATGCATTTCTGGGAACCTGGCAACAGTCCAGTATTTTACACACCCACCCACACACACACAGGGACACACACACACACACACACACACACACACACACACACACACACACACACACAATGCAAAGCATGGTATAACCTGCCCCCATCTCCCCTTCTCTGCATACACTCGACTGGCCAGAGTCATTGCCTCAGAGTTCCAGCCCCACCTCCTCTTGCCAACACTTAAGTTAGCTCCCCACTTGCACTCACACCAGGCCAGGGGGCTTCTCAGCTGCGGCATCCTGCTGTGCCAGATGAGCAAGGAAGGCAGAGCGGACTGCACACGCACACACACGCACATACACACACACACACACACACACACACACGCACACACGCACACACGCACGCACGCACGCACAGTGCCCCCTCCCAGGCTTCCTGGTCCTCTGCTATTGTTCAGATGATGAAGGACCAAGGGGCCTAGCGTGGCTTCCTCCCCAGTTGCCCCATCAAACCGGAGCAATGGCTCACTGCCCAATAAGGGTTTCCTGCCAGTGTCTGTACTACATCCTTCCTCTGCCCTTGGAGAAGGAAAACTCAAGTCTCCCTGAGTAAAGCCACCAGCACTCAGCACTGGGATGCCCGCGTGCCTCCACTCCAACACAATGTCGGAGGACCTGGTTTTCCGGGGGACCATTCTCTGTGCTAATCCACGAGGGGACAGACCTGCCTGGAGCTTGTGTGGACTGCTTTGCCTGGGAGTACTGCTATCCAGGCACTCTGCCGACACTTACATACATCCCTATCTTTGCAGCACGCTGCGCTGCTGGAGCCCTTGGAGTGGCTCCCTCGGGCCACTGACTTGTTTTTCTGAGAAGCAGTTAACTGTCCCGTGCTCGGTCAGGCAGGTGAGAAGCACCATGGTGAGCAACTGAGCGGCATAACCACAAAATGGCTTCCCTCAGATTCAGTCCTATGGAGGTCGTGGCTTTGGGCTTCCTGCCTCTGAGAACAAGTGGGACAAGAACATGAGTTAATGAGCAATCTCTAAGCCTGGCAGGGAGGTGGCAGTTCGTGGAAGGCAGACGCCAATGATGGCTGAGCACAGGGGCTTCCTGCATCGCGGCGAGGAGGGGTGGTCCCGAGATTGAAACCCTGACCCCTCCCTCCCGGAAGGAGGCATTCCTCTACCCAAGCCTCTCTTTGCTCAGGCTGGTCTCAAACTCACGGGCTCAAGGTTCAAGCCATGCTCCTGCCTCTGCCCCCAAGTGGCTGTTGCTCTAACTGCACACCTGTGCACCAGGATTGGCTAATGGTTCAAACCCACTCGATCACTCAGTGAAGCTGCTCTCCGGTATGATTTTCCCCCATTAAAGAAATAAAAACAATGGGCCCCTTCTGTTTGGGGGGGGGCAGCTCATATACTGTCATATACAGCAAGGAAGTCAGACCTAGAAACTTAAAAAGATTTATTTATTTATTATGTGCACAGAAGAGGGAGCCAGATCTCATTACAGATGGTTGTGAGCCATCATGTGGTTGCTGGGAATTGAACTCAGGACCTCTGGAAGAGCAGTTGATGCTCTTAACCTCTGAGCCATCTCTCCAGCCCCCGAGTGGATGCTTTATTACCATCAGTCGGAAGCAATTTCTTGGACAGTTTTATAGACAAAGCAGCTCTATTTCAGATTTCCTGGTATGGGTCTTTATACTCCTTTTTTGATGACCTAAACTGGCAGCTGATGGCAGCCACCAATGTTTGCTGAGCCCGTGTGTGCGGCTCCACACCGGTTATTCAGTTAGAACTGTGGAGTCACCACTCCCATTTTACAGATGGGAAAACTGACGTGATGAGTTAGCACGAATCCTGTCCAGACCTGGCAGGGCCTGGAGTCAAACCCGGCGGTGCCCGCTTGGCTATCTCAGCAGGCTAGCCAACCTTTGGCGAGCATTCCCTGAGTCCAGCACTGCTCTCCAGCTCCAGATGGCTGAGACAAAGACTGAGGTCAAGAACGGGAAGGAGGAATGCTCGGCCTCACGGTTTTCCGGGTTTCAGATCACGGTTGGGGGAAGGGACGAGTTATGCCGAATCAGACGTGCAACTCTAACAGGTACAAATGTGTGCCCTGGAACGGCACATGCCAAGCCCACCAGTCACTGAGCACCCACTGTGCAGGGCAATGTGCTCGGTGCTTTGCAAAAGTGAAACCTAGTGCTCTCCACGAGTGAGCTCTAACTCCACGTTCAGGATGAGGAAGCTGAGCCGTGGAAGTTCCAAGTCACCTGGCTAGCGGGCTATGATGTGAATAGCCCCTCAGCCTGTGGAGACTCCAGCGCTTTCTCTCTCCTCATGGGGTGTCTGCACAGGGTCTCCCCTGCCTGCTGTTCCCGTCAGTGGCAAGAGCTGCTTTTCAGTGTCAGATCTCATACCGTTCTGTCATTTGACACATGGAGGCACCATGGTTTTAGCCCTCTCCCCACAGGGTGTTCAACAGTAAAGCCAACATGAGGGGTGGTGATCTGAGGCCCGTGCAAGAGGACAGTCCTTCCAGAAAGGCACCCACAGGCTGCGAGCCACACACAGGCTCCACACTCCTGGGGAGAGACAGCCACTGCTCTCAGGACGAAGACCTGTGTTCAATGTGTCTTCTCCAGGCCTTATCCTCTCTCATCCTAACCATGTGCGGTCATCGGCCTTCACCTTGTCCTGGGGAACTGTGGCTGTCAGAGAAAGGACACCTTTTCACCAGGCAGGTGCTGGTGTGCCATCTGGGCCACAGCGCCCACATTTTTGGGACTCGCCTAGGTAGAAGTCCCACCTCTGGGCGGGATGGAGACTCACTCGGGCAGCAGCTGCCTGGGCTGCGTCACGGGCACAGGCTCTCTCCCGAGGCATCGCTGGGAATTTCAGGTGTATAAGGGACAGCGATTGTCATGACAACAAAGAAGCCCGGGGCTTCTAAAAGGACAAATGCAGATGAAGATCATAGGAGACCCCTGTGTGCTGGGCCGAGCGCATCTCTATTGGTCCAACAGCCCTGGTCGCAGCCACACTGCAGGGACGTTATCTGAAACAGCACTTTTGAGAACGAGGCAAGGTCTCGTGATAGGCTGGGACAAGTGGTAAAATACAGAACAGCTCTGTAAAGCAAGTGGGCTGGGAAGAGCGTATGCAAAGTGGCAGCAGGGCAGGCAGGCTGCCAGCTCGGGTCCTGGGCTTCAGACCCCCCTCTGCTATGAATACTGTGAAAGCCAGTGAATACATATACTTCACTTTCTCTGTTGTTTGTGAGATGGGGGATATATGTTAGCATGTGAGGTCTGAAAACTGAAGGAAGGCTTGGGTGCCTGGGGAGGTACTGCCTGCCCTCTCCAGGCCGGTCCTGCTCCTCTGCCGGGGGCGCTACCCATGTCCTGCACAGGACTCCTCTGGGTGCCTCCCACAGACAAGCTGGCGGGGATTTGTGTTTGGTTTTGAGAGGCTGGTTTTTCCGTTTTGTTTTGTTTGAGTTTTTGGTATAGCGGTAAAGTGACTTTTGTTCTGAAATGTTTGACCACAGCGCCTTCCCCACAGTGGAGATTTTGAATCCAACAGGTCTTCCTTCCTCTTCTTAGACAGGCATTCCGAGAAAGTTTAGATCCACAATTTCCCTGGGGGAGGAGTCTCCTCATAAAATTAAGGACATTCCAAACAACATACGGATCTTAAAACTGTAAATATTTTAACTGTAAAGTATGTTCGGTTCCCCCCTGCTCCCAGTGAGGCTTTCCCATTGACTGAGCACCTTGGGACTGGGCTGTGAGCATCCTGCAGTCATCAGGTCCCTCAGTCCTCTCATGTGTAGATGAGAGCAGAGGAGGGGTCAGAGCTGCCGGCTCTGTGTGTAAGGGACAGAAGTCACAACGGCAGCCAAGAGACCCTCTCCACGTCCGGTGCTTTTATTTCAGCCCCTGGCTCCAGGTGGACATGTGCCTTAGCAATCGATATTCAGGCCCGAGCAACCTCCCCAACTGGCCTCCAACTCATTTTGTGACACTCTGGACTCATTCCCTCCCCAGGAGTCTTCTCTATGGTCCTCTTCTACTTTTGTGTATCCCATGGTCAGCTCCACCTCCTTCTGCCCCGCCACTGCCCACATGAACTCAGGTGTCTTTTACCCTCTCATGCCTCTCTTTTCTCCTCTTCCTATAAACCCCGAAGTTGGACTGAGGACCAGTGCTCCACATCCAAACTGCTCAAGCATCTTTTGCAATCTTAGCATTTGCAGCTGAGACAAAGACAGCAGGATCAGGAGTTCAAAGCTAGCCTCAGCCATACAAATGTGCTGCCAGCCTGGGCTACATGAAACCCTGTTTCAAAGTAACACCACCACCACCACCACCACCACCCCATCTCTGTATCACCTTCCCCAGGGTCTTCTGCTTCTACTTGCCTTTCCAAACCCAGAGTTCCCACACTAGCTGTACCAAAAGGATCTTTCTAGAATACCACTCAGATCATGTCTCTGCTTGCTGGAAACTATTGCTCCAGCTCTTTGGTGATGTTCCTTTGCCATGGTAACAGGGCCTTTCATTGTCTGGCCCCACGCAGTCCTCTCTCCTCACACAGCAGGTACCTCAGCCCTTCCAAAGCACTCTGCAACAACGCCCTCTCCTGCACAGACCGATCTGCTCAGCTTCACACCTTCTGTCCCAGGTCCTGGTCATCCAAGGCTGATTCTCATTGTCTCTTCCTTGCAGAGTGTGACTAGAGCATCCAACCACACTGGCAGTCACTGCCCACCCCACTTACACTGAGTAGTGACACTCCCAAGGGCGGGGGCAATCTCATTCCTCTCTCCCTCCAGCCTGGGGCAAGGTGCCGGCTGTTTAACTGCAGGGATAAGCAAACAGCATACCTGTGTACAATATTTATACTAAATACGAGACCTGTGATTTCATTCACAGTGTGAGTGTGCTTTAATTCATCGTAACTGTTTTAGAAAAGTATTGCATACAAATTAAGCACTCTTAGTCACCATTGGAATCTGAAAATCTTAAAATAGGTGAACAACAGTAGACTTGGATGCAAGGATACCTCTTCAGAATTCCTTCATACTGGCTACTCTAGCCTGGGCTTGACTGTTCTCAGTTCAGTCTCTCTATCTAGAAACCAGGGTCACACTTCCAACCTGACCCCAAGCACAGAGGTTGAGCCAGCATAAGTTGTGGGCCAAAGTGAGCTATTTTGAGGAAAGCATTTGTGTGGCTTCAGTTTTTGGTCAAAACAATGGACAGTTTAAATGAGAGCCATCTTTCTCTGTTGCTGAAATATTTGGGTGTCAATCACAAGAACTTGGGCAAGTCCTGGGGCCAGTCTGAACTAAGGAGAGACACCAAATTGGGGCAAGCAAATTCAAGAGAGGTGACTGGAAAGTCAAGAGGAGAATAAAATGAAGAGTGTGTGGGACCCAGCCTGTTGTGAGTACAGCCTTGCTGAAAACCATGCACACACACACCCTCCACCTATTCTCAAAAAATTAAGTAGGTATGGAAGGCAACAGAGACCACATGGCCACAGAGCACAAAGCAAGCAGCACCTGATGAATTAGCCTAGGAGACAGCAAGTTCCCTTCCAGCCCTACAGATCCCCAAGACCACAACTGCACAGGATCTGCTGCATTGTATCTCCCCACATCACCAGCTACACAATTATAACAATGCACCGAGTGGAAGTTTTGAAAATCCAATTACCCTAATTACTGTTCGAGGTAATTAATTTTGGTGACTAAACAATGCTAATTTAAAGTTGTATACTTTGTTCCAATACTTAAAAATTGCTGCTGCATTTTACACAATCCCCTCTCATTAATGTGGGCACACAGAACCCTGGATGAAGACCTCATGCCCAGGGCTAGAGTGGTATCAGTGGCTGCCTTGAAATTTAACATCTTTGGCCTAAAACCAGCCAGGTTCAAAAAACGGTTTCAGTAACTCTGGGGAGGGTTCACACCTTTGATAAAGAGGATTTACATTCCCAGAACTGTCTGTCGGTCCTCTCTCTTTCTCAGAGAGGTTCTCCATCCGTCCTGCAGACACGGAACAGAGCTGGAGGGCAGCGATGGTAGCAAATGCCATGTTGGAGCTGAGATGTGACTAGTAATCTTACTTCAGCCCACTAGGGGGTAACTGAGGCCAGAGTGTAAGAATGAAAGGTGACTTGCCCGAGGTTCTGCAGCCTATGGAAGCATTTAGGACAGGAACTCGTTTTTTGACTCTGGACTCAACCCTTGCAGTATTTCAAAGTCCTAGGGTAAGTGTGTGTGTGTGTGTGTGTGTGTGTGTGTGTGTGTGTGTGTGTGTCTGTGTGTGTGTGTATGTGTGCGCGCGCGCGTGCTCTATCTATCTATCTATCTATCTATCTATCTATCTATCTATCTATCTATCTATCTATCTATCTATCTACCTACCTACCTACCTACCTACCTACCTACTACCTACCTATCTATCTATCTATCTATTTCTATCTATCTATCTATCTATGTGTCTGTCTGTCTGTCTGTCTACTGTGCTGCTGTGATGGAGTTCGGGGCTAAACTTGTGTTCTACCACAGAACTACAGCCCCAGCCCAGACCTTTAAAGGTGGTATCTTTAGGGCTGTGCGTGCAGCTAAAGGCTGTCTAGCAAGTGAAAGGCTCTGAGTTACATCCCATCAGTAAGATAGACAGACAGAAAGGAAAGTAGGAAGGAAGGGTGGGAGGGGGAGTCAATCTGTGTCTTCTGTGGAACACTAAGCATAAGAATTTAGCTAAGGACCTTGAGACAGGTGACACTCTGCAGTGTTCTGGAAAACTGACCCAGGCTCCTTTTCTGAGACCGGGGAGTATGAGAAAAGAGGAAAAGGCTCCTGCTCTGCACTTCTCCAGCTAGCTCAGTGAGGAGAAACAGAGTTGGTTTTGTTTGTAATTCTTTCTCAGTCTCCGACCTATTGCAGGCTGCTGGTCCTGCGCAGTGAATGTGCTCCCAGCTGCATTTTACCATTTCTGTGCTTTTCCTGGCGACCCCAGAGCAGCTAGCAAATCATCTGAGGCCAGCCCAGTAGCTCTCACTGGGGCCACAGAATAGTGCTGGCGGGTGGGAGGGAAGTTGTGAAAGTGAGGGAAGCTGTAAATCCTCAGGTGGCCTCCACGCTTGTTGAGGGTGGTCTCACTGTAGCCTTCCTTGGCTACCGGGCTCACTGGGCAGTGTTCAAGGTAAGGTGTTGGACTGCCTGAGTGCCAGCGCTCTAGCAAGTCCCCTGTGCCTCCGACAGAGCCACAGAGCTCTACCACAGATTTCTGCTTGAAACAGTGTTTCCACCAGAACCCTTCCCCTCAGGGAATTTAGGGACAGGCATTACATCCCTACTCTATCACCTTCTTAAGAGGGTCAAGGGCTTGCTGTCAGGCCGAGCCCCAGTACCTTTGGGGGACTGGCTAGGAATGACCTCAGTACATGAAAATAGGGTCAGGAGGTGAGGGCCAAGCATTTCAGACTCTGGGTTGGGGTACAGCTGGGTAACAAAGCCCTTGTGTAGCACATACAAGGCCCTGGGTTCCATTTTAGGGTCTTGAAAAACAGAATTGTTTTCTTCTGAACCTTAAAGAACCCAGAAAGTTACTTGCTCGAAGCCTAAGTTACCCCCCCCCCCCCACACACACACACTGGTTCTTTCTAAAGTAAGAGCAACGCTGTGGTGAACTCCGCTCCCCTGTGCAGACAACGGGGCATGAGAGAGACATGGGCTCAACAGTCTGCAGCGTTGAGTCCAGGGCTCAAGGCCATCCAGAGCGGAGGCAGGACAGCCCTCCTCCCCCATTTCAAGCTGGGTCTCTGCATGGATGCTCCTCCTCTTATAAAACAGTTCCCCCAAAGAAGCCAAACTTGTAAAAGTTTCCAGAATACCGCCAAGAAAGCCCACACCCCTCTTCTCCAGGTTCTGCTGTGATTATCTGCTCCGATCCCTCCCCCAGCTCTCACAATTGTTCCTTTTTCTCCTTAAAACATTATTGTATTTTATGTATATGGGTGTTTTGAGAGGCCAGAAGAGGGAGTTGAATCCCCTAAACTGGAGTGAAAGACAGTGGTGAGTGACCGTGTGGGTGCTGGAGACTGACCCTGGGTCCTCTGGAAGAGCAGCCAGTGTCCTGACCTGCCGCGCCGTCTCTCCGGCCCCTCTTCTCTTATTCTCTCTGTTCCTTGACACATTGGTTATGGAGTCCAGGTTGGTACTAACTCCTTCCTTGGTGTCCCATGTCACCTACCCTGCCCCTGCTCTGACATCCAGGCTTTTCCGTCTCATTCCACAGTGAGGCACACACCACATTGCTACCTCCTCTTAGATGCTGCAGTATGTTCCCTAAAGAAAAAGCTGTCCCTTACAGAACTGCTCACCAGCAGCGACATCATTACTGGTGTGCTGCAGAGCGGATCTACCCAACCAGCAGCTCCTCGGCTGACCCAATGCGGCCGCCTCTGCCCCTCGCAGAGGAGACCCTCTGCACTTAACTGTCAGGTTGGCTTTCCAATTTGGATCACTTGACGTCCAGTTCCACTTTGGTGAATGCTCTCGCATGTTAAGCCAACAACAGTCCTAAAGGAAGCTGTGTGACTAGCAGTGTGTGGGCTCCGATCCGCCTCCTGCCTCAGGTCTTGGAGGCACAGAGCCCTGTTTGGGGAAGATTCTCTCTTAATGAGGTCCCGCTGCTCCAGAGACCTCAGCCCTCACGGAGGGTGTCAAGTTTTGGCCCTTGCCATTTCCTTCACATTGGACCATCCTTAAGGTGGCCAAATGGCCACAGAGGTGTAGTAGAGGAAGAGTGAGCCCATGGCAGCTAAGTAACCAGATTCAGTCACTACGGTGTACCTATTGGCACACGTCTTAATTAGGTTTTAATGCTAGTAATTTGATAACAACTCCTGGCTATGGGCTAGAGAACTGTCAGTGTGGAAAGCTTTTTATTTAGTTTTTCTTCCCTTTCCACTGAGGCAGCCTCCCTGCTGACCCTTGTCGAAGACCCCCATCTGCTGGTTGCCACGGTAACTGAAGGAGACCAATTGAGCTGAACACAGCGACTCAGAAATAAAATCTGCAGCCAGAGGAATTCTGCTAAGAGTAATAAATCATTTAGTAAAAGGGGGTCCTCCACACGGTGATGAGTGTTGGGATAATACGATGGCATAACTCTTCCAGCTAGAAGGCCCATGACAGATCGGGGTGATTAGGCCGGCTGGAGGGCTCATTTGGTTTCCAGTGGGCTCCGGCATTGCAAGAGACAGATCCTGCCCAGTTATGTGCCACCGTCGGGGGAGGGTTGAGCTTAACATTTGGCCCACAACATGTTCCAGTTTTCAGGGGTGGCAAGAGAGCCAGCTGAGGCTTCCAACATACCTCATTCTTACTTCACTTTTTAAAGGTGGTATAAGTTAACCTATGTCCCGGGGACCCATCTCGGATGTCAGTCAGCAGCAGCATCTTCCAGCCTGATGCATCTGTGAGAACAGGCAGCGTCCTTCTCGAAATGGCAGGACACTTTCTAATTAGTTCTGACCCAGGATGGTCAGACAGGGGCCAAGGGCTTTGAGCCCTAATTTTGCAAGGCTCTTCTGCCTTGAATTATGGGCAGATAAAGGGCTCTTGTGCCCAGTCCTGGGAGTCCCCTGAGGCCAAAGGAGCTGCATTTTCAAAACAAAAGCTTGAGATTGTCCTAATAGTCAAGCATGTCCCTCCCTACCAGCTCCTTCCTTGGTGTGGGCAGAGAGAGACTGTCCTGACAGCAGATCAGAACAGGAAAGAGCCATACTGTACAATTAGTGTGTGAAGCTTCACCCCACCTGCCGGCCGCTCTCCTCACTGGCTACCTGACACCATGTTAAGAGGCAATGGTCGGGAACTTAGAATACTCCCTGATCCAGAGAATTCACTAACCAGTCCCTTGGAGATAATTTTCAGCCAAACCAAAGGTAGATTTTTGTTTCCTCCCTTCTGGATGCTGCCAATAAAATGTGTCTGTCTTAGTTTGCGGAGAAGAGCAGCCATCCACTTAGACCCTGCAGCCCTGAACCCCGGCTTCCACCGCCCAGGCAACCCCAGCAGCCTCCAGTGCGGATGGCCACCCCTTGCTGGGCAATTGTCCCCCTGCAGGTGCTGCAGGCCACTCTGCTCGGCATGGGCCACTGAGGCATGCCACGCCTGCTCCGCCTCTGGACACCTGGGGCTTGGCCAGCACCCCCTGCCCACCATGACAGGGCTGGCACCTGGCAGGAGTGGGCGCTGGCCTGCAGGGGCCCAGCTGGGTGGCTAGCATCTGGCTAAGGAGACTCCACAGGGGCTCCCCGGGCCTCTGGACTTGGGCAGACGGAGGGGATTAAAGAGAACTGGCAATTGAAGGAGGATGGGTGAAAGGTTCATTAACTCCATGCTCGCGGCCCAATTTCCTTCTTCTGGGAAGCCATGAGAAAAACAGGTTGATTTCCCTGCATCCACGGCAGAGGTGCTGCAGATTTTATTTGCTGTTCTTACTTTTAATTCCTTATTTGTACACAAATAAATGAGTCATTGTTTGTTGATGATCATAGACGACCCAAATTTTAATTAAAGAGAAAAAAAAATCTTGGCTAATAGGCCAAAGAAATATTACAACCCGTTTTAATTTCTACAAAGTGATTAAGCTTCTCATGTGACTTAATTGAAACTGGCAAGACTTAAGAACTCAAAGAAGTGAAAATAAAACAGCGCTGGACACCACTATGTGGGAAATAGGACTTGTGGGTCCATAAACGTACTTTCAGTGGGTACCGCTTTATGCCATGGCATTCATACTTGATTTCTGCCCCCTCTTTACAAAGTTACCATTAGTTTCACTTCTAAGCCCTGCTTAGAAATTCTCCTTCCAAATGCTTTGTCTCTGCTCACTCTCTCGAATTCCCCTCATATTTCAATTCCCAGACACTCTTGAACTTTGCACACAGTGCCAGTTTGAGCCTGCACAGAATAATCAGTGTATTAATTCCACTCAGAGACAGTGAGATTTCTCTAACACAATCTGCCCAACCTGAACTCTTTCCTTCAGAAACATTCTGCGTTTCAAAAGAAACTCCCAGCATGAACCTCATAAGGAGCGACATGTAACAGACAGTGCATGTGGCGCTGAGCACGCAGCTCAGAATTCAAAGAGAATTTGGTACTTTGCTTCTCTGGTGCCATGTGCATAATGTACATGTGGCCGAAACTGACATCAGACATGGAAAGTAGAAAGCCTGGGGGGAGGGGGATGTGAGGGTGGTGGGAAAGACAGGAAATATGTTGATAAAAACAGTAACTTCTGTTAATCTACATTTTCCAGTCACTGTCTTAATTAAGAATGTTAGGAAATATGTTGCAGTTTAATTGCATTGTTTCAAGAAACTCCAAGGCTGACAAATTCCAGGCTGTGCACACTTGGAAAGAAAAAGGGATCAGAGTGACAGTTTCTTCTAATTGGTGAATAACAATCAGAATTAGACTCCTCACAGATACCGGCCCCCATTGAATCCCGAACTCACAAGACAGTGTAAGAATAGCCCAACATTTAACTCGTTAGCAAGAAACAGGCTCTGGAAAAAAGGGAAGCGGAGTGTTTCATATGTGTAAGAACACAATTTAAAACACAAATACCAGGTACATCAAATATAACCATGGATGGTACTTGGCATGAAATCGCAGAGAAACATCTTATCTTTGCAAAAGATAGTTATTTATGAGAGAAGAAGTTGGTCAGAGTCTCTTCTGATTTTTAGATGGCCCCATTTAATGGGAATGCAGAAATGATGCCAGTTTGCAGACACATTCCCATCTCTAAAGGGTCCCTTTCTCTTACTCCAGCCCAGTGACACGGGTCCGGGGTTCTACTTTTCTTTCTGAGGGAGGCTGTGTATTTCTACAACAGACAAGGTAGAATGCACCGTAACTGTTCCGTGTTCCTCTGAGAGAAGCTGTACTAGACACACATTGCTCAGCTTTTTATTTAGTTATTTTTTATTTATTATGATGTGCATGTATGTGCATGTATATGATATGTGTGTGTGTGCATGCATCTGTGTATCTGTGTCCGTGTCCGTGTCCGTGTCCGTGTGTCCGTGTCCGTGTGTGTGTGTGTGTGTGTGTGTGGTGTGGTATATGTGGAGGAGTTCAGAAAACAACTTTGTGGAGTTGATCCTCACCATCTACCTTTGTGTTGGTTCTGGGCATCAAACTCAGGTCTTCAGGCTTACACAGTCGGTGGCTTTATCTGCTGAACCATCTGCTCAGCCCAGGGACTCAGTTTTAACCCACAAGTTGCATCCCGTCCTTGGTTCCACGTATGGGGAGGGCCTGTGCAGCTGGACTCGGACACGAAAGTCAAGGCATCAATATTCAGTGTGCTCTGTTCCCACAGGGCTCAGCACAGACCAGTCAGTCTCACAGGATCTGGAGACTGTTTACTGAAAACTTGAAAAGAACCGTTTGTTTACTGAAAGAGGATTACTTATTGAAAATTGCTGGATGAAGCTCTCACGTCAGCGGCTGCTTCTTTGCCCGTCCCCAGCTAGTTTACCTTCCATTAACCAACTCAGGACACTGAGCCCCAGAGTTAGCTATGGTCTCCAGAGGAGGTGGAGCTAACTTTTCTAGTCACTCTAGACTTTGCTGTGTGTGCAAGGGCCTCAAACAGCTCCAGAGCGCAATGCTTGCATGTAGAGACCGACCGTGTGCTGCCAGGGCCCCAGGTCTCACTTCTTAGACTCATGCACATTCTGCATTTCAGAGTAGCGCTCTGAGTTCTCAGATGCTCCAGTGAATGGCAAGCATGGCTCAACAGTCTCCTGACTTCACTGTTCCAGGCTGGCTTTAATTTTTTAAAGGTTACACTCCAGACCTACACTAGTAGAGGGTACACTCTCACGTGCTCACCATGAAGTGCACAGATGTGTCTGTCTCTTGGAATCAGGATGGGGGACACAGGCCCCCCCGGGCTCAGACAGCCTTCCTGCAAAAGGCATTTGTGGAGGCCTTGCAAACTGTAGGACTGAGCCTGGAGCCCTGGGGAGGGCAGAGAGAAAGCACACAAGAGGAGTGCTGCAACGCAACTAATTAATTACCAAATTGGGGGCAGAGACGAGAGTTCACGGGGGCCTAGAGCCCAGAGAACCCAGGCTTGTAATTAACAGTCGAAAAGTTCTAGTCAATTCGCAGAGTTCGAAGAACATTGAAAGGATACGTAATGCTGGGGGAGTGAAGCGGCACCCGCCCCAGGGCCAATTGCCTCTCCAGCAGTGGCAAGGCTGTTCCCCGGCTTCCAGGACCATTTGTTCCATTACACAATCTCCTGAAGCCATTTAGAGAGAGCTCAAACAACTGCCTGTACCAACGCGACACATGGCTTCCCATCCCGACTCTTTGCTAATCCAGACGCTCCAACCATCTTTCTTTAAGATGCCATATGGTTGGCAGAAGCCTGTAGATCTAGCAGCACATCTGCTTGTGCCTTTCTCCTTCCCTCCATCCCCCAACAAAAGAGGGCTAGCAAGACAGCCCGAGAGGAGGGCTCAGTGTGCCCATCTGGCTGGAGGCTCCTCTTAGGCACTCTAACAGAACAAGGCTTTTAAGGGATGACTAGGAATTACTTGAGGCCCCACCAATTTTAGCTGCAGGGCATGACTTTTCTTTTCTTTCTTTCTTCCTCCCTTCCTTTCTTCCTATCTTTTTTTTTTTTTTTTTTTTTTTTTTTTTGCCTATTGATGATTTAAAAACAAGATCTAAAAAGTAAAAGACAGAGTCTTACTTTCCCAAAAGTTGATTATTGAAAAGCCAGGTCAGAGCGCTCTCCTGGGATTTTTGCAATGCTATCTTCTTCTACCAGAGACAGCCTCCACCCTTGCCTGAGCAGTTTCTTTTTGGTCAAGGCAGACAGACACACAGAGAGGAGCAGAGCGGGCTTTGTTAGCTAGCAGAGCGGCTGGATGCTAATGAGGCAGCTCCACAAGGGGCTTTGTGGTGTGAGGAGCAGAGACTGTTGACACTGTTGACATCCGGGCTCTCCTGGCCTGTGAGGCCATGGGCTGTCTCCTTGGAATCTGGCCCCAGTGAGACAGTCTATTCAACTGTCTGCTGACTGAAACCTGGCTCCCAGTAATGTGGAACAGTTTGGGGGTGGGGGTTAGAAAAGAGTCTCTCAAACTCAGGGTCAGAAAGCACAGTGAAACTGATTGCTTCTGCCCAGAAAAACACTGCAGATCCGTGAGTGACAAAGACCTGAGGAGTGGAAGTGAGGGTTGGGGGAGTGGCCTCTGTTTTGGGGTGCCCCACCGGTGGTATTACCCCACATACAAGGGGCAATCAAGGGTCTGACCTTGTAAACTGGTTTGGATCTTGTGTTGGCTTACCACAAACAGTTCCTCATGTTTGTGGGAATGTGGTACAGGCGGAAAGGAAGTGGCCATCCTGCTGAGGCCAGGCAGATAAAGAACAGTGGAGGGGAGGAGGCAGGCCTTGGGCACTGTGCATGCTGTCTCAAGCACCTCTTTCCTGGCCCAGAGGCCATGAGACGTAGATGGGGGACAGGTGTTTAGAAGGAGGAATGGGAAACAACCTCAACAAAAAACCTTTAGCAATCTTCTGTAGGTAGGAAGACATCAGACTCAAAGGCCCAACACAGGTCTCTCAGGGGAGCCTGGGTCTGGTTATGAAGGTGAAGTTGCTACACAGATCTACCAGCTCTAGGCTAGGGTCCAACCCTGTGAGCCAGTGAGCAATGAAGCTAGCTATCATCAGTATGCAGGCAGGGGTATCGAATTGTAAATTCATTACTTATACTCTACAATATGAATGAAAATTCATGTAACTGAAATGTAAAAACACGAGGAATGACTTAAGAAGTACGGGGATGGAAAGTCAGCCTCACGGGCAGGTTCAGACAGCAGGCGCAGCCACCTTGAGGACAAAGTGTTCCTGACGCATTCTGTCTTTAGAATTGTCTTTGTGCTCTAGGACTGAGTGTTACAAAGACCTGTAGTTTTTAGTAAGTTGATGGTCAACTTTGTGAATGAATATAGCTTAGGTGCATTTCATCAAAGTTATGTCTCAACATAAGATTCATTCAGTGGATGTGATACTACTCCAAGAAAATATACCAGCCTGAACTAGATGGCAAGAGCTAAGTTCTACCGACCACAGTGAACACAAACTATTATTAACACTTTGGGACTATAATCATGGAGATGTGGGTGTGCAGAATGACAAGTTTGCAGTTAAAATAAAACAGATCTCAACTGAAATCTGAGCAGGAGCATGAGCCTAAGCAAATTCTTGGAAGGCTGTTGCTGCCTACCCCACAGGACTGTTAGAAGAATTACAGACAGGAGGTAAAGTGCCCAGCACCTTGTGGCCCCTGAATAACTGACCCGCGGTTCCTGCAGTTGCTATTTTAATGGTGTGCTGCGGAGCATACACCAAGTTCTGTCTACATGCATTAGCTCATTCAACTGAAAAGAGCTCTGCGATGGAGGGAGGGTCTCTGCTCTCCAATGAATGAGGCAATGAAATTCAATAACAAAGACAAGATGGCAGACAGCGTGAGGCTCTTTGCTTCTCCGTATTCTTCTTTTCTTTTCCCAACAGGGTCTGACTCTGTTGCCCAGGCTGGGCCTAAATTCCTGAGCTCAAGAAATCCTCCTGCTTCGGCCTCTCACAACTAACCAGGACTGGAGCTGTGTTCCACAGTGCTCAGCTATATCTGGAACCCTTCCCTAGGCCCAGTGCTTGGCCAAGCCAGTTTCAGGCTTAACATTACACATCATCACGATGCTCACTTTATGAAGGCCGAGAGACACTGTCAATATCTCCTCTCAATTCCTACTCAAAAATAAACCAGTGTCACGGGTTGGCCTGGGTCTACCTCTTAAGCACACAATGCTAACAATGAAAATAACAAAATGAAGATAAGATAAAAAGGCAAATTTCTTGAAAAATCCTGGCTCTGGTGTCTATACATCTGCCACGTCATCCTCTGGTGAAACTTAACTAGAGCATTTGACAAGAAAATTCCCTAGTACAACAAGAATATCTTTACCGAATATCCATGTGTGCTACCTAATTCTAAAGAGTTCTAGGGTCGCACAGCCTTGGTGCAGTGGGGAGGGGCTTGGACCTGCATAGGCTCAGTGAGCTGGGCTCTGCTGACTCCCCATGGGAGACCTCGATTTGGGAGATGTGGGGATGCGGGGTGGCTTGGGAAAGAAGGCTGGGGAGTGGGAGGAGGGAGGGGGGGTCTGTGGATAGCATGAGGAGTGAGTAGAAAATTTCTTAATAAAGAAAAAAAAAGAGTTCTAGGGTCAAGCACCCATGTTTACATACATTCATTTGGCATATGTGCTGGATGCTGTCCATACCATAGTTAAGGATAGCAGAACATGGCACATGTACTTGAATGCATCATACATGTAAGCACACACCAGCAAAGCTGTCATTTCATATTTGGAACCTGGTTTAATACTGCTATAATTGTCAGAGGTTTCTTTTCATGAGACTTTCACTAAAAATTAGCTCTCGATAGAAAGTTTCCAAAGTGAAATTATTTGCAAGGGATTCTGGAACGTTCGGAAGTTGATGATCAGACGCTGACATGAAGAATGTGAACCGACAGTGAGATCTGTATTTGTGGTGCACATATGTGCTTCACCAGACAGCACTCTCCAGATATAGCCACTGCACCGCTCTCCAGGCTCGCCTCCCGCTTCTGATGGAAGAAGGCAGGAAGCCACTGTCTCAGGTGTGTGTGCTCTCAATACTTCCGGGGACTTCTGGGTCTACTGGCCAAGCCTCTCTTGGATTCCCCTCTGGGACCACATCTTCCAGCCTCCAGATTGCACTGTGGATGTCAGTCCAATTAAAAGTCAAATAGGAGTTTAATGTAAATGCCTGTAACCACCCATAACTCTGGGGTCTACTGTCAGATCCCTGGTGTCTACTCCAGGAAGGCATGAGCCCTGGACGCTGAGCGGGGATTCAGTGAAGCCCAGTGCTGTCTCAGCACAAGGTCTACCACGGCTTCAGGTCTTTAAGGACAAAGTCCTGTAGGTATCTCTGCAGTGTTCTTGCGGGCCTCTTTATGAAGGAGCACCCCATCTCTCGGGCACCTGCAGGGTGCCTCTCCAGTGGATGGTCTCACTCTGTTCTCAGAGGCAGACATTTCAAATGACTTGTCCTTAATTAAGCCCATAGGCTGGAGCAGTCCCAGCTTGTCCCAGGAGATCCAAAGAGCTTTAAATTCCAATGTTGCTAACGGTGTGGGCAGGATGAACTTCCTCCCTACCAGAAGTGAGAGTGCTCTCTCCTTAGCCAGCCTGTCCACTCTGGGTGTGACTCTGAGGAGTGATTTCCTGTGCTGCCCTGTGTCCTGGGCTGCAGTCCTGACTCACAGAGTCCTCTTTAGTGAGCACTTACTCTAAGCCAGGCACTGTTCTGAATGTTTCCATGTCATGCTCATTCTTACAGACGAAGTGGAGGCCACACTGAGTATCTTGCTACAAGTGACAGCGTAGAGTACAGAACCTAGATCTGAAGAGATGACTTTTATTTTCTTTATTTTTTTATTCTTATTTTTTTGTTTTTGTTTTTGTGACAGGGTCTATGTAGTCTTGACTAGCAAGGAGCTCACTATGCAAACCAAGGTGGCCCCGAACTCACAGAGAATCCCCAGTGCTGGACTCAAGGTGTGTGCCACAGTGCCTGGCTGAGACCTTGCGCTCTTATCTACTCTTCCTTAGGAATCTTAGAGTCACTAAACAGCAAAGTGCATGAGGCCAGTTCACAGCCATTGGACTTGTGGCCTGCAGTGGCCTCTCTGTGCCTGGATTTCCTCAAAGTGACACAGAATTACAATACTTCCGTCTATCTCACAAGGTCGATAGGAAACTATATACATTAGCTATTAAGTGACACCACACATGTCAGTTGTCACCAGCGTCATCACAGCCCATTCGCTGCCCTCTTTTGGTGCCAACTGGACCACTAAATGGAACTACGATCCTTTGTTCTGCCAGTGAGAGATGGGACGACAACTTGCCCATGCTTACATCCTTACTCAAAGGGTCTCAGACGAGCTGCAAGGGCAGTGAAGGGCCAGACCCCAGGAAGATGCAAAGCCGTGGCCACCACAGCGGGAAGTGACGAACAAGAATGGTCTTGTCTTCTGCAGACCCCTGGGTCAGGCTGACTGTCTGAACGTGGAACACGGACTGTTAACACAATACCACAATAGCAGATGAACACAACTCAAAGGATGGAAAGGAGGGTGGCATTTTATATAAAAAGAAATGCTGCCTGTCTTCTAGAGACGGCGCAAATTGTTAATGCAAACAAACAGCTGTTTGGAAAGAAAACATTATTTCTGAAACCCAGATGAAGCTCTATTTATTACATTTCAGAGACATTCAAATTATAGTGTCTGAAAACTATCCTACCCTGGATATCTGTGACACCTAAATTATCTGAAAATTGGAGAGGTTAAGCCAAAATGGAGACTTCTCCATGAGTGAGACTGAGAGGGTCAAGGGCCTTTGTGTCCCCAGAGGTCCAGGAGGAGAGATCTGGGCCCAGGATGAGCAGTCAGTGACAGAAGGCTAGGCCAGTATTTACTCCAAGATATTAATACACACTATCTTCAAACCCTAAATACAAAATCCATCACTCCCATGTGTATGGCTTCTCTAGGCACTCCAGTGCACTTAGCCCCAGGTGCATGCCGGGAAGTTCTGGTACTTTCTGTACTCACTGCCACTAGACCAGGCCTGTCACAGGAAGTGCTGGACGTGGCAGCCCCTGCGGCAGGCCTGGGCTGAAATCTGTCTCCACTCTCCTGAAAAGAGGAGGGTCCACTCTTGCCTTTTCCAGTGACCAGGAAGTGCCTGCCCATTTCCCAGTATTCCCAAGGACCGGGCTGTCACACTTCAGCAATATGTTCTGGCTAAGGAAATAGAAAAGAAACCATACTTTACTGGGCCTAAGCAGAGTTCATCTGTGGGTTAAACGACCGGGTCTGGAGTCACACCCCCAACCCCGTACAGACTGAACTCTGTATGCTTGCTCATTCAGCTCAAATCAGAGTAAGTACATAGACTTCAGGTTGAAAAACCAACAACAGACACCCAGGAACAGGAGTAAGTCCACAGGTGCCTGTGTCCTCCACAAGCTCTTTGGATGTATTTCCCCAGTCTGGGGTGATCTGGACCTGAAGAGCCAGAACAAGCCAGGGCTAGCTGCACTCTCTCTGCCAGAATGCCTATCAGTCTCCCTCCAGGCACATGCTTCCTGCTCTCCCTCACATCCTACATACCTCACAGGGTGCCACACAGTTTGGTTAGTTAGTGAAGGCTTGAGATGTTCCTAATGAAAGGTGTTACGGTGTTATGTAAATACACAGTATTATTTTGTCTTTATTCCAGCATTACTGGTTTAAAACAGTTCAGTGTGTATAAATATGTCTAATAATGTGTATCTGGTTTTTTTAGTAACTCCTTGGCACTCCAGTTTAACTAAGTCATACAGCCTTACGTGCACAACAAAACATTCAGTATCCTCTCAGACGCTTTTTACTGGTCTCTTTCAAATCGAGTTTCTGCTAGATGAGTTCATTCAACATTATGAATATTTGCTTGACTAAACAGAATCGCCAAGCAGATGCAAAGGTTAAAGCCCACAGGGAAGCACTGGCCTGTCCCGGGGATGGGACAAGAGTGTAAACACCTGTGCACAATCAGCACCAAAAAGGCCCAAGGTGACAATAAGAAGAAAAAAGTCCAAAAGCTTTACCAATCCTACCACATGCATTAAGCTTCAATTTATAAAATAAATATCACCCGGAGGATTCAGGCTTAACTAGGGCCATGTTAGCTACTGGCAGCCATTCTGTTCCACTCCTGGAGGACCTTTTTGTTCAGGCACAGTAAGAGCTTTGGGTTAAGGGAATACTGGGAGGTCTGACCCTATAGATGAGAGGATGATGAAGGCTTTCGGGGAAACGCTTAAAAATGCATCAGATGGTGAGTTTAGTGAGTAACACTGTCATGAGTGACACTTTTTGTTAGGCATATTATTTGTCCCTTTACAAGTTGAAAAATCTGCCTATAGATTCACACCATGATTTGATGATGTCCTAGAGGCAGAGAACCTGGTTAGTCTGGAGGTCACACAGCTATAGAAATATTCCAGACTGGGCAGAGAGGAGACTCAGCAAAGCCCAGAGCCAGATCACGATATTGGGCACACATGGGTAGCCAGCCACAGGCAGGAGCTGCCCCCAAGACAGGAAACAGTCTAAGGTTGTTTTCCAAAGAAAATGGTGAGCAGAAGAGCCCACCATGCATCCACACTGCGTGGCCTCAGGAATGACATGTGAGCATTTTCTAGTTTCCCATCTTACCCACTCCTGTGATCGGCAGCTTCTGCGGCCGGCCTGGCTCTCCATGCAGTACACTGTGTATGCCTAATCCTTTCTACACCAACACGTGACCTTCTTGAACCTCACACCTAGGGGACAGCACTTTGCTGGTCCCTTTGGCACTCAGCAGGTGCCCAAGACATGTAAGTATTGAGTGAAAGTGAAGGTTGATGACAACATCATAGTGGCCTTGACTGTGTTTCTAAAGCTCCTGCCTGCCGTAGACCACAGGGCACATGGTACAAATGCACAGACCTGTTTGCCTTTCAAAGAACTCCTGCCATTTCTCTGTTCAGTTAAAACAGAGTTGTTTGAATCTGTGATCATTTAAATAGAGTTAGTTTTCCCATCCAAAGAACACCCCCTAAACCAAACCAAAAAAAAAAAAAAAAAAAAAGAAAAAAAAGAAAACTGGATGAAAGAGGGTAATGTCTTGGTGCAGAAAAGGCCTTGGGGACTTTCCAGGAAAACCATCTCCTTGGCAGCAGCTGGGAAGCCAGCAGCACTAAGATGTTGCTGACGCTCGGTAAGTGCAAAACACAATACAGATGCTGGTGCTTCCTGACTGACCCAAAGACAGGCCCAGGAAGGCAGCTGTGCGGGAAAGACATCAGTGCATCATTCTCTTTTCACTCCTTCACTTGTTCATCAAGTACTTTCTGGGCACTCTCGGTGTATTCTCTGCTGAGTACTGAGATACGGCAGCAAGCAAGACCAGACTCCATTCCACGGTGGTAGAGCAGCAGTCAGCAGGGGCCACACTTCTGGGAATCTGCAGAGAGGCATCTGTCCAAGTCTGCATTTCCATAAGCTGCATCCAAAGAGATTCTCTGCCAGGCGGTGGTGGCTCACGCCTTTTATCTCAGCACTTGGGAGGCAGAGGCAGGAGAATTGCTGAGTTCGAGGCCAGTCTGGTCTACAAAGTGAGTTCCAGGACACCCAAGGACTAAACAGAGAAACCCTGTCTTGAAAAGCCAAAAAATAAAAAATAAAAAAAATAAAATAAAATAAAAAAATAAAAATAAAAAAAAAAATCCTCTCTCACATCCATGTTACCTCACACAATCATTTATATTCTGAAGGTGTTTGCTGGGAGGCAAAGGTGATAGAACAGAGAATGCTGGGCCTTTCCACGATATGTGTCCCACCCCGCTAGAGGGGACAACTCAAAGCTAAACCTTGTGCTAAGGGATTGTTTAACCGGACAAAACTTCCTCGCAAAGAGGCCCTTCTCTTTAAAGAGGTCACAACTGCTTTGGGTCTACAAAAAGACTTGGCCAATGGGAAAAGAAAGAAGGAAATGTGGTGATGGGGAGGGATCCAGGTGGTGCTGAGGGGGTCTTAGAACTCAGAAGAGGAAGTCACGGGAGAAAGCATTTCCATTGTCTACAAAGTATTATGTGTTGCTGATGGCAAACAACAATGCTGTGTAGCTATGTTCAGATGCCTTGGTAACGGAGAAAGAAGAGATGGCTGAACAGTAAACCGCCTGTCTCGTTGGTAACAAGCATTTCTATACAATACACTCCAAGACAGCGGAAGAGTGATACAGCTCAGGGCAGCTAGGCAGCGCCAAGAACAAGAAGGGTTTCCAACGGGTTTCCAACGGATGCGAATGATCGTAGAGATAAGAAAGCTGGCTTGCAGAGCTTCTTAAAGATTGCCAATCATGTCACCAACAGGTACAGAGAAGCGAGTCCTGAGAGCCATGCTGCAGAATTAACCCAAAGACTTTGAGGGCTGCTGGCCCCAGCCATACCTAGAGGTCAGAGACAACCTTCAGAGACACCTGGGAAGGTCAGACTGACCCAGTGTACTTTCCTTTTGATCAACCTTATATTTGACTGTATTTTAGTAAATTATCCATGTAGTTGTATTTTGACAGCTCTCTTTACAGCAGTAAAACAAAATGTGTGCATCGCAAATGGCAAAGATTCAAATTTCAGCTATGTTTATCCAAAATAGCACTGAACTGCTTCTGTACTTATGCTATACTGCCTACAGCTTCACGGAAGGGGAGACAGATGGGATGAATTTAGCAGGGAAACAGCTGTGGCTTGAAGAAGAGACTAGCAAAGTTCTGCTATCAGGCTTCATTATGCATCAAGGTACCAGTGAAACGTGTATCCGTAAGGCAGCCAAAAAAAGTGTTTCTCATTTGACTCGTGATAATTACCTTTCCTCAACAGCTGACAATGTTCTAAGTAGCATTAAATAGGTATAATAATTAAGCAAAAATACCCAACAGGCAGTGTCTTGCTTAGGATGGAAGTTTCCTTCAGGAGTGCTGGGAAGCTGGGGCTGAAGAGGCACAGGCACCAGCCACCCAGGAACGGACAGGCCCATCCACACTATTGATGAGAGTACGTGCAAAGAGGAAAAGGAGTCGGGGACTGCCTAGGGGTGCTGGACATGGATCTGGGTGACTGTAACATTACCAAGAGAGGTCAATGAGCCCCTGCCTCGAGCAGGCCTATCTGTCTTCACATGAACACGCCTCACTCACACTCCACCCCACTGCTTGTAGCTACAGTGTCTTCAGCAAATATAATGGTAAACTTGCATTTTTTATTTTCAGAACCATCTTCATCCATGTTAAAATGGCCAGTCAGATGTTCTTCAAGACTAACTGGCTTCAGCTTACCAAGAACTGCAAATGTCCAGTTCCCATAATATTGGTGTCCATTTGGAGAGTGAGACCCATGCAAGTGACAATCCTGGCAGGCATCAGTTCCATTCTCCAAGGAGGCCCTCCCAGAACACACACACACACACACACACACACACACACACACACACACACACACACAGTTGCAATCCTCCAACATATCCTTCTAGAAGACATTATGCTATTATACATAATTTGTATTTAGAATAAGAAACCTACACTGTGTGTGTGTGTGTGTGTGTGTGTGTGTGTGTGTGTGTGTGTAGGGGAGGGGGTTGCCTGTTTATCAACAACCTTACAGAGAAGCTTCAATATTGGGTGATCCCAAAATAAGAAATATGTACACTACTAACACCCAATATACCACTCTGCAAACAGATTCTTACACATCTGACATATGCCACAGGGTTGACTAATATCATGTCTTACCCAAACGAGTATCATTAATATTACCATGGTAACAGAAAGGAGAAAATCAGAGAAAGTCTTTATTTTTTTTTTAAAAAAAGAAGAAACAAGTAAGACAAACAATAGATCAATGGGAAGTGATCTTTGTTAGGACAAAAGTTTCCTAAAGAGGAGCAGTACATGACAGCATTGTCATCCTCAGAAGTAGGTCCATGGGAGACTTACTGGGTTCCTGAATAGTTCACCATCTATTTATATTCCTGCTGTGAAGAGGTGGTACATCTTATTTCCTCTAATGCCCTGTGGTTCCCGCCTTGACCTGTCCACGAGCCTATGCTAGGCAGTGCCAGCGGCCTCCAGCTGGCCCACCTCTCCACTGTCAGGGAGATTCTGGTTGTCCTTGTCCTCAGGGCAGCAGAAGGAAGTACAGTCTCCTTGAAGGAGCATATACTTTGCTGTGACCTGTGGCCATTTCCCTTCCTCTGAGCCTCAGGTTCCTCAACTGTAGACTAGAGGAAGCTTGTGGGATGTGTGGAGAGCACCATAATGTAAACATGAGTGGAAATTGTCAGTTGCTGTGGGATGTCCTATATGCTGTAAAAATATGTTGCTGTGATTGATTGATAAATAAAATGCTGACTGGCCAGTAGCCAGGCAGGAAGTATAGGTGGGACTAGCAGAGAGGAGAATTGGGGAAACAGGAAGGCGGAGTGGGAGGAGACGCCAGCCTGCTGTCCAGGGAGCAGCATGTAAAGACAACAGGTAAAGCCATGGAACATGTGGCGACATATAGATTAACAGAAACGGGCTGAGTTTAAGTAAGAGCTAATGGACGAGCAGTTTAATTAATATGAGCTTCTGAGTGATTATTTTATAAGCAGTTGTGGGGTCCGTGGGGATGGGCAGGACTGGAGAAAACTCCAGCTATAGTCAGTGACTGAGAATGATTGCTTTTGTGATAGGAAAGGAAGGCTTTCCTGAATTGCCCTCTCCTCCATTCCCTTGTTTAAATCATTTATCTTTCTTTTCTCCCCATCTCCAACAATCTACCTCAAATTCAAAGCAACTCAAGTAGATCTGAAATTCAATGTTTCAGTAACTTCATTTTTTTTCTAACATAGCAAACACTATTTAACTCTGCTGGTCACAATAAAGTGTGTTATATGAGGTAGCACAATGTTTAATACAATTTCCAGTACCCTCTCACTGTACAAATTGAGGAATAAAACTGCATAAATTGGAAAAATCAAGAAGACAGCCAGTACATGAATGATGGGATGCAGAAGACTAAGGTAGGACCTCAAAAATTGAGGGCAGCCTCAGTTACACAATGAGACCCTGTGAAATGAAAAAAGAAGCCAAGGAGTCTTGAACACAGAATGACAGCTAGAGAGAGGGGGATCTAAAGTTGAGTTTCCCTGACAGCAAGGTCACATGAACTTGAATGTCACCAGCAAGAATGCTCCTAACAAAAACACTGCTGGATCCTCATAAAGATCCGAGCTCAGATGGGCCCAGAAGGTGTCTAGAAGGCCTCCATCCGTACCAAGACACCTGGCGATCATTTCTGACAGAGACAGTTGTCTTCTATCTTATTAGAAGAAGAGGTGAAGACACAGGCTTGGCCTAGCAGTGGGGTAGGTCAACACTGTCCTAGATACTTGGTGCTCTTGCTTTATCAGCAGGAACAGCTATCCTTGACAACCACTTAACATTCTGGTTAGAGGATGCCATGTGAAACACACAAAGTCTGCCTGGGGCTGCAGTTATGGGTGTACAGATAGGACCTTTTCAGCAAGCATCAATCCTGAGTGACTCAGATCCAAGTACTAAGGAGGAAAGCATGTACACCAAAGGAGAAGGTAGATTAGGTGCTGTACCTCGCCAGCAACACCAGCGACATTATCAGCACATCTGTGTAAGATGCTGCCAGACACCTGTTCAGAAACAAATGGTTTAGTTGAAAAATTATCTGAAAGGCATGCTGCCAGTCAATACGAAGACTTGTATGGGCCAAGTGTGACAGACATGGTTATATGAAGAGTGCAATTGTTCTCTGTGTCTTCCACAGTTCCTATATTACACTTCAAAAGGCCAGCACTGGACGGTGGCTTTACAAGAAAGGACAGTGGTAAGATCAGTGAAGAATGTGGACTTCTGAGTGAATCACTTTTGGTGTATGACACTTGCATTGCTGAGATGACAGTGAGAATGTAACTCTTTCCTGTCCTCAAAATCAAGGGACTGCACAGGCTCAATCTGGGTCCTTAAAATAATTCTACATAAAATTATAAAGCAGTCAATCAACTAATTGTTAAAAAGTGGGATGGACTCTGCCCCAGAGAGAACTAGAGGTCCATTTCTTCTGCACACAGCGCTAGTATCTGTGGCATGTGTGATCAACACCTATGCTTCCCACCGCTTTCCGTTTTCCAAGTTCATTACTGTGTGTTTTGTGACAATCTGCTCCCCTAGAATTCTGAATTTGAATAAAACAGATTTGGTTGCTTCCTCTGCCCAGGGTAATGCACAAAGAGCCTTAAAAATGAATATTCTTTACAAGACAGCTTGATGAGGGTATTTTACATCTATTAAAGACTAGCATCTACACAAAGGCATTCAGGTTGAACTCTAGCTCATCCACTCCAACTCCCTAATACAAAGTTAAATATGATCAGAATACAAGGTGCAAGAAAAGCACAATTACAGAGAGAGAGACAAGAAAGAAGGCTGCCCTTAAAGGAAAAAGGGGGGGAAAGGCATAATTCCACCACCAGAAACTGACAAGCAAAATATCCACTTTCTTTTCATTTATTTATTACTTTAAAAATACATGTGTGCATGTATGTGGTGGCACACACGAGAGACTATCTTGTGGGAGTTGCTTCTGGGAATGGAAGCAAACTCCTTTACCTTCTGGGCCATCTTCTACCTGCACTCTGTCCCTATAAATGTGGAGAGTGACCTTTAACCTGGGTTGTCCCCCCAGGAGTGTTCCACATCTTTTACAGCTCAGTGACTCAGGTCTTCTGCCTGCCCCAGACCGGACACAGGCTAACATGAACTTCTTGACTGCCCAGTGCAGGATTGAGAATAAGAACAAGGCCTAAAGAGTTTTCCAGACCCAATCCCTGTGAGTGATATCAACCTAGAGTGAAAGTCAAATAGCCGGGGCTTCCACCATGACACTCCTGCCTCATCCAATGGGCGAAGGGTAGGAAGACTTGGGCAGCTGGGATGATGCGATCCAGGAAGAACACCTGTGATGCAGCTCCCTTTGCCCCTTGGCAAAGAGCTGACTGCCCCACTAATCCTTACTCTGGAGAGATGTGGCTGAAATGCAGAGACCGTTCTAACCCATGTGCTTGTTTCCTAGTAAGTACTGGACAAACAGGGAATGAGTGCCTTGGTGGGTAATGTCATTAAATGGACTTTGCACTTGAAATGTGGCGAATGCAAAGGGTTCTAATAAGCTAATTCACATTTATAAGCATTGCAAGGAAATTTACTATTGCAAATTTGGTTGCTAAGTGAAGAATGACTGCTTATCTAATCCATTTTGTAAATCTGGATTTAATACATTGGGTTTCTTGAAGTGAGATCTAGTGGTAACAGCTTGGTTTTCTATCAGCTGAATTTTGAGTCAGACATTTTGAATTGGGGGTCATTTGTTAAGTCTCAGAGTCTCTGGTCTCCCAGAGTTATCAATATAATCAAGATGACAAAACAAAGCCATCAGTGTTTACAACCGGCACACTTCTGCATGGACAGGCAAATAACCTCATAATTCCCCAGGAACTCTACAAAAGCGTTTGGAAGTGCTCATCCCCTCACCAGAAAATAGAAAGACCCCCTTCTTTTACAACTGCTGTAATTCTCTCTAAAAACATGTCCCAGATTTTTCATGTCTAGTGCATTATGGCTTCTAAATCCTATGTATTATATACAATTTTAAAATTAATGCTGATTTGGGGTATTAAAATAGTATTATGTGACGGGGCTTTAGCTGTTTGGAGACAGGGCCTCTTTAAGCAGCCCATGCTGACACGAAGGCATTAAGTGTTCAGGCTTCCCATCTCACCTTCCCAAGGATCACAGCCATGTGACAGCAGGTGGTATGTGATGATGGGGTCTACTCCTTCACCAAGCATCTCACTCCTCATGGCTGAGAAGTTTTCGTGGCCACCAGGCCATGGTTATCACAGTTATTATATGTACTGACATTTTGGCTTGCTGAGTAACTACTTTGTTGTGAGGTACCACAGGCTCACTGTACCAAATGCAGAGACAATGAAAGAATTCTTCTCTGGAGCTGTCCCGGGAGAAGGTGCAGGCCTTAGGCCGTACAGATGCTCAGTATCATATCTCAGTGACTGGTCACTTTAGCTTCTCTGAGTCTTGGTCCTCTGGAGGATAATATTATTACCAAATGAGATAACATGTTGCATTTCACTGCACCCAAATCCACATTTGGCCACTGAAAATTAACCTCTCTTCTTAAAACTGATCTAACAGCCTGTGTCAGTCACTATTGAGATAATCAGCTTAGATGTAGGGAAGGCTGATTCTTGTTAAGGATTTCAGAGGTTTCCGTCTGTGGTGGCTTCCCTCTGGTGCCGTCACGCCTTGGCACGGCAGTACCAGATGGCAGGCAGTAGGCAGTAAGGTAATCCACTCATCTCATGGAAGCAAAAGACAGAGGAAGGGGCTTGAGTCCGATATCCTGGCCAAGGGCACACCCCCAAATGCCCAATGCTGGGAGCCTCCCAATAAGGCTTTACTACCTCCCATTAGCACTACAGGCCCATGAGTGAGCACAGAGGCCTTTTGAGGACACAGCCCTATTCATGGGCATGACAGCACACATTGTTGTGCCCTGGAACAGCAGCGCATGGAGAGATATCAAGAGTGGACCCAGCACTTCCCCAGCTTCAGGATAACCAAGCATGAATTAGGCCTCTCTACTCAGTTGACTAGGTATGGGCAAGTTCTGAACTCAGTCCCATGGCTCCTGGGTCTCAGAGTCACAGTCTCAAACAAAGATATCACTAATAACCCGCCTTGTGCAGTGTACATGGTGACATCACTAATAACCCACCCTGTGCAGTGTACACGGTGACATCACTAATAACCTGCTCTGTGCAGTGTACACGGTTACATCACTAATACCTCTCTTGCAGTACACAGTGACATCACTAATAACCTGCTCTGTGCAGTGTACATGGTGACATCACTAATAACCTGCTCTGTGCAGTGTACATGGTGACATCACTAATAACCCACCCTGTGCAGTGTACACGGTGACATCACTAATAACCCTCCCTGTGCAGTGTATGTGGCGAAGAGTTTCTGTTCTGTGTTTTAAAGGTCACTGAATATATAACAGCTAGATAGTTGAAGCAAAATACCATATTCATCAGTGAAATGGGGAACTTTAGCAGCATTCATCTGTTCTTATTTTAAATTTACCACAGTATGCAAATTAGAGGATTTAAAAAAGCATCAGGCAAAATCTCAGCTAGGTGCGAATGAAAAGCACAATCAGAACGAGTTTGTGACTGCTTCAAGTGTGAGAGTTTGCCAAATGGAGAGGGGCTTAGGTTTTACTACTAATCTGAGCTTACGCAAAGCCAATAGAAAGATCTCAATTATTGTTAAATACCCAGAGCAGGAATTTGCTGCTAAACTGCCGCAGAGTATTGGTCTCAGGTTGGCTTTTGGGAACATCTTACTGTATGTACTGAAATCATCGCAGGAATACCACACACAAAGCTGAACTTTAAATACACAGTGCCAGTCACACAGCCCAAAGAAAACAAACCAAGTGCCGTTGAGATTAGAGACTAAATTACCTGGTTTAAAAAAACATTTTTTCCCCCGTAACTGAATCTTTTTAGCCAGGAACAGCAGTTACTCCACCAACTTCACATTTCAAAACACGATTGATAGCAAAATGAGATAACCTGATCATTCCTCACAGGATTTTCTTACACATCAGAACATTCACACTCCATAGAAATGTACAGAGGCGGGTTTGTGATTCACACCCTTGTGGATCTCAGTGGGCCAATATGTTACATTGAGACATCAGCCTACTATTTCAACAGCACCCTGTCTGGTTTCCATGGAACAAACTACCTTCATAACAAAATGAGCTACATTACATGAAGCCAAGGGGGGAGCAAACCTCGGGTGCCACCCCCCCTGTCACATAAGCTTCGTTAGAGCTGGGCCTTCAAGCTGCACAGATCCTGCAGGCTCAGGCTAGGGCCTTGAGCTATCTGAGAACAGTCTCTGTGTATTTCAGTCTCTGAAAAGACCTAGGTCACCACAGAATATAGCCTGTGGGACAAGGAGACAGACACGCACCAGACCAAATCAAACCCTGATCTCACATGAATTTTGTGACTTCCAGCCTGAATTCCCAGGCTTAGAATTCTTTTGATTATCTCCTGTTCCACCTAGCAATATGATGATATTTAATCAAGTCTGAAAAATTAAAGTACTATAAAATCAATTCTTTCGTGACCTCATGGCGTGCCCATTCAAAATGTACTCTGCTAGGCCAGGGAAATCAGCACTGATCAAGATGAAGTCTTCACCTTGAGGCACTTAGATTCTAGAAGGAAACCACTGAGTAGGGAGAGTGCACAGTGCAGTAACTCAGCACGCTTGGATGTCCCCAAGGTGAGAAGGATCGGACCCAGACTCCAGCCTGGCACAAGCAAGCCTCTCAAAAGAAAAGAAAAGTGAGATGAGTCTGCTTGCTTCCCAGAAAAGAAATGATTCAGTACTAAATTCTGCCTGTTTTCTGAAGGTAGGAGGCTGAACTATAAGAATCCCACTGTGGGGTAGGGGGTACATGACAGCCTTGAGGAAAACACAGCAAGGAGGAGGGGGACTAAGAACCAGGTGAGATCATGAAGAAAAAAATCCAAAACCACACAGAGTTACAAAGCAGCAGTGGGGTTTGGGGCTGGGGGAAATCCAAAAGGCCAAGTGTTAGAGCAAAGATCCCAGGCTGCCTCCCAGACAGCAGCACCCACGCTGATCCTTCGCCCACTGTTCGCCTTTCCCTTTGCAGAAGACACACAGACTCAGTGCCGAAAACAGGGATTGTTGTGTGTGTGTGTGATGGTCAGAGCAACAATTCCTGTGGAGTCAGATTTATCCCTTCTCATGTGTTGATGTCCTGTGTTGTGTGTGATGGTCAGAGCACAGTTTTGGAGTCATTTTCTTCCTACCATGTGATTCCATGCACATCGTCTAACTTGGCAGCAGACACCTTAATCTGCTGAACCCACCCCCTTTATTTTTATTTATGTATATAAGTGTTGTACATAGGGGGCACTGAGTTCACACCTGTGAGAGAGTCAGGCTAGAGAAGAGGAATATTCTATTTTGGATGCAGAGCTATGTCTACTTACATGTTATGTGGGCAAAAAATTGGAGCATGCGTACACACACACACATAGACACACACATACACACCAGTTCTATTGTCTTTCCTTTTGATATATTTTGAACTTTTGGCAGTTAATGTCAATAAACATTTTTTGTTCAGCAAGTCATTTTCTTGATACCTTATGATTCCATCGTAGAGAATTTATGTAATTAATCTCTTGATACTTGACCCTCCTTCCCCATCCCCCACACAAGTTTTCTCTGTGTAGCCCTGCCTATCCTGGAACAGGCTCTGTAGAGCAGGCTGGACTCGAACTCAGAGAGTTGCCTGCCTCTGCCTCCTGGGTACTATGCTTGACATTTTTATGACTAAATATTTTATTTAAAGACTCTCAACATTCTTCTCAGAACTATAATCCTGAGGTCATAAGCAGTACAAGAGGCCAAAGTGAAGGTTGGTTATACTTCTCCCACAGAATGCCATAGTTAAGCACCTAGCACCAAAGACAGCTCCTGTGCGCACAATGGGACTCTTGTGACTCAGCAGAGCAGGGAGGAAGTCCCTGACTGGGTGGTGGGGGAAGAGCAGGTCAACGTGAAGAGATAGATGTCAGATAACGTCTCCTAGACATGACAGGGAAGAGCTGCACCCCTGAAATTGTGACAGTATGGTCTCAGACAGAATTAGTCAACATGCCACCGGGAAAGGGGAACTCTCACGAGGCCTCACCCACTCTTAGAAGAAGAGCTACAGCCATTTAATGGCTGATGAAAGAGGACGGGTCCATCTGTTCTAGGGAGGAGCTCCTGTATAGATTCCCCATCCCAGCTGGTCAGAACTAAGCCCAGCACATAAGAGCAACACGAGTTAACCTCAGCACTTGGGAGGCAGAGGCAGGCGGATCTCTTTGAGTTTGAAGCCAGCCTGGGCTACATAGTCAGTTCCAGGACAGCCAGGGCTATGTAGAAAGACCAGTATAAAAAACAAAACAAACAAAGAGCAACACTAAATAGGCTTTGTATATTTTATGTACACACAGCATGTATATGTAACAATATGTATATGTATGTATGTTTATGCATGCATAACAAGTATGCATGTGTGACTATAATAATAACAGTAGGAGAGGTCATGAATTTGAGGAAATGTAGGGAGGAGCTGGAAGGCAGAGAAGGAGGGATGGAAAAAATGGAAATATAGTATTCATACATGAAATTCTCAAAAACTGAAATTAAAAAAGGATGTAATTTTGGATACGTCAGAGGTCATATTTCTTCTGATAAAATACTTCATATCCATTTTTTGTGATTAAATACTTTTTTATAACAGCTATAAATCTGGTTTGGTCATATAAACAAGATTACATGGCTAGTGTGGTGGCGCACACCTTTACTCCCATGACTAGGGAAGCAGAGGCGAACAGATCTCTGTGAGTTTGAGGCCAGCCTGGTCTACACAGTGAGTTCCAGGATAGCTACAGCTGCACAGTGAGACTCTGCCTCAAAAACAAACAAACAAACAAACAAACAAAATATATGTACATTTTAAAATAAAAATGTAGACTTACTGAAAAAAATTTAAACTCAATGAGGCCATGGCCAACAATGGCCTTTGTTTCTTTTTTCCTTTCCTTTCTTTTTCTTTTCTTCTCTTTAGACAAAAATAAGACGTAGCACAGGATGGTCTGGGATTTGTTGTTTGCAGGATTGCTCCTCCTGCATCCACCTCTCTGAGTCCCTGCTTTTCAGAGCATTCTGCAAGCTCATTTCCAGGCATCTAAGGAGGTCATTAGAAATTAGACCAGAGACAAACATCCCTTGACTCTCCTTCACCCCCCATGGACTGTCAGACAATTTTACTTCCTAAGATCTTCTCCAATCCTTCCACTTCCTCTTCCTCTTTGGATGCCAGGCCATGATCACTTCCTGTTTAACTTCCCCACCTGGATTTCTAAAGTCCATCCATCTTCATGCTGCTCCAGGGTGAGCTATCAGAGCAGACCTCTGTTTTCATGCCTTACTTCCAACCTTCTATTAGCTCCCCATTTCTGCCATGGGCCAGGGCAACCTGCTTCCTAATTCCCTCTGACTCTCTTACCTGTTTGCAGTTCTCCTCTAATGGGATATCAACTCATTTTTAAGATTTATTTTTACTTATATGCATATGAATGTCTGCTTATGTGTATGTGCGTGTATCCAACTCCTGGAGCTGGAGTCACAGGTGCTTGGGAGCCACCAGATATGGGTGCTGGGGACAGGACTCAGGTCCTCTGGAAGAGCAGTAAGTACTCTCAGTGGGTGAGGCATCCATCCTCTCCCCCAGAGAAGTCTTCCTCTCTGCCTGCATCTGCCCTTACAAGTCCTCTAAGATCAAGCCCTGGTGTCCCTTCCTCCAAGGTGCTCCCCAGTGACGACTCCCAGTCGGGACTGTATCTCCGCTGCATACAAGTCTAGACTGGAAGCAGGGGCCAGTGGGGCAGAGAAATGTGCTACGATCCTTTCTCATTCAGAACAAGAATCTCCCTGAAACTCCTGGCCATCTAATCTATCTTCTATTGTGGTGGTATTATGTTCCCCAAAATATTGTGTACCCTAATAAACTTATCTGGGGTCAGAGAACAGAAAAGCCACTAGATACAAAGGCTAGAAAATGTTGGCACTCACATTTTTAATCCTAGCATTCCAGAGGCAGAAATCCATGTGTTCAAGGATACAGCCAAGCATGGTGATTCACGCCTTTAATCCCAGGGAGTGAGGCAGAAAGCAGAAAGATATATAAGGCGTAATGACCAGAAACTAGAACCTTTGGCTGGTTAAGCTTTCAGGCTTTGGAGCAGCAGTTCAGCTGAGAGCCATTGGGATGAGGACACAGAAGCTTCCAGTCTGAGGAAACAAGACCAGCTGAGAAGTTGGCCAGGTGAAGTTAGCTGTGGCTTATTCTGCTTCTCTGACCTTCCAGCATTCACCCCAATAACTGGCCACAGGTTTGATTTTATTAATAAGACTCTTTAAGATTCCTGCTACATTCTATATTTCTAATGCTTGAAGAGTTATCATGTGATAAGATTTTACTTTAAGTTGACTTTGGCTTGGTTTTTGTTTTGTTTTTTAATTAATTAATTTTTTTTAAGTTTTTTCCCCCCACTCCCACCCCCCCATCCACTTCTCAGAGAGGGTAAGGCCTCCCTTGGGGAGTCAACAAAGTCTGGCATACTAAGTTGAGGCAGGACCAAGCCCCCCCCCCACCGTGTTAAGGCTGAACAAGGTATACCACCTCCAAAGAGCTATTTCATGTACTGCGGATAAGTCCTGGTCCCACTGCCAGGGGCTCCCTGAACAGATCTAGCCACATAACTGTCACCCACATTCAGAGGGCCTAGTTCGGTCCCATGCAGGTTCCCCAGCTGACAGTCCATGAGCTCCCACCAGCTTGGGTCAGCTGTCTCTGGTTTTCCCCATCATGATCTTGACCTCACTTGCCCCTGTGATCCTTCCTCCCCCTCTTCAACTAAAGTCTAGGAGCTCAGCCCAGGGCTTGGTTGTGGATCACTGCGTCTGCTTCCATCAGTTTAGGGTTTTTGTTGTGAATGTACCAAACTATAGCTTAAATGGGCCAGAAAAAGTCAATAAAGCCAGGTGAGGTCAAGGCTGAAGGCCTGATGGAAGGAACTAAGGATACGAGTGGGCTTGTGCTAATCCTACCTGCTGTCTAAGGAATGGTCACCTAAGACAATGGCAGCTTCGAGTGGATTATTATCTGGAGCAATACAGTTTCCCACTCCAGGACTTCGGACATTAATAACGGTTCATGCTGGAGACAACAATCTACTGAGGAAAGACCACAGAAGACCACAGATGTACTTCCTGGGTGATAAAAATGAGGTATTTACTACAGAAGCAAGAAGGAGACTGTCTACATTGAGTTGGGGACACTAGCCTTCAGTGAAAGGGTCCTTTTGGCAGCTTTACCCCTACCCAATAATGAAAATCTTGCTTCAACAAAATTCTTGAGTAAAAATGTCTGGAGAGCAAGCCCAAACACATTTTCAAGCCTTTCTATGAAGTTTTTTTCTCTCTCTGCATTGAACAGGAAGAATTCCAAGATGGGAGCGGCTGAAGAGACTGCAAGGGATGCCCTACTTCAAGTCACTCTAGTTAAAAAGCCACAATGCCTATGATTCTGTGACCCAGCTGGGCCCAGCAGTAGACACCTGTGTGCCCAGGAACATAGGGGAGTTATTCAAATGAGAAGTAATGACTAACACACTGGCATTGCTAATATCACTGCAACATAGAGCACTTCTAGACACAGCCAGAGAAGTTACTTTAAAGGCAAGAGACATAGACGTATGTGGGTTTGGTTAGAATCGGAAATGCAGAACCTCCTTCCAAGTGCCAGTTTTTAAAGGCTGTTCTGCACGGTCAGCTGAAAGAAGACATATTCCAATCCTCAGTTGTATGTTGTTCTTTTACATAGAAATCATTAGCATTGTAGAAAATTCCATTTTAGCTGGTTAAAAAAAAACTGTCATAATTTGCACTTCAACAAGCATGTTTTAGTATATCAGGCCATTAGGGGAAAGCAAAAGCTTGAAAAGTATATAACTCTTTCCAAATGATTGGCATAAGATTGGTAAAGTCAAAGTCATTTACGTAACTGCTAACAACCTTAGCAAGCAGCTCCATTAAACATGACCTACAAAACCTTCCCAAAGAGGGGCCAACTACAAACACAATGAGCTGCTCCACGGCCTCTGTGGACAGCAGGAGCCATTTCTGCCTAATGAGATCAAATCATCTTTACCAGTTGTAGTTAATACTCAGTGGGTGCCCACTGGGTGCTCATCACTATGCACACAAACTTTAGGTTTATACTAATGGCAGTAATTAGAGACACATGGGCTGGGGAAGTTTCCCAAATGTGAGGTTATAATTAAAACCTTTTAACAAATGTTACACAGACATATCAAGTCTGTATTTTTCTCACCTTGGCTTTTCCATAATTTGAGGAAAACTATAAAAGAAAATTTGTAGGTGCGTGTAGACAGCAGAGGCCAACCCTGAGTATCATTTATCTGCTGTGGGATGTTCTGTATGTCCTGTGGGAGCTTGTTCTCGGGTTCCTCGTGGCTTTACCCAGCAGGTCCGCATAGAGGATGATTAGGACCATGGGCCTGAGTGCAGGTGTCTGAGATGGTCTGCACTTGGCTGTGCTGTGGGATGGTCTGTATGTCAAGTTGCTCTGATTGGTCAATAAATAAAACACTGACTGGCCAGTGGCTAGGCAGGAAGTATAGGTAGGACTAACAGAGAGGAGAAATAAAAAAAAAAACCAGGAAGGCAGAAGGAGTCACTGCCAGCTGCCACCCTGACAAGCAGCATGAAAAGATGCCGGTAAGCCACGAGCCGCGTGGCAGGGTATAGATTTGTAGAGATGGATTAATTTAAGCTATAAGAACAGTTAGCAAGAAGCCTGCCATGGCCATACAATTTGAAGCAATATAAGTCTCTGTGTTTACTAACCAGCAAGGCTCAGGAGCTGTCTCCATCTCCCCAGCTCTGGGATTACCAACACATGCCACCATGCCTGGTTTTTATGTAGGTGCTGGGTCCTCATGCTTGTGTGGCAAGCACATTACCCCCAGCCTTGAAAAGATGATTCATAGAATGTGTATCAAAGTGTTGCAGTCATTGAGTGATGTCCTTCTGAGTTTAGACACAGTATTACATGCAAAAGGCACAAAAATGACTAAATTTTTAAGGAGTCCATAGTCTGTTGAATCAGACCTTTATTTTTTATTTTTTATTTTTTTGAGCAATGCCTCCCAATATAGATGCCCTAGGTTGGAACTCCCAATGTAGACCTGTCTGGCCTCAGATCTGCAGGGATCCTCCTCTAGATTGTTGAACTTACAGGCATGTGTCACCACAGCCAGCACAAGTCAGACATTCTCAGGACAATTATGATATCCTGTCCATTCGATCAAACTATTGTTCGAACAAACTGGTGGGTAATAGAGAGTGGTGTCAGGAAAGGCTGCCAGCGAGCGGGGCCTGGGAAGATGGACGAGCAGGGAAGAGCACTTGGCATGCAGGATAAGGACCCCAGTTCAGGTGCTGGCCGTCGGGGAGAAGCTGGGTGTGGGGCTGTGGCTCCAGCTGTGCGGCAAGCACCCTGGAGCCCCAGTGCTGTGGACGCAGTGACTCTGTAACCAGGGCATCCCCAGGGCGTGCGTGTCTCAGCCTGGCTCTAGGACCGGTGACAGACCCTGTGTCAAAGGACATGTGCCAGCCTCTGGCCTCTGCCTGCACTCAGGGGTTGGCATACCTGCATAAACACGAACGTACAACACGCATATGCACACTCACACACAGACACATACACAAGTTATTTCAAAAAGGAAAGAAAAGACTGTACATGGAAAAGGCTATGATGGCTCATGCTTGTAACCTCGGGACTCAGGAGACTGAAGCAACAGGGTACAAGTTCAAGGACAGCCCGGGCCTTACTGCAAACACCTGTCAGAAAAGAGAGGAAAGGAGGGAGGGGGAAGGGAGAGGGGAGGAGGAATGCGGGGGTGGGGTGGGCGGGGCAGGCAGGCAGACTACACAGGAGATGAGACAGGGGATCCTGGGCTTGACAAATAAGAACTGCAGGCGGTGGGTGGGGGAGTAGGCATTCCAGGCGGTGAGAAGCAGAGGCGGGGTTCCTGGGCTGCTGCTTCTGAGGGGCCAAGCTTCAGTCTCACCCTTTCAATACCTAAGCCCACGACTACCTCACCTGGGACTCAGTAAATATGTGTGTGTACATAAACAGTGAATGGACTGGTAAGAAATGAACGAACACCAGTCTACCAATTCATATTTAGAAATGGTTCTAGATTTCTGGAAGGGATAACAAAACAATAGCAGAGAAAGCCTTTTGAGAGCCCATGAACTATGAAGGAAAATGATTTTCACCCTCTTAACTCCTCCAGGATTTACACTGTCTGAACCCATTTGAGACTGTCCTGGTGGCCTGGATTAATCACAGCACAAGCTTTGCCTGTGGGCATTGGGCTCCCCAGAGCACACACAGTAGACAGAAACAGTAGCTAAGGCTGTGAGTAGCTCCTCCAGCCCACAGACTAGAAAGCAAGGAGCACACACACGAGTATAAAGGAACTAAAACCCAGTGCTGGCAAGCATGTGATAAACGATCAGGAAACCTATCAGAAACCATGCCCATCACCCAAGAGCTGGGACATGTGCAAATTTAGACTGGTGACTCGTTTCCAACGTGTCACACTGCAGTTTATAGCTGTCTATACCCCAACCTCTTAGCCTTACCTGTTGGCTTTAAATTTTTATGAATGAATTTAAGTTGTTACTCAACTATAACTAATTTAAAGTTAAAGAATGATTAATGGCTTTTAAAAGTCAAAGTTCTTAATATATGAATGTATATTTTGATCTTCTAACAGATGGATATTGCATATGATATTTCTCTAAACCAAAATATGCAATCTTTTTTTTTCAGGGCCACCTTCTCAGAACTGGGTCTTGCACAAAAATGTGCCCCCCACCCCCAGGCTACAGCAAGTGCAGCAAAGGAGCCAAGAGTCAGGGACACATAGCACCTTCCCCTAAGTGCAGCAGCTATGTGCTGCAGTCATCAAATTTGATAAACACTAAAACTAACTGAGAAAGGAAAGTGAGCTGGATGCTGAGATTCATCCCCAACTTAAAAATGAACCAAAAGCAAAAGTCGAAGGACCAGCTTCACTTAGCAGCTACTCAGAGTCACACTTAGTCTGCTCGTTCGGTAGGTATTCAAGAAGGGTTTAACACCCTGAAGGAATTAACTTTACACCTGACACATCAGGAATCAACCTTAATCCATTGTGAGGGTGTTTGTTCCAGTGACTAAAGGTTCTTATCACCAAGCCTGGTGACTGTAGATCCCAGGGACACAAACTGTGGAAATTGAAAATTAACTCCTACAAGCTGTTCTCTGACCTCCACATGTACATACACACATACTAAAGGAACAAATGATGTTTTTAAAAAAAGAATGAATTTAGCTGAATATGGTGACACATGCCTTTGATCTCAGCACTAGGAAGAGAGAAGCAGGCAGATCTCTTGAGTCTGAAGCCAATTTGAACTATTTAACCAATTCCAAGCTGACAAGAGCTCATACCGAGACCCTACCTTAAAAAAAGTAGAGTAATCTAAATCCACTTATATTAGTTAGGGTTTCTATCGCTGTGAAGATACACCATGACCATGGCAATTCTTATAAAGGAAAACATTTAATTGAGGTGAAGGCTTACAGTTTCAGAGGTTTAGTGCATTATCATCAGGGTGGGGAGCATGGTGACATGCAGGCAGACATGGTGCTGGAGAAGGAGCTGAGAATTCTTATATCTCAAAAAGCAACAGTAAATGAACTGAGACTGGGCAAGGCTTGAGCATATATGAGACTTCAAAGCCCACCTCCACAGTGGCAAACTTTCCCCGACAGGGCCACACCTTCTAATAGTGCCATTCCCTTTGGGGACCATTTCCTTTCAAATCAGCATACCATTTCAAAATCATTTATATTTGAGCAGCATATTTTTCTAACAAAGTTATTCTCCCATGACCTTACTGAAAAATTAGTTCAGTTTCTTCTTTGTGACAGCACGGCTGCCACCCTTACCACCTTACCCTATGACCCAGGCCTCTACCATCCCCACTTATCATCCCCAGTGGGTATCAGGTCAGAAGAAACCAACATGAAGGATGACTCCTCAGGCTCTGGGGAGTTTGCTTGGTGTAAGAAATCTCCACCAGCCCAGCTTCTGGGCAGGATGAGGTTGTTATTCTTACTCAGGAACAGAAAGCCGGAGATGAACAGAAAAGGTCCCTGTTTTGTGCTTCCAGGTTGGCTTTTTTATGGCTTTACAAAAGGAAACAAAGGTTGCTTGTGGAGAAAGTCAACCTTTATACATACAAATGTTATGTTGTACATTTTCACTCTGACTCCAGCAATGTCTTTCAAACTACAGGAGAGGTGCTCCAGATGGACCACCTTCCTCCAATGAAGAGAAGGACCAACACCACTCCTCATTTCTGTGTCAAAACACACGGACCGGCCACCACGTGCGCCCATGCTCGTCAGAGCACTCAGCACACGGCCGCCGCTCTCCGAGTAAAAGGCACTTCAGCTCACTTCTGCTCTCACCAGTCTCAGCCGGCTTCGCGTCTTCCTAAGTGTGCTGATGCCACTTACATTAACACAACGGAATATTCAGTGAACTCAGGAATATAATTGCTAAAATACTGATTATCTGAAAACAAAGAGGAATGGTTTAAAAAGATTCAAGAAAACTGGATATCCCACACACAAGGTAAGGTGTGCACAAAATAAATCGAAAAGAAATGTATGTCTCCGAAGCCACCAACTGCAGATTCCACACACATGCTGCTTACCAATGTCTACATGATTGCAGTTGGTTTAGGAAAACCAAAGTTGAGTACAGGAAAAGACGCAGTTTGGGTGTGGCCTATCTGAAAAAAACAACAAAACAATAACATTGTGCCTGAAACAGTTTTCCACACACAGAGAAAAATGTCTTGATAGTCTCTCTCTGTGTGTGTATGTGCATTAAACAGACACCTGCCCATTCAATATCTTTCTCTTGCTTATTATGTTAGTCCACGTGTACTCCTCAGAGCACAAGAGTGAGTGAGAGAGTTCAAGAGAGAACAGGAGGCCAGAGTGAGAAGGCACATTCTTTCTTTTCAGGCCGCAGACTCTTCCCCTGGGAGGTGTGGACTCTGAGAAAGAGGGTATGGAGTGGGTGTAGAAGACGGGAGAAGAAATGGGGCTACGCAATCATTCAGGCCCCTTCTGAGTCTTCAAAATGTCATTCTCTGAAATTTGACTCATATAAGATAGGCAGAGCTCCTTAAAACAGTTATTAGTAGTTAGGTATATAACAGATGAAAATATTTAGGAGAGAATATAAAAATTATTAATAATGAGAATAAATAAATTTGAGAAAAGTAAAATCATTTAGAAATTTTCATTACAAAGAAAAGACAAAATTAGCAACCTATATAAAATGATTAAAATGAAACTTAAGTTTCCAACATAAAATACTTGTTTAATTTGAGAATGAAAAGGGACCTACTTTATATCTTAAATATCTAATAAGTGAAAACTTTTGTTTAATAATAATTTAAAAACCCATAAAACTAAAAAACAAAACAAACCAAACACCACCATCATCAACAGCAGCAACAAAGTAAAACTAATTATCTCAATTTAAAGTTCCAAAGGAAACTGGGCTGTGGTGGAGCATGCCTTTAATCCCAGCAGAAACAGGAAGCAGGTGGATCTGTTCCAGGATGGACAGAACAATTACACAGAAAAACCCTGTCTCAAAAGAAGAAGGAGGGAAAAAAAAGACTCCAAAGGAGATCACAGACACAAAGGAAGCCACAGCCCTTGGGGGACCTGATTGTTGAGCCTGCTGGTGATGGAGGACATCTTTAATACCAGGCAGAGGCAGGAGGATCTTGAGACCAGCCTGGTCTACACAACTCGTTCCAGGATGGCCAGGGCTACACAGAGAAATCCTGTCTCAAAAAAATAAAATAAAATAAATAAATACCCCAGCCATGTTCTGAATCATTTCTAGAGGCATTTTAACGTTACAGATATAAGACAAAAACCTGTCAGTGGAAGCAAGCTACCAAGGAAACAAATGCCACCTCCGCTGAAGTCTCTAGGTCTCAAAAAGAAGCAAATTAAGGTTAAGTCTGAGTGAGGGTCATAAAGCCAAGAATGCACCCAGTGGCCAAGCGTTGACCAACACTGCTTGAGGCCCGGGTACAACCCTCAGAACAGGCAGACAACAGCAGCAAATTCAATGCAAATTATACCGGAACTGCTTTGCCAGCCGTGGGGCTTGTGAAAATGTGTGTTTTTAGACAGAAAGAAAATTAACTATCATATTAACTTAACATTTCTTTAAAAATTGCTAACTAAAACGGTGTGTAAACTGCCCCCTATGCTGAGGTTACCCAAACTAGACCCTTTACAAGCACAACTGTCTTGCATTGAATTTCGCATCTTCTTTCAACACTCTCATTTGCCATTCATGAGGAGGCAGAGTAACCCCATGCAATAGTAATTTACATGCTGCCTGGGAGTTTATATAAATTTCAAGTTTCTTTTATGATTCAGCTATTCCAAGAGTCTCAAAATATTTCATTAAAAATTAATGTGTTATCCACACAAACGGCAAATATTGAAAACTAGGAATATAAATAAAAAATAATAAAAATAGTAAGTCTACTAATACTGAAGGGGAAGGAGACAGGAGGGGAGAGCACGTGAAAGGCAGGGCGATTTTAAACATCCGGTTTCTATTCTGGACCATTCATGGGAACAGACAGACACAGCAAGCGGAAGCCAAATATATTCCCGGCTCTGACAGGATTTGTTTTCTATCTTGTCAGTATTTCTTACTGTATTCTTCCTAATAATATTTCTTCAGTGTTCTCGATTTTCTGACTGACACAGCAGCCTCTTCTGAGCCTGTGAAGGAGAACTGTGGCAGCCTGAGGCACGTTCACAGAGCCAGGCGGCTTTGCACGGCTTCTGGCTGGGGTCTGAGGCTTTCCCTGCAGTGACTTTCCATACAAAGGCATGCACCATGTGACTTCGCCCCATGTTATACATAGTTCTCAAATTCCCTTCAACCATTTTCTTAGGATCCAACATATAAGTGGTCAAGCAATAGGTGCCTGGTCTATGGCAGCAGGTCAAGATGGGAGACTGGTTCACAAAAAACACACAGCAGACATTTGCTTCTGCCCATGTTACAAGAATCACCTCATAGCGAGGAGCAAACAAATGCTACCTTATTCTATGTCCACCCTCTTTATTTAAATGAGAGGAAGTCACACTGCTTACCCAGCATGCAGCATGGCACATACTTGATCCTACATTAGAATCTAACAACAGAGCTCCACTTCATCCAAGAGAATTCAGGGAGGATTTTGAAAATATCAAAGATTTGTTTAATGCCGACTATAAAACACCCCTTTGCATCAAAATAAGTGTCCCTCTTTATTGCACTCTGATTATTTTCTATAGAATTTAAATTGTACATAAAATTATAATTGTGCCTTGTTTTATGTAAATTGATTGTCTCAATTATTGGGAAAGGATTGGAATGTTAATGGACTATTTTGCTGGAGACATGCCAAGAAAATCAGCAAAAATTCTAACAGCTCTAACTAGAGGTATGCAGCCAAACATTTACATAAATTAAGAGACCAATGTGGTCTCAAGAATCAATCTTACAGTCTAAAACAAGAGTGAGCTTTTCTCCAGGAAGATTAAATTAGTGTTACCGTTCAGTGTTAGAAGGTTCTGTGACTGCTGAGACTCTAACTTGGATTTATTTTTCTAAAAATACTAGAAATAAAAAGCAGAAGCCGTATTTGTAGAAAGGACATCTGCAGCACCGCCCTTTCTTCTCCTTGCTTCTTACAGAACAGCTTAGCTATGAAAGCAGGGCTCTCGCCTGAAGACTGAGCGATATGAGATCCAGTGGCGTGGTGACAGACTTGAACGGTGTGGTCCACTTGATTGTCTGAGGGAAGACCACCTCAGGAAGCTGGCTACAGACACATGTGGTGTCTATAAAGTCAAACACATTTTTCCACACTTAGGATCATGGGTTTAGGCAGATCTCAGCCATTTAGTTACCAAGATGGTTACATGGTTTTTACAGTTAAGTTAGCCAGGGATGCCAGAGTATGGTTACACATCTGCTTCAAACAGCCAGCCTTCCAAAATGGCTTCCACAAACTCTCACCACCAGGAAACACTGTCCATGTAGGTATAAAAATCACCTCAGGCTAGAATACCACAAACCATTTCCTTCTCAGCCATATTTATAACTCAGATATGAGCATGATGGATTTACTTTACTGACCATTTGAAATATTTTAGGAATTGAAAATTTAAAGTTTTAAGCATCTTAGACTTGAAAAGAGCTCTTTGGCATTATTAATATAGGCATACATACAGAGACGTATGTACAGAATATAATTTAAGATTTGAAGCAGGAAATAAAGATTTCTGCTGATTTGTAAGCTGTTTAGAATGGAGTTCTACAGTGGTGAAGAATGGAGCTGAGTTTGAGACCTTTCTTTCCGTACCAAGTTCAGTATCTCTGGGGCTGGTCAGTTATTCCCAGTGACATCAGAGACTGGCTTCTTCTGGCTTATATCAAACCACTCAGCACAAAGAAAGTCTAAAGTCCACAGGATAGGTTTGTGGCTATACATTTTACAGAACCCAGGGTTTTCTGACAACAAGATGGATAATTAAAATTCCTTGTATCAAAACTGTAGATGCAGTGTGCTTGTCCAGTATGCAAGAAAGCCTGGGTTGGATCCTTCCTGGCAGTACATAAACTAGGTGTGAAATAAGGGCACTTAATGCCTCCGTTAGATATTTATACAAAATGTCTTTAAACACTTGCTCTTAAAACTGCTATTTATTTACCATGGATGAGAAGGAGAGAGTGGACCTGCCAATGTTCATATAAAAAATTATTTTATAGATAGTATTTTAAACCAATACATTTTTCAGAAACAATGGTCCAGAAATGACTGCTATAGAGCAACGAGACATCATAAAGCGAACATTCTCTTTAATCTTAACTCTCCATCCCCAGCAGAATGCCTGTTACATTTGGCTGAAAAGAGAAGCACGAAATCGCTCCCTAGGAGTCCACATCTTCACCTACACAAAGGCCAGCATCTTTTAGAAGTTGTAAAGGCATCAGTCTCCTTGTTTAATCCCCAGACATTATTCTGTTCATCATCACCAAAGGAATACCAAAAGCAAGGCACCCAACAGAGCGGCCAGTCCTCTGGCCCAGTGAGCAGACGGAGCAGGGCTGTGCACAGGGTACATGCAGTTCCAAGCCCGAGCCCGCGCCTTCCACTGCAGGTGACCCCACAAGTTCCCTGGATGAGTGCTGCCCATCCAAGCCAGGAGAAAAAGAGTGACCTTGTGGCAAAATCCCACAAAGGTGGCCTAAAATTAGAATTTCCTAGAAAGAAGCGTTCTCAGCCCTATGTGTCTATCAGGAAGCTTACTCAGCTCAAGGGGTGTCCTGATGTCCTGTTTTTCTTTTCCTCTCTGGCTTACTGTCACTTACTAAGTACTTACTGTTAAGTCCGAATGGTCAAATAAAACCCCTAAGTTCCTATTTTGCTTAACAAAAGCATATATCCTCTTCCATATGCCAGGCACACACAATTCCAGGAGCTGGGGAGTTTCTTTCCTCTTCTCATAGATGAGGCAGCTGACTAGTTACTGGAGGAAGTTACTTGCCCTAGGTCAAGAGCAGGTTCAGAGGCTGGGATCAGAACCTAGGCAGAGAGCCTGCAGAACCTGCCTGTCTATAACCACTAGGCACCATATTCTCCATGAGGAGTTAAAGTCTTTATAAAAGCTCACTGAGTCCTGCTGTAAGCCAGGGGGCCCTTGACAGCTAATTAGTCTGAAAAGTCCCAGGCAGAGAATTGGACTCTTAGATGTAGCAGCAAAGTGGGAAAGCTGCTGGTGAGCTTTGCAGAGGTGACTGTGGGCACCTGGAGTCCACATGCAGCTCAAATACTGACAAGCTGGAGAAACAGGAGATGGCAGTGAATTCAGAGTGTGGGCTGGGTTTGGCTATTTGTCCCTGTGCTTCCTCCAACCACGGTCTCAACATCTCTCCTCCATACAATCCCTCCTCTCTCTCACAGATTGGACTCCCGGAGCTCCACCTGGGGCTCAGCCATGGATCTCTGCATCCGTTTCCATCAGACACTGGATGAGAGTTCTATCATGACAGGCAGGGTGTTCGGCCATCCAAACACCAGAGCAGGTCAGCTCAGGCACTCTCTCGACCATTGCCAGCAGTCTACAGTGGAGGTATCTTTGTGGATTTCTGGAGACCTCTCTAGCACTCTGTTTCTTCCTATTCCCCTGGGGTCTTTATTCATCATGGTATCTCCCTCTCCATTCTCCCACACTGCTCCTGATCCAGTTGGGACCTCCCTCTCCCCTAAGCTCTCTTTCCCCTGACCTTGCCCTCTATTACCCCACCCCCACCCCCAGTTTGCTCTATTAGTGGAAACACATGAACTGTGAACCAATGGTGGAGGAACCCCCATGGAACTGGACCAGGCCCTCTGGATAAGTGAGACAGTTGATTAGCTTGAACTGTTTGGGAGGCCCCCAGGCAGTGGAGCCAGGACCTGTCCTTGGTGCATGGGCTGACTTTTTGGAGCTTGGGGCCTATGCTGAGACACTTTGCTCAGCCTTGGTGTAGGGAGGAGGGGACTGGACCTGCCTTGGCTGAGTCTACCAGGCTGGGCTGACTTGCCAGGGGAGACCTTGCCTTGGAGGAGGTAGGAGTGGGGAGTGGGTTGGGGAGAGTGCTGGGGGGTGGGAGGAGGGAGGTTGGGGGAATCTGTGGCTCATATGTGAAATTAAGTTAATTATAAAATAAAACTATTAAAAAAAAAAAACAAACAGTGTGGGCTGGGGCGGTAGACAGCCTTGTGTTCCCAGACTTGCCTATCACACATGCTCGACTCAGGCACCGTGCACTAGTTCTCTGAGTCCCAGTGCCTCCTGAAAACACCGCTAGTACTCAAAGGAACCGCCCGGCTCACGGGCCTACTTCCACTCTGGGAAGGACTTTCCTTTTCTTAATAAAGTGTCTCTATTTCTACTTTTAATATAAACAGGCAAAGACAAGGCAATGGGGCCATTCCATCTTCAGCGGGGTGTAGGAAGGGGCTGAGAGGCACAAAGGAACGATTTTAGTGACTACCTTAGAGTGTGCCTAGAGGTTCTGAAATGCCCCACAGGAGGGCAGGAGGAGTCTGCACTTCAAGTTCTCTGTAGACTTCCTTCTGCTAGTTCCTCACAAGATTGGGGCTTGCTTCTTGAGAATGAGCAAGGCCTTTTCAAGGTCAACGTGGAAAGCAAACTCCTGTCTGCAGGAGATATGTGGGACCTCCTGCCCCTGGTCGAGTCACTGAGGGACAGTGGGAAGAACATCTCTCAGCCTGTGGTGTAATAGCAACTGTCAAAACATCAGCTCTTTGATGAACAGGAAGTTCTGATTCAGAGTGTCTCCAATTTTTGTGACATAAATATTTCTACCAGGGTCAATTTTAAGCTAGATATGTAATGCAAAATGGCTCACATTTCAAAAGATTTATTACTAGCTCTAGCATACTTCACATCTGCTACTAAGGAGGCCACATAAAATCCCATCTCCTTCCCCATCTCCACCGTAAGCCATCTGAGAGTCAATTGGAAGTTCTAGAAAACAAAACAAAGCGAAGCAAAACGAAACAAAACCCACACTGAGAGAAAAACCACAGCAGGAAAAAAGAACTTCTTTGATGGGCATATCGGAGAGTGAGGTCAGGGAGGGGACTGTAGCAGTCAGGTTACTGTTGGCGAAATACATAGATCATTTAAAGGGGTGGATTACTCATTTGGACCAGGTTTCAGAATGTCCAATCCACATTGCCAGGCTCCACCGAGTCCAGGCCCATGGTGAGCAGAACGTCACAGCAGTGGGAGCACACAGCAAGCTGCTCACCCTGTGACAGCCAGGAAGCAGAAGAAGAGGCTGAGCACCAGGTATCAGGTTCAAAGGCGTTCTTATAAGTCCTTGAGGTCCTTAAGTGACCAGGCCCTGCCCCTGAGGGCCTGTAACCACCAGGCTCTGCCCACAGGACACTCTAACGGCCATAAAGGCGGGACCCAGCCCCCCAGGATGCAGGTGGCCAAGCTCGACTCTACAGAGTAAAAAGCACAAGATCAGGCTACAGAATCCCAGCAATCCCAGGCCACCCTGGAGAGGTCTGTCCCAAAGAAGCCTACATAAAGCCTGCTCCCCACTCAGTTCTCTGCTGCTTCTCTCCTGAGCAGAGGCAGCCACTCTCCTGTGTTTCTCCCTGCAATATAAATCTCTTGTGTGAGATTGCTGTGTGTGTGACTTGGTGGTATTCCTTGGCTCCCAGCTGTCAAGATTCCTTCCCCTCAGAGCTGCAACACTTAAAATGCTGCCTGTAACCACTTCCTCCAGGCAGATTCCAGCACTTTTCCAAAAGTGACACTAGCTAGGGTGAAGAATTCAACATACAGGCAGACACCTTTGGCCCCAGCACTGAGAAGGCAGAGGCAGGTGAATCGCTGTCAGTCTAAAGCCTCTTGTCTAGATATAAGTTCCAGGCCAGCCAGGGTACATAAGAAGATTCTGACTCCAAATATCAAATCAAAACAAACAAACAAAAGGATTCAACACAGAAACCTGTGGAGAACAACCTTACTCAAACTACTGAAGAGAGCACTAAATTGGAAGGTGGGTCACTCAAAACTATCTATGTGGAAATATCTATAGGGATAGGGGAGAGGATAGAAGAGTACATGCATCCAGGAGCTGCCAGACACCATGAAGTCCAGCTGGTGTAAAAGCCTGCAAGAGGATGGGATGACAGCTCTCCTCCTGGTCTCTGCCTCTGCTGCCGCCAATCTCCTGTCACACTTAAAGCCACAGTGCTATGATGTCCTTGGCCGTCCTGAGAAGGTTCTCCCTTTGCTCTGTTATGCGCACCTTTGCCTCTCTCCTCTTCTCTTCTCCTCTCTTCTCCTCTCCTCTCCTCTCCTCTCCTCTCCTCTCCTCTCCTCTCCTCTCCTCTCCTCTCCTCTCCTCTCCTTCTTCTTCTTCTTCTTCTTCTTCTTCTTCTTCTTCTTCTTCTTCTTCTTCTTCTTCTTCTTCTTCTTCTTCTTCTCTCTCTCTCTCTCTCTCTCTCTCTCTCTCTCTCTCTCTCTCTCCTCCCTCCTCCTCTCCTCCCTCCCTCCTCCCTCCCTCCCTCTCTGTCCTGAAAGTATTCTTTACCTGCAAGTCCAGGCAAAGCTAGTTTGGGCTCCCTAAAGGACCTTGGGTCTATTTATTCGTGCAGCAATATTCTACCTTTCCGGTCACCCTCTGCTTCTCTGACTAGACCAGAAGCTGCTTTAAGATCTCAGTCACTTTTGCTTTTGTGTGGAGTGCTAAAGGAATGCTAATTAGTGTGGTGATATAAACTAGAAGGTAGAAAAGAGAGCTCAAACCAGGGAATCAGATTAAGGAGCTGACATTGAACATCTAATGTTTAAAACTACAGAAAAGTCTCAGGCAAAGCAGCACACCTGACTCAGAAATGACAAATAAACCCCATTCAACTGAAAAATGCTAAATTTAGGATAATGAAATTTCTAAGCAGAGTTTATCAACTCACCCAAAATGTAAACTGGAGAGAAAAAGCTTTCCAGAGTTGACTCTATGTGCTTGGCAAATATGGAGTTCGAGGTAGCCTGTGCTCTAAAGCAAGGAAGGTTATATTAGCTAGAGGGGAGAAATTCCATATTAAATACCGAAACACACTTTCCCCTGCAATATAAGAAGAATAGACATCACCTGCTCAGAAGCCGGGGCAAATGAGAGAGGACTAGGCCAAGCACAGGGAACTCACAGGCCACTGACAACACTGGGTATCAATGTATTGATAGACAGATGTCCCACAACTAAAGATGGAGCCAGAGGAATGGGGATAAATAAAGGTGCTTGCCACAAAGCCTGGCGACCCGAGTTCAGTCCTTGGGGTGGGAGAGAACAGACTCCTGCGAGTTAAGTTGTCTTCTGATGCCCACACCAGTCCCATGACACTCCCACCTAAATAATAAATAAGTAACGTTAATAAAATAAAATTGAGAACCGAGTGTGAGGCTAATGTGAACAATGGGGTGTGGTGGTCACGCTGACGAAGGTTTGTGAGCTGAAGGACAGACTGCCTGTGGGAGACGTGACAAGAAGGGAGACCGTGCACGGAGAGGACAGGAGGGGGCAGAAGAAACTCTTGCCTTTTTTGTGAACCTAAAACTTCTCTAAAAAATAGTCTTTCAAGAAAAAAAATGAGTGCTCCTAATTTCCAACTAAGCTCCAAATGTGATTTTTTAAAAACAACTAGGTAAATATATCCTACTTGAAAGTTTGACTTGGAGCCGGTTTATGAGCTGACACTGGCTCACACTGAAAGTCTACAAACTGAGCACACGGAATGTGCACACACATTCACATACTCACACAGCATCACAGCTATATTCCAAGTTACAGTCCAAAATGTTCAAAATCAAAAGTTACATTCAAAATTCAGAAGGCATTTTCCCATAGAAATAACATTATGTAAACATGGTATTTTTGGTTCACAGACTAAATCACAAGAACCAATTTAACCCATAATGTAAATAAACAATGATCTAGAACGGAAGCCTCTGCAGTTCCTGCTAATCCCCAAACCACAGCTGAGAGGCTGGTGTACACCGGAGGTCTAATGAGCGTGTTGACTATGGGATATTGAGTAAATTCCATGCTGATCATGGTTCTACAGATTTTATTGATCATGTTAAGCAATTTTCACAACCTTACAAGGTAGCACTTTACAGAAAAAAATGAGGAAGATGAAACTTGAAGAGGAAAGAGCTTGCTAGACTACAAGACTAGACAGGAAAAGGAGAGAAACCTGGAGCTTGCTTTTACCTACAACAACCCCCCCTCACTGTTAGGTCTTACGAGCCTAGCAGTCAAACCAAAAGGAGCTTATGTGACTGTATAACTCACCAGGGCAGGGTGTGTGATCAGGGCTGCATCCAAGCACATCCTAGTAATGCTTTAGTTCAGATATGAATGTGGCCACTGCCCCACGTGACTAGGGCTTGGTCTCTAGGGTGGCACTATTGGGATGTGGAGGAACTTGCAGGAGGTGGGAAATCACTGGGGTGGGGTGTGTTCCTAAAGGAATTGTGGAATTCCAGGCCCTTCTCTTCCTCCTTCCTGCTTTCTGGACATGGTTGTAAGTGCATTTGCTCTGCAATGAGCAACGATTCCCAACAAGCAAGAAAGAGGCTACATCAGTCATGGACGAGAACCTCCACACTGAGATCAAAATGAACCTTTTCTTTGAATAAATGAGCTGTTTTAGAACTTGTGTTAGGTGACGGAAGGCAGGCTAACGAAACTAAGCACCCAAGAAATACCAGGCGATTAAAGGAAGAGCTGTCTTTCTCCTTCGCTGAGTGTTGGGCTTATTGCAGCCAAAAGTATAAATGATATAATTATGCCCTTGGTATTTTCCTAGGCTGCTTCTGTTGGGTTCCTTTCACATTTCATCTACTCCCAGGTGGTCAGCTAATATAGCATCTGCCCCGTTCCATGAATGTAACTGCACAGGTTGTTTAAAAGAATTCATTAACCCAAAATAAAATCTTAACTCCTGAGAGGTGGGACATCCTGCCTAGGGGAAGGCAGCAATATTATTTGAGGTCAAACATGGCTTCTTGAACTCTTAGGCATATTTTAGCACCACAAAGAATAATGCATTTTAGAGAGATTGCTTGTGAACCACAACTGATTTATAATTCTGGTGCAATTTTAGGAAACTAGAACTTTTTTAAGCAGTCTAATTATCATAGCTCCCTCTTTTCCTATACAACATTCTTGGACTTCATTGGTAAGGCAGAGATCTAATTCACACAGCCCTGTGGCCAGTGAAATCAATAATTAAGAAAAGTTGCAAAAAAAAAAAACCCAAAAAACTAGTAAAAAACCAATGTTTAGCATGATATGAATCACTTACCACTTTCTTCATAAAAAGAACATAGTTGTGTGTTCTAACACAAAGGTATATAAATCTAAAATAACCCAGACATCTTGAAAATTCACATTTACTAGTATGCTGTCAGTTATAAAAACAGACTTGCAAACAGCATAGCCAAGGAGGCCTTCTCTATGGAGATTGGTGGTGACAGGGTAGGAGGCAGAGGATCACACATCCATCTGCTTCAGCAGGAGATTAGATAGATGATATGCTTCTGAATTACAATTCATACTGCTTACAATTCATACAGTGTGTGTGTGTGTGTGTGTGTGTGTGTGTGTGTGTGTGTGTGTGTGTGTGTGTACCTATTCAGGTACACTCACGTGTGTGAATACAGACATGCATGTGTGGTATGTATATGAAGGTCAGAGGACAACCCTGAGTGTCAGATCTCACCTTTTACCTTGCTTGAGGCAGGCAGGCTCTCTTGTGTTTGGCACTGCTCTACATTGGCCAGCCATGAGCATCCAGTCTTTTGTCTCTGCCGCATCTCCCCATGGCAGGACTCCCAGGATGCTCACACTGTCTGGCTTTTACATGGGTTCGAAGGTTCAAATTCGGGCTCTCACTCCTGAGTTGCATGTGTTTTTTTGCTCATGTGGCCATCTCCTCAGCACTGAAACGTAGTCACTGAGAGGCCAAGTGTACATTGCTGTACTGCAGTGGCTTAATAAAGCAACCCAAAGCAAACCGAATTATTATAATAAAGCTAAATCTTTAATTAAAAGCAAGAACAGAAACATGAGAACCAAAATGATTTCAGCACAACCTTGATAATGAGTGGTACCTAAGTGTCCTTCCCAAGGATGACAGCAGGTCAAATGATCAGAGCGTGTGCTGTAACGCAGGAGGTCTGTGGGCCAGGGCATCACCAGTAGAATATCAAAGCAGCATTCTCAGCAAGTTGTTCTGGCTTACAAACACTGAATTTCGGACTCTCTATGACATTGACTTGAAAGTCTTTTAGAGTGTGTAATAACTGATGACAAACACCTAGAGTTTGGTTCTGTTGTCTGCTCATCACCACCCAGTGAGGGGCACTTGTGATGACTCCTCTAAATTAGAATGCCTAACTCAAGAAAGGATAGCAGGGATAGGGACATATTTTGAACCTTGGGCCCCAAACTTAACATTAAGATTTTTGGTTTATATAAATCACAGACAGCAGGGTGTCCTTCCCAGGTGGCCAATGGAGGCCAGTCCCCTGGGGAACCATTTCACCTCCTCCCCTCTACGGTTTATAGAGGCCTTGGAGCAGCCCAGAGTGACCTCATAGGAGACAGTGAGTTGTGCCATAGCATCGCGGATTCACAATGCCCCAACTCTCTATTCTGCGTGGATATGTGTTCAAAATCTCAATTCCCAGATTGGCATTCCATGAGTGGAGTCTCCTGGGAGGTCTTCAGGTCACAGGAGTCACACCCATGAAGAAGACAGTGGCCCCCAGTCTCCCTTTCCTTCCCATCTCCATTTCTTCATTGTTATAATTTAGATCTGAAAGGTTCTCAGATCTCATGTGTTGAAGGCTTACTGACCGCTATGGCAAGGTGACAGGGCCAGCAGAGCGCAAACCTCATCGACAGGCCGCCTGGGGGGTGGGACCTCTTTATAGGCATAGGTTCCTGAAGGCTAAATTTTGCCTCAGGCTCTGGCCTTCTCTGCTTCTTGACCCTCAAGAGACAAACAGCTTTGCTCAGCCATACTCTTTCATGCTGTTTAGCTTTACCTCAAAAGCTAAGCCAAAGACAGACTGAAGCCTCCAAAACCATGATGCAAAATGAGCCTTTTCTCCTTTAAATTGTATTCTGAGAATCTTGTCACAATGATAAAAAGCTTACTGAAAAGACCCACCATGGGGTAAGCAGCTTTTCTTTGTCAAGTGCTTTCACCACGGTGGCCTCGCCACAGGCCCAAGCAACAGGATCAGCTGATTTGGGACAGAAACCTTTAACACTTTGAGCCCAAGCCATCCCATTTCTTCTATAAAGTGGTTATTTTAGGCATCTGTTAGAGTGACGGAGAGCTGACTAGCAGCCTGCCCCAAGTACAGAAGATGACCTGTAAGCGCGGTAGTGAGCACAGTAGGTCCATCATACCCGTGAATCCCTTGGAGAGCAAGGTACAGAATAGACAAGATCCTCACTAACCACACAATCAATGGATCTGGCCTCAACCCACCACAACAGTAAAGCCATCAGGCTGTTCTGCAGTTATGCAGGGTTGGGAAGGAGGCTCCCACAGACCAAGATTAATCCCTGCTTAATGCTTGGTGTTTTGACACCTGTCTGTTCTCAGAACCCTTACAACCTTGCCTCTTTTCCTAACTCAGCATCCTCAGATTTCTCTAGACTCTCAAATCCTTTCCATAGAAACACATCTTTGAGAATTCTCCTAGGGATTGCTAAAACATTCTCTTATTATGGCATGATACCACAAGCAGGGAACTTTCAAGTAAAAAATTCATTTAAAATAGTCATAAATGTGAAAATTTATAATAAAATTTCCTATTTCATAAATAATGTCACTATTTCATATATATTGCTTAATGGATTATTATATAAGAAAAGGACATGTTTTGCCAATAACATAAAATACATTTTAGCACCAAAATATACCCTAAATGTCAAAATTGAAATTAAATTCATATTATAGAATCAAACAAATTAAAATAGCTACATTTTTTGGAATTCTTGTTTTCTGAATATATAATCTGATACTTTTATAGAAGTCCTCTTTTGTCTGAAAATGAGGGAGTACAGATTATAATTTCAGGTTTAGATTCTAAGTACTTCTTGGAAAATTGTGAATAGTCTTAATTCCACAAAATCAAACGCTGCATTATATAAAATCCAATATTGTATTTTCTATTTTTAACAGTGGCTTTTAAATGAAGTTTCCATTAGCATAGCATAATGTAGGGGTTTCACACAGATGATCCCTTCAGTTACAGAATTACCAAGTTTAACCTCATTATTAGCTTGCAGAATCGGAAGCTTCTGAGGCTTTACGCACACACTTAAACAAACTGCTCACTTATCCAGAAAGAAATCGGCCCAGGATGGCCTCACAGCACAGTCAGGTCTGCTGGGGCTGGAGACAGTGTGTGGCCAGATGGGAGAGCACAGCCTTCTACAGCGCTCTACTGACGGCCTGGATCCTCCGCATACTGAGGGGCTTGCATCCTGCTTATTGTCCAGGAGAAACACGTGACTAGGTACTCATTTTAATACAGAAGAAAACAGCCATTGTTTTAACATGAAGTTTCAAGACTATGTTCACTCCAGAGGAAAAATCTAATTTTCTTTCTTGTACACTGAAACTTTGTTGAGCTTTACAATAATAATACTCAATGCATTTACATCTACTCCAACTTAAGACAAAAGCCTCTTTGCTCTAAAATATGTATGGTCCACTATGAGCTGGCTGGTCTGGCTTTCTGTATTTCCTTGCATCTCATTTCATGAAAAAGTGATAAATGGCTATTTCAGATTCTCAAACCACCCTAACTTTCAACTCACTTTAATCTCCCATCTGCACCTATTCTCCACCAACAACTGCTCTTGCAGACTTAACTGGTGATGTGCATGGTACCAAGGTTAACACGTTTTCTGGCTTACTGTGTGGCTAACATTGACTTGAATGCTTCCTCTACCCAAGGCAGCTTGATCAGCAGAATGAGTAGCAGTCCTTTCCATGCATTGCTCAGGTTGCTTTGTGGCAACCTCTTTTGTTGGGTTTTAACCTTATTTTTGAAAGTATGGCTGCTCTTGAGGGTCAGTGACCCTTCCTTCCTTCTTACTACTTCATCCTAATGATACATTTATCCCTAAAGGTTTCAAATATTCTCCACAAACCAAGGGACAGTTCTTCCTCCAGCCTAGACCTAGCTCTCAAGTTCAGCTTCCATAAAAACATGCAAGCTCCACCAGAGGGAGCGAGCACCATATCTGCTTTGCTGTTTTGTTCTCAGCACGCGATGGATACCTCATAGCACATGACATGTAGTGGTAATCAATAAGTATTTGTTGAAGAGACCAATCATTCATTTGCTCTCTGACCTCCAGTTGGCACATTTCCCTCTCCAGGCCTTAGTTTCCATCTGGAAATAAAGATGACAATAGCAGCTCCTTTCCAGGTTTGCCTCAAGGCACATCACAGTGAACATGAGTGCAGTTTATGAATTAAAAAGCAATATGCCAGTGTAAAAGACGCACATGCGCGCGCACACACGTAGCTTGTAAAGGCTAAAATATTTACTCCTTGGACCCTTATGAAAAAACCAAGTTTGTTGACCTCTAACATAGAAGAGTATCTGGGTTTAAGTAAATATCACGAGTTAACGAAAGAATGGCTAATTCCTTGCAGGTCTATGTGTACTGTAACATGCTATTAGGGGAAGGCAATCCTCCTTTGGGCTGGTTCCCCCTCTACTTAAAGCAAGTTGTCAAGGTATCAACACATAGCACCACCGTCTCCCCCAATGCTGTTTGCCTTAAGTTTAAGAAAATGCAACTGATATACATTTCCACTTTCCCCTAATTATATCAATGGAAAAAGAGAAGTCACAGGACTCTGGAGGATGGAGTAGAGATGGAAGTTTGGAAGGCATGAAGCCATCTCAACACGAAAGCTGATAGCTGTTCAGTACCCAAGTCCAAGTCTACAGAAATCTACTTACTGTTGCTACAAAATACACAGATTTTATTCTTGGGGGAACCCTATGACCAGAGTTTAGAAATGGGATATCCATAGAAGGGGTCTATATTTATTACAACAAAATAAAACACCAACCCAATACTACACAAAAGGGAAAAGGAATTTGGAATCAGTCACTCAAGACTTAAGTTTGAACCCTACCATGTGTTCCGAATGTGACTTTGAGCAAACCCGTTACTCCCTGTGAACTGAGTTTCCGTCTCCAGAAAAGAGAGTGGCACCATGGGTGGTCCCAAGGAGGTGGCTAACATGAGCCAGCAACTCACTCCATCTTGTGATAAAAGCATCATCAGCAACAGCATGTGGGTAAAGACATGGAAGCTCAGACATGCTGACCGACTTGCTTAGAGAAGCATTACTTAAAAGGCCCGTGTCTGCATAGTGCAGCCTCAACCAAGGCTCTACGTCAGCTACTGCATGCTTTATCTTACATATATTAGAGCCTACTAGCTAGGAGGAAAGGTCAGAATCTTCTTATGCTATGATACTGTCAGTGTATACTCAAAAGGGGGGCGGTTCCTCCAATGTTCTATAGTAATTCTGGGCTACTATCTTTAGAAAATAGTGGAAGAGAATGTGTGCCTTTCTCTGCATGTAATGAGAACACCCCAAGTATCAAAAGCAAAACTATAGGAAAGTATTATGTGCTGAGCATACAGCCGGTTAGATTAACAATCCTAATGTCCATTTACTGCACAGGAACTCTCCTGTCTGTGACGCTGCCACACTCAGTGTGCAACTGAAGACGCACATTACCTTTCCTGCATCGTCTCATGAACCCTCCCGTGTTGGATGCACTGTTCCTCCAGTTCATCATTTCTCTTCTGTAACTTCTCCAACTTGTCACACACATATCTTTTCTCTTGACTGAGGCGAACTATTTCCGATCTAGAGGGGGTAGAGAAACAGAAATAGTAGATGGTAAAGAGTCACCTTACTAGATTGTATTTTTATTGCACAAACCTTTGCACTCTTAAGCTCTATATACAAGGAATAATAATGAAGGAAAAATATTTTATATATCAAAGAAAATATTTCAGCAAATTCAAAATGCCACGTAGAAGAGTATGTACATCAAAGGGACTGTCGTTACAGCACTGTAGAGATCCAAGCGAGCTCTAGTTACAATAGGGACTGACCTACCACAGAAGTCTATATTCTGAAAAGCACTGTCTGCCCTCCTTTTCCACCCGCTCCTAGACCGCACACAGTTGTCAGGGCTGTAATGGAGTGGAGGATGACCTGCACTCAGACCCAAATCCCCAGGTGTCTCCATGGTGACAGCTGATGTCTTTCAGGACACAAACTACATCTTCAGAGTCTTAGATGACAATCCCAACTCTTAAACATTTGCAGATCAGGAAGATACCCAAGGAAAGCTGTGTCCTTTTTAAAAAGCAAGTCGCCAGCATTGACACCATTTCCTCATGTCTACTGTCTCATCAGGTCGAAGCCACAGTTAAATTTCTCTACATTGAAAGTCATTTTTAAAGTAATCAAAAATACTTTTGACATGAAATTAGATCCTCCCCAGAAAGGACTGCTTTATGATGCAAGAGTGCCTTTTGCTCTAGTCAGGAAGACTTTGGATTCGCTAGGGGAAATCTTACCCCACGAACTGTTCATCCAAAGTCCATGATGCTGGCAGGGGAGGAGCAATGTCAGTTCAGCCCACCTTCCCTTTGTTATTATCTTTGCCTCACACTGCAGGGAGCTTGCTCAGACCAGCACCGTCACCTTGCACACCTCGGCATGGCTGTGAAACCACCTCTGTTCACCCAGACATTTCCTCAGAGTTCCCTTTCTCAACTGTGCTCTATGCCTCACCGATAAGACAGAATATAGCTCAGCTTCCTTTTAAGTCAGCTCAGGTACTCTCTCTGCATTTGCCTCTCCTGCTATAAGTACACCCTCATTGACTGAACTAGTCCACATCCCCGAATAAACGACTCATGTCTATCCATTCAAAATCACACACAATACAAAAAGTAATCTAGAAGCTATAATAATATTTGAATTTAGTATTTCCACAACTAGCATCTCCTGTCATATACTGAAATAAATTCCAAAAGGAAAAAAGTCCTTAAACCAGATTAGGAAAATAATAAAATCCATGGTCCGGTGGTGGTGGTGGTGGCAGTGGCGCACGCCTTTAATCCCAGCACTTGGGAGGCATAGCCAGGCAGATCTCTGTGAGTTCGAGGCCAGCCTGGTCTACAAAGCAATATCCAGGACAGGCACCAAAACTACATAGAAAAACCCTGTCTTAAAAATCAAATAAACAAAAATAAATAAATTAAAAAAATAAAATAAAATAATAAAATCCATGGAAAGGAACCCAGCACCTAGCCTCAGGCTGCTTCCAAGAAAAGAGGTGCCATTTTCAAAGAAAAGCACAAAGAAAAATAGACAATATCAAAATATAAAATGTTCACATATAAAAAAATCATATATTTGAAAAGCCATATGTTTATGTTTATAATCATTGTAGTACTCCTTATAGAGAGAATCTTTGTCTAAACAGAATACATGGAAATTTAAAATTTAAAATTTAAAAATAAAAACAGAGCATTGGCTATCTTGCTCATATGATAGAAGTTATTAATTGATCTAAAATGTAATATTTTGATAAGAAAGGGGAAACATTAAAATCCGCATGCATAATGCAATTCTACTTTACAACTAAGTTATTTGGGCATGCACCAAATATTAATACTGATAATTTCTGGATGGCAGAATGTTTTCCCTTTTGTTTGTCTATATTTTCCTTATTTTATCAAGTTTTACAATGGACTTGTATTTTAAAGGTTATTTTGAAAGCAATTTTTAACAGCAAAATGAAAGGTGAACAGGAACAAGGGGGACGTTTTGAGAAGGTCAGGGCTGTTGGTGAAGTCGGGACTGTTGGGGTGGGACGGGCAGGGAAGGCTCCTGGTGAGGATCTGCACACTCAGGACTGTGCACTTACTGCTTGATTTTACTATGAGCCTAAACTGCCCTTAAAAAGTTTATTAATTAAAAATAAAATATTACAAAAATATTCATGAAAATCAGACAGATGACAGCATTAAAGTGCTGTAACCAACAAATTTTCTGTTCTGAAAAATAGACGAAATATGCAAAATTTCCCTAGAAGGCAGAACATGAAATGATATTTATAAAATGATCAATTTTATTACCATTTGAAGAAATGCATAATAAGATTTGATATTACTGTCAAATATTTATTTCATCCCTACTCTGTACCAAATCCATCTTTTGATGATCTCAAATACCCTAGGAAGTAGTTGTGAATTTCCTTTCTCTGTGAGGGAAATGCAGTTGAATGAGTTGTCTAAGGCTAGCAATGGCCAGTCCTGTGTGTGGGTTTCTTATTCTATGTGTCCAGCTCTGAAGGGACAGTTCTACCCACAGTGCAATGCTCATGGTCATCCTTTTTTCTTTGAACCTTTTACTTCTTGCTGTCACATATTTATATAGGGGCATATGTACTGAGAAGAATTTAATTCAACACCTACGCAAAATAATACACATTAGCAGCCTTGAAGAGTGTGTCTGGCTTTTGAAGTAACAATTCCCTTTTAAAAGAATCATCAAAATTTGTGTACAAAGTTATAGTTCTATTATTACTACAGTAGTTAAAAGTTGGAAATGCCATAAACATCGAATGAACACAAACAAGTGATTGATTACAGTCTTGTTTCTGGGGTATTCACTGACAGAGAAACATGTTCATTAAGGAGACAGGTAGAAAGCAGGTGTAAAACTGCATAGACTGCATGAACCTATCATGATAGAAGCTGTTGTAGAGGACACATTTACATACACATGACAAGAAGCATATAAAAAATAGCAGTGATTTTCTTGAGATAGCAATGTCACAGGAAAATGTTTCCTTAATTTTTCTTTATGATTCCCTACAGTGAGATGTCTTCAGTAAGCACAGGAACATAAATGTTGTTTTTAAAGTATAGATTACTGTAATATGTGCTATTATAACTATCTTCCCTGCCTTGTATACTTTGGGATTTCCCCCCTTTATTTATAATGGCAACTTGCCTACCAGCTTCTGTCACACAATACAGCTTCGCTCTGTGTGTACATACAACATTCTTTATTTGGGTAGTGCTGACGATATAGTAATACAACCAGTGGTCTGCAAAGTGACAAGAGAAAACAGAAAACCAGATCGGCCCTACTCCCATATAAAAGGAGAAACGACCCTAATTCATTTTCATAGAAACGCAGGTACTTTCTGGTTTTTTAGAAGCATGAACTTGCCCTGCATTTTATGTAGCAGCTACAGCATGTAATTGCATTTGCATGAATGGAAGACATTTTACTACTATAATTCAGATTAGAATGATAATTGCTTTTAAAGGAAAAATATGACACCTTAATTTTTTTATTCTTTTGGATTCTGGTTTGACTTTTGGTAACAATTAACAAAAAGAAGGTCAATGCCAGTCTCCTTTTGTAGAATATAATTTTTGTAGCAGCCCAACCTCACATCATCTAAACATGCAAAGAGAAAAAACTAGTTCAACCGGGTGTGTGTTCTTTTACTTCAATTAAGCTCACACAGTTGGATACCTACTGCTGCCAAAACAGTAATATAATTTATACATTATAGTCCACATAGTAAAACTACACTAAAAGTCATTTAACAATATTTATAACACCATAAAATACAGTGTTAAAATATATGAACTGCAATATGTACCAAAATTATAAAATTTGTTTCTCATCATCAGTGATTAAAGCCAGGATCATTACTCTAGCCTCAATACTCACAACCCTGGTGACAGATTAGAATTCAAATCTTAATGATCAATTTACAATTAACAAGATAGAAGTGAAACAAATTAAACCAACCATTATATATAACGAGACCCCATGGACTCCCATTGTTCCTCTTAATTACAAAACGCAAATCACAAATACACAATGGGCAGTGCTAGACATCAATCCCCGGCCTAGCAACCCAGCAAGTGACAGCGACAGGCAAAACCACAGACCCAGCTCTGTGCTCATTCCTATCCTCCCAGCGTGCAAGGAGAGAGGGACTGAGACCGGGACAAAGTGTGCTTCATGCCCACCATGTAAGGGCTCCGTCAGCCTGGCCACAGGCTCATCTGCAGCCAGTGCCCAGCATTTCCCAGGGCTTCCCAGACCAGGTTTTCAACCAAATGCAAAACGGGAATTTTAATGTGGATTTTTCCAAATGTCTAGGGAGAGAGAATACTTGCTTCACTTTGATTAAAAAAAAAAATTGCATGAAAGATATTTAAGTCTATCTATTTACCTGCCTCAACAACCTCATAATTATGTAAGTTATCATGTACTAGAGGATACAGAGGGAAAGGGCTAAAGTTTACACTTCAACTAAAACCAGCCAGAATGTCTGCCTAGTGTCAATTAAAAACAAAAGGGAATCAATTCTCTTGCCTTGTGATCAAAAACAAGCTATGAAAGATGTAAAGTATGAACCAGGATTTCAGTCTTCATTTTAAATGGGGCATGCCATTCACAACGCTTGCGGTTTCAGGCACCACTATATGCACAGTGTGGAGTATCACACCGCTAAGTGTCACACCTCTATGGCTTCAGAGGCTTCCGAGACAGATGCAGTGTCATTGTCATAATGCGATGTACAGTTTACTCTGGGACAAAATGTATCACAACACACACACACTCACACACACACACAGACACAGACACACTAACAGCAGACACACACACTCACTCACACACACTCACACAGACACACACGCACACAGACACACACACAGAATTTCAGTACATTTTCCGAAATCAGCCTTGCAGGAGACTGGGCAGAGAAGCAGGATGTGTGGGCATGGAAAGCCCAGACTGTCAGCTTCTCTAGTGATGAGCTCTAGTCAAATGCCTAGATCTATAAGTGAGAAAGCATATTTTCAATGCTGAGACCATTTGTTTAGAGTGGCATTCTGAATAACACAAAATGCTTACAGAAATTTTAGCAAGAAAACGGGGAAATATTTTTTATTTATAATAAAAAAATCATGTTTTATTTTCATTAAAATTTTTCCTATAGTACTTTGAGAAAAAACGGAACTGAAATGACTACATGGATTAAACAATTATTCTGAAGACTGAGTTTCTATAGTGAGAGAACTTTACAAGCTAAGAAGCCCTCACTTCAGAGGCCAGCTGAAGTTCTTTATCCAAAAGTTTGGCACAGAGCGCATAGATGCATGCCCCGAAGTGATGTCTTATTACATTATTATTCTTATTTCAAAAGAAACATTCTGAGTTTTTTGGGCTTTATAGATGGTTTCTCAGCAGAAGGTAACATCAAAATGGAAGGTCAAATGGGGCATAAAAGAAAGGGTGAAAAAATGTCTTAATTCTTTGGAAATCGGGGGAGAAACCAGGTGGGGCTGACAAGAAAACACACACAACCTTAAAAACACAACTTATTTCAAATACTGTTTTGTGAAACACATAAAAAGTATCAAAATAGAACAATTTATTCATGTTCACCACTTGTAAGGCCTTGGCTTTGAATGAATTCATGGGTTAAGACGCAGAACCTGGTGTCAGCGCCTGCCCCACAAAGTCAAACCTGTGTTTCCGGTTTGGTTCTGTTTGGCCTACAGATATTTTCATTGCAAAACAGACTTTGGCCATTAGAAAATCTTGCTCAGATCTTGCCAAGTTATGAAGCATGTGCTTCGAGAGCAGCTCCTGTCCCTTACGACGGGGTTGGCAAGCACCGTGCTGGTCTTCCAGCTGCCTTCTCCAGCTGTGGGTTCTTGGGCAGCTCGGCTGACCACAGATGGAGATGCTGGGTCCGCACTGGGCAGGCACACAGTCCTGTGGTTATTTTGTGCCCAGTACAGTTTAACAACTAGTCACATGGTGTCTGCACTGTACTGGGCACTACAGGTAATCTAGAGGTAATTTCAAATATATGGGAGACGGCTTAAAGCGTTGTTCTGTGCTGGACTACTGGCCTAGCATGTGTTAGGCCCTGGGTTCCATTTCTAACGCCACAAAAATAGGAAATAACATAAAAAATAAAATACGTGGGAGAACATGGGCAGGTTCCGTGTACCTACCACATCGTTTTATGTTAAGAACATGAGCATCTGTCATCTGTGGATTTTGGTATGGTGTCAGTCCGGCAACCAACACCCTGTTTGTCGAGGGGTGACAGTACACAGTATGGGTGCTTGTCATCCTGTCATTAAACGTCCTTTTCACTCCCACAGCCCCCCTGTGCCGTGGCTGGAGAAGTACTTTCACAGCTGACAGAGCTGAGGTGCAGGGAGACGGCTCCACCGTCAAGATCACAGACAGACACAGCAGAGTGAGCGACAAGCAGGATTCAAGTCCAGTTCCTCCTGAATCGAAAGAGCTCCTTCCTGCGCCTGCCTGTCACCCACAAAGGAACAGGCTGGCACCAGAACCAGACCAGCATGTGGAGGGGAGCAGCACACCTGTTCTTTCTAGTCATTTATCATTCATTCAATAAATATGCATTGGCTGCCACCTATGTGTCGGATATGAAGGAGCATGATCAGTGCACAAAGCCGCGGTCGGGTGAGAGGTGCTGAGGCTCAGGCTCACTAGGCTTGTCTCGGGTTTGACTGACTAATTTAAAGTAGGAAAGTCAGAGCCCGGGGCCTAGTGCGGTGAGCCCTGGCTCTTAGTTTAACTATTACATCCCAAGAATGTCGACTTGCCTCAGGGACTGAAAGGTTATTTTTTTCCTTCTTAGCCTCTCCAACAAGTAACACCGTCACTGAGTAATCCTCTCCTCTCCTTTCTTCTCTTTGAAGAGGCAGACTCTTGCTATGATGCCTAGGCTGGCCTAGAACTCCTGGGCTCAAGAAATCCCCCTGCCTTAGCCTGCTGAGTTGAGACTGTAAGTCAAGTCACTATATCCAGCAAGTCTGAACTTTCTTTAATGGTATGTATAAATATCATCACAGACTTAAGACTCTAGACATTGGTAACAGGAATACCTAGGCAAAAAACTCCCACCCAAAAGCTATTCCAACAACTATGTTTTTTTTTTTTTTTCAATCTGTAAAAGAAGCGAATACTGTCATATGCTGTGGTGAGAGTTAAGTATGTATTATTCCAAGCACCTTTGCCTCCTCAATGTCCGGAATGATTAGCATTAAAGACAGCTTCTGTGTGTTCCCAAAGAACTGTGGAAATAGATTAAAATGCATTACCAATATCGACATAAGATTGTAAAACTGCTTGACCTATCTGTATTCTTTATTACGGTAATGGTTATTTTGGCCTTTGTTCCTGAACTTTCATGGTTTTAAAGTCTAAACATTATAAAAGCCATATAAGTAAGTACACATAACCAGGAAAAAAATCGAAGTTGGGAAGCGGGTAGAGCTAGGTGAAGAGCGCTTCGTTACTGTGCACAAGGCCCTGGAGTCCATCCTGGGACTCAAAGGTTGTCTGCATGGACAATCACAAAAATATCATATAGGAACCTGTTTTCACAGAAAACTTACATAAACAGATGACTAATTTTGAAGTTAGATTACAGTGTATAAAATGCAACTTTAAGGCTAAATTTTAGCTATCAAATAAACAGTCTTCTGAGGATATTCTGTAATATTGCCCAATCACCTACCTGCTTTTGTGTGAGATTTTCTCCAGCTTCTTGGCTAATATGCAGCATTCTTCCTTTAGCTTTGTCAGAAATGTATTCTGGGAGGTCAGCAACGAGTACTGTTCATTTTCTAGAAATAACAATAACCCCACCAATATAAGATGTTTGTGGCTTTGCTCTGTAGGCTTCCAATGCACAGTGAGTGCTAAGTGCTTCAGAACACTGCGTCCTGCCTAGAGCCACCAGACCACTGCCAGGGTCCTGAGTGCAAGGACTTATCATCTGGGGGGACACTGACTCTTGTGAGGCGTTTATTTTCATAATATATTTGTATACCCGGAATAATTTTGATCATATCAGCTTGTGTAACATTTTAGCATGCTCATAAACTGTCAAATATCTCAAATGAAGTCATAAATGCTTATATCTTTGAAGTATGCAAGATATTATATTTTTATTTTGACAATTTTACTATAAACAGTGTCAAAAATTCTCACAACCAGATAATTCGAAACTAAAACCGAGGAATTCTCTGTTACACTGTAGTTGATGCTCGACAGTTCTTATCTCATATTTTACCCCTTGGAGCCTGCATATTCTCCAGTTATGAGGTGAAATTACACCACTGCCCTAAAGACTAGATCATACTTTAATAGTATGTGTTTCATTAAAGCTCTGGCTAGGGACTCAAGAGAATGTGACTTGTATTTATTTGCAAAATAAAAGATTTTAAAGACGATTTTAACTGCTAAAAACCTTACCCAACCCTCAGATTCTGCCCAAGACTCTTGGACCAGGACGGTTCTGCTAGCAGCAGCCAAACGACAATTTCTCCTATGAATTCCTCTTTGTGTTTTAGTAAAAGAAATCTACAAAATCTTGAGGGCTTTCCTTTCTTCTGGCTAAATGCTGAGAAGAAACTATGTGAGGCAGCATGATAGCTGCCTTTATAAGTAAATAAATCATTTAATAAGTAAATAAATCATTAATGAACAGAATATCCATTTGTTACCAATAGGTGGAATCATTTTTTACCATACCATTAAATATAATATGCATTAAATCCTGTGAAATTCATTTTCAAGTAATTTTTTCCTTTTCAACTTAAGCTAATGGTCTCGAAAAAAAGCATATAGCATACAAAGCAAAATAAATCAAGGCACTAAAATTAAGCAACATTTTTTTTCTAGAAGAGACAGGATCAATTAAACTTTTGTTTTAATGGTACAATCAGCGTGGAGTATGTGGTGTGGAATTATAATGACTGACACTGTCTTGTTTTGACTAACACTGTCTGTGAACACACAACTCAAAAGCGAAAGGAACTACATAACGCTCTGACTGCACCCATCAAACTGCCTATTTTCAAAGTGCATTTTACTTTCAAATTAAAGGTAAAGAGTTACTGGCCAACTCAGTCTGCAGAACAGTGCCAATGTGATGAAAGATGGCGATTTTTAGCCAAGCTGCCAGCTGTGGTCCATGCCTTGTATTAGCGAATTTTAACAGCAGTTGTGAGAAGCTGAAGAATGCAGAGGATTAAGCATCACTCTCGACTGCATTGGGGGAGGTGGGAAATCATACAAATGCTAAAAATGTTCGAAGCTGCAAAGATTAAATAAAGGAACATATCAATTTGGAGCCGCTGAATTACATCCAGCTGCGACAGTGAATTAAGAACCGATTAATGGCTAAAGCTTTTCTCCAGTTTGGATGCTGAGGCAAACTCATTAGGCTTTAGAGTAGCTATAATGTGTGTACTGTGGGAACTGTTCAATGCTATTCAGGAGACTCTAACTGTAAGCTCAGAGCATTTCCCGCAGAGCTTCTGATGCTATTTTCTTTATATAACATGTGTGCCTGAAAACCCAGCCAAAAACAAGCCCTTTGTTTTTCTACTTTGTTGTGGTCTCTCTCAGCTTTACGTTTCTTGAACACAGGTAAATAAACTCATAATCCAGATGGTGCAACAGATGTGAGAGCAGCACTCTGAAATCAACAGACAGTGGGCAATACTTTCCATTTTCTCTTTTAAACGCTAACTAATATGTAATTCGGAATCTCTGGTGTAGTTAGCATCTGCTCCCTTCGGCCAGCCAAAGGTTACAGGTGTTCCTGATGTCATTTCACAGTAAGGCGTGGGCCTGGCTTGTGAGCAAGTGCCCAAGCTCTAATCTCTGCCTACCACCCACCAGTTTGGTCGTGCTGGGCCTCCATTTGCTGTATCTTCTGTGTCAGCTCCTGCTCTCTCTGCTGGGCCTGAAGGGCTCGGGTCTTTGCTTCGTTGCTAAAGCTTTGCTGAATGCTATCTTTTTCCAGTCTGCAAAACAGAGAGACGGGCAGAGACGTAACCTGCAGGTGCACAGACCTCCATCGTTGCCCCACAGACCACAGACATCAGACAGGGAGGGAAGTAAAACAGCACAGGCTGATCTCCCTGCGGTCTCTCCACTTTGCTGAAGACAGAGAATCCGAAGGACCATCCAGTGGAACCCAGGTGCCACAAGTCCAGACGGACTAAAGGGCGAAGCTTTAAAAATGAAAATAAAAATCCTAACAGCTACACACTTGTAGTTTGGAACCTGGTTGTGTGTGTGTGTGTGTGTGTGTGCAGGTGTGAAGGTCGGTGGACACCCAGTGGGAGAGGGTCTTCTGGTTTTCTCCGTTAGGCATGTGGCCCTGGGTCTGGACTCGGGTCCTTAGCTTCTCCCTTACAAGCACTCTTGCCTGCTGAGCCGTCTTGCCAGCCCTGGGTTTTGCATCTTCTCAGCACACACACACACACTCTTCTGTTGTTGCCGTTGTTCTATTCTTTCTGTCTTGTACTGTCATTAATCTTTCATCTTCTCAACGGTCACTATTTCCTAAGATTGTGAAATTCTAGGAAGAACGTGACTTAGTTCCTAGTTTAAGCAAAATTTATTTTAAAACTAAGCCTTGTGGACTACTTCTGGTTTTCTTCCAAGATGCAAGATACAGCTTCAAACACACTGGAGGAGACTGAAGAGGAGAGGCCAGCCCACATGCCTGCTTTCATTAAGTACACCAGGCTGCACTCTGCGAATGGGACAGGAAGGTGAACATGAACTACTTCCCTCATCACTCATGAGAAAACATCCTTTTGGGTCATGCTGTCAAGATCACGGGCTGAAGACAGCACCCTATCAGTGGCTCTCCTTAAAAGAGAACTTCCTTTGGTTGTTTTGTTTTGTTGAGCCTGGTCTCATGTAGGCAGGGTGGCCTCCAACTTGCTATGTAGCTGAGGAATACCGTGGATTGATGATGCTCCTGCTTCTCCCTCCTGAGTGCTGGATCATACACATGCACCATCGTTCCCGGCTTTGGGAGGTCTGGGCACTGACCCCAGGATTTGGTGCATGTCGGGCACTCTACCTCCTCAGCTGCATCCCCATCCAGAGAGGAACTTTCTAAAGTTGAGCCTGAGCAAGGGCAAGACCCTTGTCGCACCAACATTGTACGTATGTTGCAAATTACATTTGAAACCCTTGCTGGGTGGGTTCTTCAAGCTCTATGAGAAGCAACACAAGGGTTTCCTTCAATTAAGTGACTCAGTTATTTCAAACTCCTGATCTCCTTGTGGGCATTTCTCATCCATGCTGCTTTAGTTTACTAATTGAGATATTTACTGCCTAGCCTTTGCCAAACTAAAAATAAACAATTCCATAAAGCTATCACTACCAGTCTATGTACCGCTGTGGAACTTCAGTTCACTGGCTTCTAATTATACGGCAACATAAGGAAAGCCTGTACTGAGATTGGTCAATGCATGTGGTAATGTTGTAGTGTAAAGCCCCAGAATGAAAATACACCCACACCTCACTCAAATGGAATCATCAGGGGTCCATGCTAAATGTGAAATAAGGTCCCTTCTGGTACTTCTAACAACAACACCCCTCTGGATGTGGTCCAAGGTCTTGTCTCACACTCAGTTCCAAACTAGTATATCGCAACAAATGGATAGTCAGACGAGGCCACTTTTGCCTCCCCCTTCACACCACGTATTTTCTGGCTAAGGATCATTGCACATGTTTCTTCCTCTTCTTGGAATGCCCCGGTCCACCCACCCAACCCCCTCCATGATGCACACTAGCCCTCTTGCGAAAACCTCAAAATCCTGCCCTTCTTTCTCCTGTCTCTCCTAAATCAACTACTCAGCCCTGGATGCCCTTAGATGTGCTGTGGCCGTCCTATCGTGATATCATGTGTTTGCTATTGATTTACACGTCTTCTCCTTTATAATCTTTAACTTTCTTTACCCTAAGCCCAGCTCAGTGCTCAGCACATGGAAAACAGGCAGTGCGTATTAAATAACTGGTTTTTCTTATGCCCTGCCTAGGTTGTGGGGCTGCGGGTGGAGGAGTATTGAAGGGAAGAGGAACACAAGAGAGGGACAAGGCTTTAGGCGAAACTGGAGTCCTCTGTAAGCAGGCAAGACTTTCTCAACTAGGTTAACCTCAGCAGCACTGCATGTCACAGGCCATGCCGCCGACTTTAGAGTCTTCTGCATTCTCTCAGTAAGTAGCCATGTCCGAGTCTGAGCACTAGCTAGAATCCAAGACAGAGGCTGGGAGCGTGGAAATGAGATGGCTACAGGACTCTGCTGGACATGTATCTGAGGCGGGAAAGGGGGCATTATTCACAATGCCAGAAACAGAACAGAGATTGTATGATGCAAGCATGGACTAACGGTTCCCAACATAAACAATGGCAAACCCCAGCAGTGAGAAGCTGCCGGCACAGCACGTGACGTTCTGAACTGACTAGAGAAAGGACCACGGGCTGAGTTCTTTTCATAAAGCTAAGCAAAAGACCCCTCGCCACAAGCGATACTCTCCGAGAGAGGGTGGGTATGCATGCTGTTTGCCATGGGATGAAGTGTGGTACACTGCTGTTCCCCACCTCCTTCCCACACTGCCAGTCCTTTCTGCTGCCCTCTCCCCGTAGAAGTCCTTTCTGATTAGGTCAGCTTTTCATGAAATCCTGGAATATCAGACATGAAAGGAAATCTCATTTTCTTTCATGTAACCCTCTCATTTTAAAGCTGAACAACAGCAAAAACACAATCCACTTTTTAAAAAAAACCCTGAGGGCCATAAACAATTTGAAATCTACTCATAAGTTACATAGCGAATGATTTTAATGCATAGGTAGGAATAAAAATATCTTTGCTCAAGGAAACATATTTTATAACACTCTAGATATAATGTAATAGTGGACCTAAAGAATTAACAAAAACCACTCAGATATCCAAGGAAAAGATTGAAGAATTCAAATGAGCCACTAAGTATTTATTATTATATTTGTGGAAGACATTATAGGAGGCATTGTATTTAGTGAAAATAAACAAGGCTTAGTGAGCCTTGACTCTAGAAGGATTTCAAACTGGACGAACATTGTTGATGGCATAACACTCCCTGAGAAAAGGGCATAAGGAGGAAGGCTACCAAGGTGAAGAAAGCTGAGAAACCAAACTGCCGAGTGGCTTGCTCACATCATGAGGACAGCTCAACCAGCAACACCCCCCACCACAGTAGGCTTTCTCTCGATGCTTCTCTCAGTTACACTTAACAAAGCCGGTACTTATCCCTATCATGTAAAGCAGAACACAAGTAATAATGTTAAAGACTTCCTTAGTAATCATATTCACACTGGCTAAAAACTGGAAACAGCCAACAGGTAACAACCTATTACCTGCTATATGAATCAAGTGTGTGGGATAGCCTAGGTAGAGAGAACCAAGAACCTCAGCAAGAATGGGAGGAGCTACGGTACACACAACTGGACGAACCCTAACAGCAGTATGCCTAGAAGAACAGGACACCAAAACCACATTTATAATCTTGTGTACTTAGCAATCTAGATGAGTAACCCCAGGCGACAAAAGATCATCCATCATTCCAGGTCCCGCTGACAGGGGATGGATATGAGCGAAATTTAGGGCTGACAGGAAAGGTTCTGTGTCACAGCTGTGACAGCTCAAACACTTGACGCACTTCTTAAAACACGGTGAATTGCACACCTACTGTTTGTGACTTCTGCCATTTTGTCAGCTCATGGCTACGACTCCAGCATTGAAATGGTTGTGCCCAGTTTGGACTATATTGTGAGTCCCTGTCTCAAGAAAATTTAACTTTTATTGCACTTAAATTTAGTTCAAAAAAGCTAACTTTTAAAAGGAGCAAATACTGTAAAAGTAGGAACCTCTACCTTCGTTCTTCGAGTTACCTACAATAGATAGCTGTGATCTACGAGCTCACCATGCCCACACTTGCTTTCTTCTCTCTCTCTCTCTCTCTCTCTCTCTCTCTCTCTCTCTCTCTCTCTCTCTCTCTCCCCTCTCCTCCCCCATCCCTCCCTCCCTTTCTCTTTTTGTGTGATAGGGTTGTAGTACTTAGCTCCAGCTGGTCTCAAACTCTCTATGTAGACCAGGCTCATCTCAAACTCAGAGAAACACCCCCATCTTGCCTTCCAAGTGCTAGGATTAAAGGTGTGAATTGCCGCTTCAGGATTTTTTGTTTGTTTGTTTTTAATAAAGGAGAATAAAAAAGAGTGAACAGGTACTAGAAAAGATCCAAAAGTAAGCCAAGCTTCCCAATGTGCTATAGCACGCCTTTAATCCCAGCAACTCAGGAGGGAGAGACAGGTTAATTTCTGTGAGTTCAAGGCCAGCCTGGTCTACATAGCGAGTTCCAGGACAGCCAGGGCTAGATATAAAAAGCCTAGCTCAAAACAAGACAAAACAAAACAAAACAACAAAAATATCCAAGTATACAATTATTAGCTCCCTCACCTTTTCCAATTACAGTTCTGGCTGACTATATTTTCTAAAAAAGCCACAATGATATTTATAATTCTGCTCTCCATATTAGTTCCTATTTTCTTGGCATTTACATGTAACAGAACTAAAGTGACCCATTAGCTCTTCATTCAATTATTACAGTCCTCACGTTCAAGTTCAACAATATGCCTCCAGTCCACCTATGGACCTCCCAGTGTCACCAACACCACCTGCTGTACTAAGGTACCCCTCCCCTCCACCACACCTGTCACCTTCCCTCTGAGATCTGAAATGCCACTGTTAGACACACAATACCTTGGGTGAACAAGGTGTTTACTTTAAACATAGTATAGAGCACTTTGTGGTAGACACTGCTCTGGCTGAAGAAACCTCCAAGAAGCTGGGATTTAGTTTGGTGGCAGAGCGCTTGCCTAGCATGTCCTGACACTATCATCACCACCATGAAAGAGCATCGGCAACAACAGAACTGCACCATCTACGTGTTGACTAGCCAAAAACTACTCTGGAAGGAATGCGGAAAGAAGCAGAAGGCCAGAGTTTGGTGCAGGTAGTATTTTAGACACATAATACCCATTTTGTCTCAGGTTGGTAACACCAGCCTTGATCACTTGGTCTGTATCATTAACATGCTTGGGATAACTGTTCTGGGGAAGAAATCTCTCATTTGTAGGGGTAAGCAATATCAATATCTATTATAGACATTTTCACTACAACCTGTTTTAAACTACCAGAAACTCGTCACTGGCCTGATGGCTGGGAAGGAAAACACATAATTACCACATGAGCTGGGATCAAGCAGCCTCATAATGGATGGGGTTGAATGAGTTCTCTCAGGCTTCTCCTCTATGAATTTAAGGCTTTCTTCTCTGGAATTAGTAGGCAATCAGAAGATGCTGAGATTATTCAAATATCTCATTGTATAACAACATTTCACGGGCTAGCTCCACACCTAATGATAATGACTTTTCTATTCCATAGTTCTTTATGAATATTAGTTACTGCAAGTTATTCATTGTCCTAGATGGAAGAATTTTCCTTTCTCCTTAATGAGTTTACTGATTTCACTTTGGACTTCTGGATTCTTCCTTTACTTAGTGTATTATAATTTATTTTGACTGTTTATTTGAAGATTCAACTCATCCTGGAGTTGGGTAGTAGAGTCCCCTTCAAACTGAGATCTGTCACTAGGGCAAGCTCATCACTACTGTGGAGTCACTGTTTCTAAGTATCACCTGTGTAGGCAAAGACAGGGTATGAAACATACAAGTGTGTAAATGTTAATACTATTAATACGAATGTAAGTATGTGTGTACATACACCATCCATATGAGTATCTGAACACTTCAATTATACTCCAATAAAACAGATAGAATCTTGTCTCTCTTCTTTCCATAACTGTAATTTTTGTGCTCAATAGCGAGAAACTTGGCTCCTGTTATTTTAAAAATATTCACTGATTTGTTCAAACTTGGAAGCCACAGAAAGTTTCAAAACTGCTAACAACAGAGCAGATATACCAGTTACTAGAATTAAATATTTGCTTACAGTTCTGTTATGCACATTCTTGTGACTAACTCATACACATCATGAGGAAAGCTCACAGAACTGAAGACAGAGAATGGCATCTACCTCATTATTTGTGTGGCTGTTGAAAATCAAGTGTTTCTGTAATACCAGGTTCATCATTCACAACAGGCAAAAATCTCCTTAGGGAGTTACCATTTAATAAGGTAGCATTTATTAATGTTTATTATAAACTAAGTTCTTTCCATGTAATCATCTTTTATATAACCCTCCTACCAAACCCATTAGATAGATTGTTTTCTTTGTTTTCATTTTACAAATAAGGAATCTTAAAGGTTACATAATTTCTCTCAGTTCCTCAGTTAAGAGTGTAGCTGTAGGCAGAGTTTTCCCACCCTGGGAGTCACTTCCAAATTACCACACAGAGGCTTATATTAATGCTTATTGTAAATTCCTGGCCAATAGCTCAGGCTTATTACTAACTAGCTCTTGCATTTTAAGTTAACCTATATTCCTTATTTATGCTCTGCCACATGGTGGTACCTTTATTAGCATGGCATGTTCATCTCCTGCTCCCTCCGTGTCCAGCTGGCAACTTTTCTAACTCCACCTTTCTTTATCTCACTGTTCTCAGTTTGGCTTTCCTGCCTAACTTTATCCTATTCAGCTATTGGCCAGTCAGCTTGTTTATTAAACCAATCATAGTGACATATACTCACACAGTATAAAAAGGGATTATTCCACAGCATGTAACCTGCGATTCCAGCACTCTCTGCTTCTAATGTCCAGGATTTACTATGCTTCACTCATTTATAAGATATGTAGAGAAACTATAGAGGGTTAAAAAGACTCTATGAGTCTCATTTCGGTCATCCACACATGTGAGTCTCATGTGATATATCCTGAAGGTCAAACGAAGGCTAATTCTTCCTAATTTCCCGGCTGCCTGTATGTGTGGGGCTACTTCTTCCTAGTGTGTATATCTTGTACAAAGAAATACAGCAGTCTCTGCAATAACACTGGGAGGCATCATGAACACATTTCCTGACTCAAGCTGGTAAGACTTCTAAGAGAGACTGCATGTGAACATCTACCTGAAAAGGAAATACAGAGAAAACTGGCCTTGCTTTCTCCTCAGTGTATCTACAGAACCCAAAATTGTGTCTGATACAGTTGTGTAGTCAATAAACACGTAATGGATGAACAGACAGATGAATGAGTAACTGTTAGAGGAATGCTGTGAGGATCCACCCAGATGCACATACCCTTTTTACTGACTAGAAAAGGTGATGAGAAAATCCCCTGTTAACTAAGAATTTAATTTTGCTTTATCATCATTATTATTCAAAGTAATAGCAACACAAACCAATCATAACCTTAACAGACGGCATGGTGTTTTCCATGCTTTGGGATGAACCAAGTGACTGTTGCCAGTGCCTGGGTCCTGCCAACAGTGGCTGTATTCTTGTTTTTGAGTAAACATCAAAACTCTGGGGAGGAAGAACCAGGAAAGGCCTCAGGTTTCACAATCCTCCTTCCTCAGCGGCATCCCCCATCTTTCCTACAATAAATTACTTTCCTTTTCCTCACTCGAAACTGTGTCAGAACTTGAAGTGCAGTGTTGAGATCTGAGCCTCAGATCCAAGCATGAGTCAGTTCTTGGAAAGAAAGCAGAAACCAAAAGGAGGTCAGTTTCTTTCAAAGAAATATACACAAAGGAAAGGAAATGTTCAACAGAACATCTCTGAAAATACATCTCCCTCCAAAAACTGTTCTTACAGCATTTCCAAAACACTTGAGAACTCACCTTCAAGGCAAAGGAGGGTGCATGTATACCTAGATAGAGCCTGTTGCTATTAGACACATTCTATTCACATTTATTCACCTCTCTCCCTTCCTCCCTCCCTTCCTCCCTCCGTGTGTGTGTGTGTGTGTGTGTGTGTGTGTGTGTGTGTGTGTGTGTGTGTATGTGTGGCCTCAAACATACTAGGCAAGAGCTCTAACTTCAAGCTACAGTTGTCCTGTAGACTCTGTGGCTTCATCCTGCACATGGCTGTACCTTCTGTTTCACAAGACACAGTCAGACGCATCAACCTGTCTTTTCTTCCAATAAATTCAGAGGTATGGAAGAGATGCTCTTGTTTAACAGAAAGGATCTCAAACTTAGGGCACTAAGATATTTCCTTTCTTTTAAATATTTATTTGTATTTATATGTACGAGTGTATGGTGTGTGTGTGTGTGTGTGTGTGTGTGTGTGTGTGTGTGTGTGATGGTTGTGGGGCTAGAAGAGAATATCAAATATCCTGACGCTGTAGTTACAGGTGGTTGTGAGCCAGCTGACAAGGTAGGTTCTGGGAACAGAACTGGAGTCTTCTACAAGAGCAATAAGCTCTCTCAGTCACTGAGTCATATCCCTATCCCCACAGTGGGGTTTGCTCAAAGCCACCTGCATATCTGGTTAACTAGCAGAGTTGAACTAGACTTGTCTTCTGACTCCAAGTCCAGTGCTCCTTCCATTCCATGCTACTACCTTAGACGCAGAGAGCTCATGTTTAATCAACTATTGTAATGCTCATTCAGCAAACACTTGAGCAATTACTTTATGCCAAACACAAATGCATGGAGACAGATCAATACAAGAGACACACACCATGTTCTGAAAGAGGTTTTGGTCTAGCCAACAAAATAAAACAATGTTTTCACTTTAAAGCTCAAATAATAGACTGTAGTAACTATTGGAATAGGGCTAAATTTCTGCGGTCACACAGGTGGAATGGACAAGAGTGAAGGAGTGGCTGGTGACAGAGAGGAGTCTGTCTGGAGGCTTATACAACGAAAGCCTGACAGCGTAAGTAGAAATCCACCTTCCAAAGAACAGGAAGACTACTGTGACAAGTCAAGCGGGCAGCATGTGCAAAGACCCGGGGACGAGGGGGGCCAGGTGCCTCTGGAAAACTGCAATCATTGGCACAAATGGAGGTTGGAGTCTATATGTTGTGGGGTAGCAGTGAGCAGTTGGTGGAGGGGAGATTATTGAAGAGAGATGAGACTAGAGATGGAAGCAGGAGCCAGAACTGAAGCTATTTTTAAGGCCCTCATCCCGAGGGAAATAGGGAGCCAATGTAGGGTTTTAAGCAGGAGAGTGTTGTGATCACACCCGTGCTTGAGAAAGATCACTCTGGCGGCAGTGAGGGAACAGATGGGGAAGGGACAACATTAGAAGCAGGCAAAGCACTTATTACTACAGCAATAGTAAGAGCAATTTCTACAATGGCTTCTTTAGATGTGGCAGAAACCACAGGTAGATCCTTAGGCTAAACGGCCATCAAATGCCCATTTCACGGTTTTCCTGTTGAACTTTCACTGGCCCAGGCGGGGGTGGGGGGGGGGGGTGGTAGTGCCTGCTGCAGCAAGCGACTGTTGGACAAAGTTCCTCTGAACTGCAGAGCGTTTCTATGGCCTATTTTACAGCACCATGTGCCCAAATTTCCACACTAAAAAATGAATACAAATCTGCTACTACATAAATAAGTTAGATGATTTTGACTTTGCATCTTCATATCACCCAAAATTCCCACTTTTCATCCATAATTTGTCCATGTAAACTGATGCCTTTGGTGCATTTATGCTCCCCCCCATAAAGTATCAACTTATTTAGGTATTCCTCATAATCAATTCATCTGGTGAACAACTTCAAATCAGACATTAATAGGATCAATATATATATTACAATGACATTTCTATAACCAAATGAAGGATGTGTATCATTCTCAAAAAATATGGCTTACTGAAGAACTCCTGCTGCTAGTAAAAATCTTATATTATTTTATAGGATATGCAATTATATGGTGAAGATTTGGAGTCACTTGTAGCTATTAAATTTGTTGATAAATATGGCATAACATTACAAATTATTATTAGGTAAATTTTTATGATAACTTGTTTATCAAATGTGACAGAATAATGCTTATTAGTCTGGAGGGCCAGGAAAGAGGCTTTTCTCATGACAGAATTCTAGGTAATAGACTACTGGCCATTTGCAGTAGAAAACATTTAAAATATATTAACTATGCTGGTGCTTTCTTAAGCAAACTACACCAAATCAACAGGCTCTCATTTATAATTAAGGCTGATAAGTTGAATACAAAGTCCTCTTGAGAGTCTATCTCAGTGTCCAGCTATGTTTTAAGTAGAAGAATCAGCCAGGAGCTTGAAGATGTGAGGACTGCCATAGTAAAGACAGTAGAATTTCATTATTGCTTAACTTGTAGCCCTCTTAGAGAGTGTGTCAGTCTAATTATTGCTTAACTTGAGATCTGCTGGCCAAACATTCAGCGTGTCTGTGGATAGGACTCCTCACTGTGATTTACCGACTTCTAGTCTTGACTTGGTAACAAAAAGAGCAGCTCACTTTCAATGGTGGGGTAACATTTGTGTGAACTGTCCACCACAGAGCTGAGAAGTACTATGCTTCAATAGGGGGCAACAGACCTGAATGTCTTCAGATTGCCACTGTCTCGTTCTTCTCAATAAGGTAAACATTTCTCTTGCCTCAGCAATTCGGGAGGCATGATTTGCCGTTCTTTCTGTTTGGCTCTGTGACACTTGCTGGTGACAATTCTTATGGACACTCTTCAGTCTCCTCTACTTCATGGTGTAGGTGCTCAGCAGCCTCCTTGTCCTCTCACCTCTCCGTGTGACCTCATCAGCCTTCCCGCTACCTTTCCTCCATCTCCATCTTGATGACCTGCTCCTTTGCCTACCCTATAGCTACTTGCAAACTCACTTCTATATTTCTACTTGTTACTCATGCCCCAAGAAGAGGAATGTAAGCAAGTGAAATCCCATAATACCTCTGAGAACAGATGGCCTTTGAGCTACCATCTCACAGTAGGACTGTGGCATTCCTTTGTACACAGGGGCAGAATTTAAGAAAATGGGCTCTGATGTCTACCAGGCATGGAATCAAAGTCCTCTGTGTGTTAGCTGTGTGCCCTAAGTGTGTCTAACATCCTAGTCAATGAAAGAAACAATGGGGTCACTGTAAGGTACCTTTCCTTATAGAACTATACAGACATTGGCCATACAATATTTTTGGTTTACTGACAACACAGTTAAGTACAAAAATAGTAATTATACAATCATTGCATGTATTATTATTATTCCTTAGTAGAGGACTATTCAAAGTGAAGCAGTAATTATAATAATCTCAAGGACAGTCAACCTTGAGGAAAAAGAAAACCTTCCATCTTACAGCTAACAGCTAACAGGGAACGTGGTAGTACACAGTGGCTATGCAATTGAACTCCAGGGCACACACAAGCCTAGGCTTAAGGCCTGGTTCCTCTCAGACTGTGTGATGTTCAGGGGAACTTCATCTCAGTCAACATCATTGTTCTCACTCATAAAGTGAAATCAGGTTGCTGTGGGGTCTCCACATGAAGCCACCATGTTAAGGGTGGACCACCAGTTAAGGGATATCTTAACCTGAGCCCTGGACTAGCATCTAGTTATTTTCTTTATCAAGCTACTTTCAACAACTTCTAAAGTGTCACACATGGGGTGGTAAGATCTAGAACCTTTGTACTATGATGGTGGTATAGTCCATCTGCTCCTCTGTCTTATTCCTCCTCAAGTGATGGTGCATCAGAACAGAGACAGTTGAAATGGGCCTTGGCTACTGCCAAGAAAAAGCTGAAATAACTCTGTTTTATTAAAAGAACTTGTAACCACAGAAGTAAGAATCCAGGTGTAAGCTCATATAACACAACCACATCTACGTTATGTATCCAGGGTGTAAGCTCATACAATACAGCTGTATCTATGTTATGTATAATGGGAAAACTTAGGGACAAAAGTTCACAGCTAGCGGATGCTCGTACAGGAGGCTGTTGAGCATCTGAAATGGAGTTAATGGAATCAATGTGTGCTATGAAACAGACTCCGATGGGGAGAGGACACGGCAGGAAGGGAGAAAGAGAGGCAAAAATGTCTTCAATGTGTTAGCCTGATCTCATGTGAAAGTTGTAGTGTTTCCTTACTATTTAATTAAATAAACCACACCATTAAAATGAATGTTACCAGCTTCCTTTTACTTTTAAAAAATGTGGCTATTTGAAAAATTATAAGCATACATGTAACTTATTTGCAGTTTTTGCTTTCCATGTGGCTCCCATGCTGGTCTATCTACGCATAACTCCTTGGTCTACCTTCCATATCAAAGCATTATTTTTAATCCAGTGTTCCACAAATAAAAGTAAGTATACTGCTCAAATATACAAACTGTATATGCTTTATGAAGACATCAAAATTCAAAATTTATAAAAAAAAAATAAATGCTATTAAAACAACATTTTGTTAACCCTGATAGTAAGCCAGTCATTACTTAAAGGTAGAAGAAAGAATAAGTCTAACAGGACACTGCGAAGAGCCAAGGCTGAAGTATGTGCCAGATTCTATGAGATAAGTGACAGGGCTGGTAACGTGGCCCAGTGCGGCAGCATGTCTGCAATGTGTGAGGCCCTGGGTTCTAGCCCCAGCATAAGTCCCCACCCTCCAAAAAGCGATGATATCTCTGTTAGTTTTTGTAACTTAAATCTGATTTTAAGTAACTCTCAAAATATAATGTCACACTTAAATTACAAACCATATTAGATAATTATTCAAAGATAGCAAGATATCTATTTCTGTACATGGATTACAGACTGAAATACAGTTGGAAAATGTTTATTATTTAATCATCTTTCCGTAATTTTTAAGTGAGAAATAACAGGTTATCTGAGAGTTTTCCCAGGGATTTCTTGTTCAATTTCCAGCAATCATGTTCCCACCCTTGGACGTTTGTTTTTAATAAATGAACTCTTTCCAAATTCTCCCAGAGACCACATAGCTATCAACCTGCTAGCCAGTTTAGTGAACCATGCCTGCCTGGTGAGTTAATCTTCTGCCTTGGTAGTTAATTCTCTTCTTACAGGATGGTATCTGCACCTTGAGAAATACAAATAAGCCGTGAATGGTTTCAAACCTCCATAAAAAGCGGTGGGGTTGAATTTCTGGAAGGAATCTAATTTGAAAACCCAGAAAGAGGAGTGAGTAGAAAAGCTAGGGTGACACAGTCTAAGTCCTCTAGAGAGTCCCAATTCCAGGCATCATTATCATTTCAAGATGGTTATTTATAGAAAGCTCGCTGGTAGAGTCTGCTTGAACCAGGGATAAATGATATGCGCCTCCCACTGTATCTGCAGAGCTCACACACAGTAAATGCAAAGCTCCTGAATTTGAGAGCTTGCTTACTACTCATGGGGTGCTCCCCTTCCATGGAGTGCATAAATATGGAAGGGAGGGTGACCCAGGTGCTGAGGGTACAGGAAAATGAACTCTATCGCAGAATCATTTAGGGGTCTAGTCTTTTCAGTGTCAGCCAAAGACTGTCTAAATGTTTACAGACCAAAGTATCCACACTAATAGTTTATTCCAGGAAATCTCAGCATCACATTTGAAAACTATCTAAATTCAACCAAATGGCCACTAATTATTTAAATGCCAATGTTACCTTTAAGAACACTTATAGAAGCAAGATTGCAGTAGAAGACATGGAAGCCCTTCTAGTGAGGTGACTGGTGTGGGAGCAGCTAGCTACTCTCTGGGTGGTGGTAAAGAACCTTTGCATCTTGCACCCCATTTCAGAGGACTGGCTAAGCTTAAAGTGGATGACATCACCTTCCTTCTCTTTCTGTGAGCTGCACAGCTCAGCACAAATGGGGGAGCAGGAGGTCTGATGCAATGAGGAGGAAGAACAAATAATTTTATATGGCAGTTTATAGATTCCTACCATAAATTAACTCAGTTTTTCCTAATGTGCATCTTTAAAATCTCCCTCTGGGAGATACTGAGAGACTTAACAGAAAAGTTTCATAAGGTATTATGATGTGCTAGGGGCTTTTATATATTTACCTGACAAATCACACTGTCAATTAGTCCAAATGGTAGAACTTGTAGAATGCAGGAAGATCAGTACACTTAGTAAGGAGATGGATATTCTACTTCCTGCTGCCACTAAATAAGTGTGGCCTTGGGCAAGCCACTTAGCTTCAGTGCATTTCCGTTCTCACTATTACAGCAAGTGTTGGATTAGTTAAATGCATTTATTAACCCATTCATTTAATAATATTAAATTTATAACTGGTACATAATGTTTTCTAGATTATATGGACAAAGATATCCATACATAAACTGACAAACTTTATTGGCTACTGTGTCTGATATCTGTGAAGAAGGATCGTGGCTTCTTTATTTTAAAACATGAGTGGTGCCTGGTGCAGCTGGAATAGAAGATGTATTCAATCAAAGATGGTTAACAGCAATCAAGCTGTTATCCCTTCACTGAAAAGAATCTTGCAAGACCCCCTTAATGAAAGGCCTTAGATTCACTACGCAGGGTACAACTAACTTGACTTATTCAGGGGAGGTTACTTGTTCTATCCATGAAGGACAGGCAACTGAATCTATGGGTGATGTGTTATGTATAACACAAACTGCTGTAGGACTTTATTCTGTCTTGCAGTTTGAACTCCACAGCTCATGTGCATCCTAGTTACCACTTTCTAAGTGGTGCCATGCTACAGGCACTGACGGAGGAGACAGCCTGGCACTGTGATGGGAAAGGTGGTATACCTAGCTCATTGCAATGGAAGCAAATGGACTCCAGTCATTTTCAAGTCCAGTTTGAAATAACATCGTCTTTTCCCTCCCAAACACAGTTGCATACAGCCTTACCCAAACTAAAATGAGACCAGAGGCGCTCAAGTCCACAAACCAATAGAAATAAATGAACATCTTCCCCAATTCACAATCAAAGTCTGGCCTTCATATTTACTGACGAAGATGTATCACAGGTCCTAGGTTATCTGGAAATTCAAAGTGTCCCAAACACGCAGACTTAGTCCGGCACACTTGGCTTGATCCAGACTGTTCTGGGTCAGGAAGTATGAATACTACTCAACTTCCTGTGTCCCTAGTTTCTGTGAAAGCATACAGACATATGTGAGGATAAATTACTAAGTTCTGACAACTTCAAACTAATTATCCATTTTTGCTGTTGTCTTTGAGATTCCTTCCTGATAGCTCCTCCTCCACTGGCATCTTCTCGATGGCCACCTAACATAGGAAACTTCTCAAGATAATGTGAGAGACAAAGGCTCGTGGAAGCAGCATGTGTGGTGTGACCAGACAGACTACTAGCAAGGACGGAAGAAAGTTTAATTTTAAAATGTCCAGGAAAACAAGAAAAGCCTCTTTTCCTGCTCCACTGTATGTATGTCGTTCCTATGTCAAACTGATCCTCAGTGTGCAGGGTCTGCCTGGAGGCAGGTCACTAAAAGGCCATGGAAGCTGGGTAACCTCAGCAGGGAAAACTGACTGGCAGTTTGTGGCCAACAAATGTGTATTTTCAGGCATTCTCCTCGCTGAAATAAGACGCTGGACTTCACAAAATGAACAGAGACTCCGAACAACAAAAACAACCCACAGCATCGAGCCTAACATTGCAAATTTCTTAGATATTACAGATGTCACCCAACACTGCATGCATTTGCTTCCCATATGTGAACAAAACTGAAGTATCACGAGATGAATCTGAATGGAATGTTAACCTTCACTTTATTTTTTTTTTCTTTTCTTAGCTGACGACACAATTTTAGTATTATCACAACGGAGCTTCTGGCTGGAAAAAAAAATAAATTAATGGATGGATTTAAAAAAGCTTGGAAACTTAAAAAAAATAAACAACTTTCAAATATCTATACTTGATGGTGCAAAGAGCCAAGATGAATGTATTTCAATTGCAACTTCCAAACTAAACTCACAAATTACTACCATTATGCTAAGTGTTAGCTACCCCACTGTGCAGTTTTGCTTTGTGAATTTTTACCTTCCTCTATGAACACTTTTAGCCACTGATCGCACAGCCTTTCAATGTTTTCTGCCTTTTCCTTTAAATAAACTGGCTGTGGCTCCTTCCATCTGGTTCCCCTTCCGTCAGCAACCCTGCACCTGTTCACACCTCCTCTCCTGTTGGATTCCACTGAACATTTCCTCCTCTGCCAGGGCTATTCTGGCACTCGCAACCTTTCTGTCATTCAATCCATCTGTCAGAAGTGAACTTTGTTTACCGCAAGCTTCTGCTTTCTTCTTCAAGAAGCGAAGCCCCTCAAGGTCATTGTCAAATGAACTGTCGGCATGGATTTAAATCCTCTACTGCCAACCAGCAGAAGATGGAGTTCTGTTGTGTAATTTACTTGTGAAAATTACTTTTGGGTTTGGGAAGACAATAATTTGGAGTCAAAGTAGTAAAGACAGGGTATTTTAATGATCATTTGTAAAAAGCAGACAGCTGACATGTATTTTCTTCATGTGTGTCTGCACTTCTCATTATATTGAGTATGAACTATATGTATCAGAAGCAAAATAAAAGTTTTAAAGTGAAATCAAAATATCGCAAACAAGCTTACACTATGTAAAAATTGCTACATAGTATGTAGCATTAACTTGAGGGATAAATATTTTCACTAATGAATTAGCCAAGGGAGAAAGTATTCCAATTAAGAATTTTTACACTGAAAGACTTAAAATGTGCAAATATGTACCATTTCAATTATAAGCTAAGGATTAACACACAGCTCCATCACTGCTTTGGAAAATTTATAATCCAGAATATACACATTAACCCGTGCACATTTTAAATCTAGCACTGAAAAATAAGGTCTGCTTAAATAATAAGAAAAGCGAGGCTGCCAAGCGAGCACACAGTCTACCTACAGAAGTGTGAGCTGCCTGACGGAGGAGTCCTGTGAGGAGCAGCAGCCCACAGAAACGAAGTGGGAACTAGATGTTCGGGGGAGCGACTGTCATGTACAGCTACAGCACCAGCCTCACACGACAGACACACACAGAGCCTCTTAGGGTTAACCATGTACGAGTATTTTAGATACTATCACTATCCAGGAAAGGAAAAAATAGTGACTCTGTTCAAATTTATCAATTCCAATTTAAAAGGGGAAGCTATTCTTTAGGGATGTGACCAGAGCCCTGTCACAATGGACACCTAAATATGACATGGTGCCATTCATTCAGGAGGCTGCTGGATATTTTGTAGTATTACCTTGAGATTTAAACAAATCTCAGATGGTATGTTAAATCCAAAAGTCTGAAATTTCTTTTATAAATTCCTTATAAATTAAAGAATTCAACTTTTCTTTTAAAAACAGAAAGCATGTTTTAATTTATAACAAGTCAAGAAAACACAGGGAATTTAAAATTTGAACCTGAGGGTTTTGATTGGTTAAATATGTACAATTTATAAAACAGATTTTTCTCAAAGCACTTTTCTGGACATGTGAAGGAAAATCATCGTGTTACTAAATACAAAGCCAGACAAAATTTACAGTTTAAAAATCTAACTGAAGGGACATATTTAGCACCAATTCCAAATATATTACTGAACTTAAATATATTATTTAAATCCTTCTTATGTAATATATTTAATATATGGATTTTGTACTGAAAATATGGGATCAAAGGGGAGTATTCTTTTCTTATCTCCCCGAAACAGAATTTCTAAATAGTTTATACTTCGTGTGGAGAACATTTCAAAACTGCATCTGATGGACCCAGCACACTCAATACCTTTCTGGGCATTTTTTTCTCTTTAGTGTAATCTGTGTTTGATGGGAGTTTGGTCCTCTGGATCCCTGCTTCTGGATGGCACTGAGAGAGCACTGGTAATTAGATCACCTCGGTGGTGGCTATGCTTCATGAAAGGAACTAGCATTAGTAGAATGCTAACCTAACAGAGGCTGCTTGCAGGAACCCCTGCTCCTCAGAAAACTGTGTTTCAGAAAGACACCGGTCACCTTCTTTTGGAAATTGATAGAGAAGAACAGAAACCAATGAGAAAAATCAGTGAGCTTTAACATTGCTTCCAGACACACACGGGCACCGGAAAGCACACACACAAACACGCTTCCCTTCTGTAAAAGCACAAGGCGTAGAAAGGGAGCAGCATCAGGCTATTCTTAAGGACTCACTTAGGATTTCAGAGAACACAAATATTTGTCTGCCTAATACTCAGTGTGCTTATTTTATCTTCGAAATGGGAAAAGTAGAAAGGAGAAAGTTTAGTTTGATAACAACACCTGAGACATAAATTCCACAAAGAAAAAAAAAAAGCGCCACAGTAATGTTGCCAGGTTGCAGTAGGGAAGAGGAAAGCCGTTTCTAAGGGCACTGCTAGGTGAAAACGGAGCTGATGCCGTTCACATCTTTAATGCCAGTTTTCCTAAAACAGCATATGGGTGTAGGATGGAAGGTAAAACATTTAAGCTCCTTAATAAAGAGCTGATGTTAGCTTCTCTTCATTCTGAACGTGCCTGGCTGCTCAGCTTTTCTAAGAACTACGCAGGCTAGAGACGATACTGTCTCCCCTGGTTCCTTGAGTTCTGTCTGCCAGTGTTATTTTGACAACAGGAGACATTCACTTTTCACCCTTTTCTCAGTTACCTCAAGGCAACCGAACTTTAAGGCATAAAAATACTGCAGATCTGTAGGACAAAGACCTGAGACGTTTTCATAGACTCGATGAGGGGGGAAGACAGGTTTGCAAGATTCTGTTAAGAGTTAGAAGAGACTAAATGACAACTTTAAATCTGCCACAATCATTTACTAATGTGCTGCTATATCAAATAAGTCTAATTTTTTGACAGCACCAAATTAGATTTATTGCAGAAACTGCTGCATAAATAGCATATGGCTATGTTATACCACCTATTTCAAATCCTGGTAATGTTTCCCCCTCCCCCTTCAAAATGAATAAATTGAGCCAAACTATAAACCTTCTGGAAAAAAAGGAGAAAGATACAAGTTTGAAAACAGATGTCAGAGACCTGGATATCACTGTCAAAGTCATAGCAGTTGCACAAATATACTGACCTATCAAGAATGATGGTTCCTTTATGCACAATGAAATTTAACAGGTCAGGTTCTCTCTCTCTCTCTCTCTCTCTCTCTTTTTTTTTCAAAGTAATTTGATTTTTGTGTTAAGGTTTGGGCTCTAAAGTATGCTTAGGTTTTGATGGTCAATACATAATGACATGGGGCAAAGAAGGAAGGGCTGGTGGCTGAGTCACACACAGCTTAAACTAGGTTGTGAAGAATTATTAAGGAGACATGCCCATATCATCTGGTTGCTTTTAGTTTTCATTTGTGAGAGACGTATGTGGTAGAAATCACATCAGAAAGTCTTTTCTAATTTTAACTATAGTCCTGATGCTGCAAACTGATGCATAAAATATATAAAGTGATCACTCCGTGTGCCACAACGGAGACCCGAATGCCAGAGGCACACATGCTGCAAAAATCAAACTGCCACTGAAGCTGACACGGAAAACCCATGCGACGGATTCAGAGATGGACAGTCCCTTCTCAGTCTAACACGCAACCCCGCCCCCAAGTTTGACATAATCCAACTCGATTCTCCTTTTTGAACAAAAGTTTCAGTTCGTCCATCGATGGGAAAGACATTGCAAGGTCTTCTCTCAGACCAATGGGCACACCACTGCAAACATCATGGACTCAGCTACCCCGCAGGCTCCCTCTCTGTGGTCAGCCTTCCCAGCTGCCCTATCTGTTACTGTCTGATTAGTTCTGCTAAGGAGCCCCTCCCCTGCCAGCTTTCAGTGCCATCTGTTCTACACAAGATGGCTGCTGCCCAGCAACCTAACACTGCCCTCCTACCTGGCACCCGGCTACCATCCTTACCCCAAAGTGCTAACACAGGTTCTCGCTGCTGGCAGAGTCAGGATTTCATTACTACTACTTTGACAAGTGCAGGGTTGTTTGTAATTTCTCTTTTATCCTGATTTTGATTGTACAACCACCTCCCACTGATTCGGTTTGCTTCAGTTTTGTTGCTCACAGATTTCACTCTCCACATTAATCTCCCTCTGGCATGTTACTGCATCTGTTCCCTTCTTTATTATTAATTTTCAAATTCCCACCATTTTTGACAAAAAGGAGGTAATCTACACTCTGTTTCTGCCCATTTCATTTTCTTTAATTTGGAAGATAAGTATGAAAGCATGCCAAAGAAGTTAATTCTCCGTTAACAGTTGGCTTCCTGGCATCCCCAAGCCTTTGTATGTGAAAACCAGATAGGGATAAATGTTGACGGAATCACAAGGACAGAGTCGAACCATTTCTGACGCTAATGAAAAGCAAACGTGAAACACCATCTAAGAAGTGTATTAGTACACGGGTTTTCTCCTGTGCCATCATCCCTCTACTTTTAACAGACAATTCTTTGAGAAAATCAGTCTGGGTGCAGGAACAAAATGTGGGTTCCGCTACAGTCCTGACACGGGCTTTCTTTTACTGTAGATAGATTTCATTATCCCTTAATAGGATTATCATCTCTCCTCAGCCCCAACACTGTTGACCAATTCAACCACCAAGGACTCTGAATCCATGTCTCCTTTCAGAGACAGGGAAGGGACAGAAGCGACACCAGTACCCACAGCGGAAGTTAAGGAGCCCCTGGGTTGCAATGCTGCTTCCAGTAGTATCAGGAAGGGGCGGATGGCTTTCCCTCACAAGACAAAGACTATGTAAGGTTAGAAAATAGGAAGGAACAAATTTAGCAAAATAATCTTTGTAGCCTTAATTTGTTAACACTACAACCTTGTCAAGAGGGGCTCAATTGTTGCAAGTTCTCTAGAATGAACATTGTGACAGTTAATTAGATTATTTTACATGAATTCATATTAAAGCATTGAAGTCCCTGGACATACAGATGAACAACCCTTCCAATTTACACAAGTTTTTGTTAACATGATTTTACATATCTGCACATCCTCATCAAGCCACAGTTAAGATCTGTAGAAATAAAGAGCAGTTGGGGGTTTTCCCCAAGGTGAAGAAACAAGGAAGGACACGTGTCAAGAGCAAGTGAAGATCACACCAGATCAGCTTCTAGAAAGCCGGCGAGGGCCACCCACTTACAACACCTCCACCCCTCCACGTAAACCAACAGTGACATGCATATACACCAATAGTGACATGCTACTTTATTTTGTAGAAGTCTTTCGGTAGTGGAAGTGCATGTGTATAAAATCACTCCTCTACCTTTTGGTAACTCTCTTAGTCACAGACAGGATCGGGTAAAGACAACGCAGTTTTCAAGGCCAACTTCTTACAGTGTCCTCTTTGGAGAAGCAATCCCTCCTAGACCCCAGAACCCAAGCAACCCGTCTTTCCCTGTATACCCCAGGACATGGTCAAAGTGGGAGATACTCAGTTCTCTCCCAGATGATGGGATGCATGCTGGGGGAGGCCACACACAGCCATGGTGGAACACAGACTTCCTTAGCGAGATGTGTGCTTGACAGGCTGTTCTCCAAGGTCGCTTTCGCCCCCCACTTGATACTCGCTCTGAGCTGAAGTTGTCTGTTACCCACTCTGACTTGTGTATATGGCCTAACAGTGCAGCAGTGTGCGCCCCATGAGGCAGAATTTGAATCTGGTCCCTGAGGAAACTGAAAAATCTCCAGCCTCTTAAACCATCTCAGGCTTTTTAATAAAGCTTCACTTCTTGGATTTATCAATCAATGACTCATTGTGTAATAAATGTGTGGTTATTAAATAAAAAAAAAATGAGTAATGCCTAACAACTGACCTACTAAACAAATCCAGTTAGGAGGGAGGCGGGGGTTGAGAAGAAATTAAACATCATTAAGTCAACTGTTTTCTTCCTTCCTTTTTTCCTACAGTAATGCTGGGGAACAGAACTTTCTTTGAGAAATGCTCTGACTTGGGAGTACTATACTAACTACACACTGTTGCCTTTCTCCCCTTTCTATTTTCACTGAACTCGATGCTCGTTGTTGTGGAGTCGGGCAAGTGGTGTGGGCAATACTTTCTCGGTTTCCTCCGGGCTTCTTCAGAAAATGAGTTGGCTGCTGCTGCCACCATGCTCCAGGCTGTGGGCCTGTGTGGCAGGGGAGAAGAGAGCATCCCCAGCGTCGATTTTCATTGCACACACATTTGGGCGTTGCAGAACTGAGAGGAGCGAGCCAGGGAACGTTGAGCAGAACCTGCAGACACACATTTCCTGGCAGCCTCTGACTCAAGCCTCTTTGCCCTGGGCCACACTGAGACCAGGGGGCCTCGCCTGTCAGACAGGTGGAGAGACCACGCACAGGCAGTGTGGTGTCCACCAGAGAAAAATGGAATGCCTCTCTTTTCCTGGCTCCTTGACAGCCTGCTTTCCTTGATACTGGGTGGGGGAGGCAACGAGGATGCATTTATAACAGTACCAAGGCCATCTATTTTGGGCCTTAAAGATGCTGGTTGCACATATATTCATTTAAAATTATTTTTGACACGTTCTCTGCTTAATTTATTCATGAAAGGAGTACAAGAGGGGGAAAATGAGCTTAACTTTTAAATGGAAACTTTAGGCTAAAAATTCTTGAATAAAACTCAAGAGGAATAAAATGAAGTTAACTGTGTAACAGCAAGAAACACATTGATGCTACACTGTCTTCTCCAAATGAGCCCAGGGTTGTGACCTAAGCTAACTGATAAATGCACTTTTTCCCCATTTTTTTTCTTAGTGATAAAGAGCAGAGGTAAATTTATGCTAAACACTTGATGCCAAGCTTGGTGTTGAGGGACCAAAAATAAGAGAGGTCTGGGTCCTGGCTCAAGAGCTGAGATTTTACAACCCTCAAAGACTTTTTGTTTTTATACGTGTGTGTGTGTGTGTGTGTGTGTGTGTGTGTGTGTGTGTGTGTGATTGTGGCATCTAATGGACTACTTCAAACTCTGCTTTTTCCCCCCTTCCTACTTGTAATTACAAGCCTCACTCTTTGAGACAGCCTCTTTATTAAGGACTGCTCTCCATCTAACTCAATGTTAGCTCTTAGACAGGGAGCATCTCAAACTTCTTGTAATTAAACAAGTAGGTTTGAATTCCTGATCCTGCAAAGTACTAGTTTTGTGGAAATGCAACACAAATGAATATTAAATAAGAAAGGCACCCACTCCCACTTTTAAAAAGCTCACTCATCACCAATTGTTGCTATTTAAATTTACAAAGGTGCTGTGGGTATGCTTAGCTCAGTGGTCACTGTGTACATAGCATACTAAGGCCCTGAATTCAACCCCTAATACAAAGTAAGAAAAGAAGTGAGGGAAAAAGGGAGAAAGGAGGGGAAAAGAAACATGTCTTATACAGATAATATATTAGTTTCTATACTGACTCAATGTTTAAGTTTCTCACACTATACACTAGCAGCAAGCAGAAACTGATGTAGGGAACCAGGCAATATTGGTATATACTCAGTACATTCTTTACCTTTTGCTTCTTGTAGTCAGAGTTCATTCTCTACAGTAAATAACCAAGTGACCTTGTGAACTGGCCACGCCTCTTCAGATATAAATTGGCAATGGGCAATGCCAGGCTTGGAGCAACATGAACAGAGAAGCTTTCTTCTTCCTCTCTTCTCTCTCCAAACTTTCTCAGGCCAAGGAAAAAAATCGGTGATCATATTTTAAAATAAACAAGGATAACAGAGCAGACACCTGCTCTTTCCTTACCCAGGGTCCTTCACACCTTCCTCCTAGTAAAAGAACTTTCTCCCAGCAAAGTGTGACTTTCCCCTGGCTCCCTGGGGCTCTGCTGGGCTGCAGACTGCCATATCCCAAAGGCAGCCATGTGCATATAGACACAATCTGCTTCTAAGCAGGTGGTCCTGAAATTGGAGATTTTGAAAGTGGAGGTTGGGAGGTCATATACTTGAAGTCTGAAATCAAAGGCATCTCCATTCTTTCTCTTCAGTTTCAGAATGAAGGATTTGCTCTATGAGATGGAAAAATTCGAAAGAAGGAGGCATCATCACACAAGGAGAGCTCTGTCATGGACGGTTCCAACACCACACCACGGCACACGCCAGTCCCCAGTCAGAGAAACCAAAAGGCCAGCTTCACTTGCACTGTATTTCTTCCTTGGAGGATTTCTAAGAACTCAAGAGAAAGTCTTGACTCATGCTGGTAGTTTGAGCAGTCAAACTAACTCAGGGAAGCATTTATAGCAGTTATTATCTGGAAGCTCTAGAAAAGAAGTCTTAATCATCTGTTGTCCCAATTAACCTGTCCATCACAGTAGGATAACCTTGTGACTTCCCTGCTGTAGCTTTTCTCAATTTCAAAATGATATAAAAGCTGAAATGCAGCTTGCTAGCTATCTAGGTCAGAGGTCAGATCTTCCCATATGGGTCATAAAAGTAGGTCAGGGCATAATGATCACTTATTAGTCTCTCACTTATATGGCTGCTCTGAGAATTCTTTGAGAAGCCACTTATGTAAAGGAGAAACGAGACCTTTCATGGTAGTCACACTGATAACAGCGGGGGTCTGCAGGTTTAATGATAGGTATGTCTCCCATTTGCACTTAAGGCAATCCAGGTCCAAGGCTTCCTACAGGAGTTTCCCTCCAGGGCCAAAATGAGAAAAAGGTACAGAGTTTAAAAGAATGCATGTCAATGAGGTACAATACTTATGAGGAGGAGTGTCACCAGGGAAAGTAGCCATTAGGTCACATAAACATTCAGGAATGGTTGCTTTAGAGTTCTGTCACAAATTAACCTGATGCATGGACACAAAGAAGAGTTTTATGGAGGATTAAAATCTTATAGTTCCGAAGACGTCTGGATTTATTAACAATAAATATGTAAAGGAATTTCAACTTTTCTGTAAAAGCCTCCTTCCTCTTGATAAAAAAGAAGTCCAAGAGAGTGACAGTTTTATCACAAACATTAAAGGGAACGGCCACAAGAAGACCTAACTGTCATGACGGATATGTCTATCAGTACATGAAGGATCCGTGAACACTTATTTCTATTACAAATTAGCGCTACTGATTTTCTCAGTTGTCTTTTTGGGAACAATCACATTTATCCATTTCCCTAGTAATTTACATAGAATTACACCCTAATGGATAAGGGATTAGCTTGGCAGGCAAATTACTGGGGTTCAAATCTGCTTCTATAACATATCAGCTGAGCGACCTTAGATGACTCATTTTACTTCTCTGTAAGCTGGGAAAACAGGAGCCTATGTCTAATGAAGCTCCTCCAAGGACAGCACAGCTGCCTCCTGGCCAATTCCTGTGACACAGACTGGGGCTCAGTGAGTGCCAGCCTCCAGTGTCAGCTTTATTCTAAAAGCTATTATGGGGAATCATGGCACCAACCTATACAAAAATTAATATATTCTTAACCTAAGAGCTTTCCCTCAAGGGGGATGGAGGAATCAAGAGAAGGAAGTTCTCTCGTCTACCAGGAGTCAGCAGGAAGGGCCGCAGCAGGGAAGTTAGGATTCAGAGAGATCCTGAAAAGTGGTTACGATTAGGTGAGAAGAAGCCACGGCATGCCTCACTTGTAAAACTGGAGAGAAGTGCCAGCCATCACTAAAAGGGTTGCTACATCCAGCTGCCCACGGCTGGAAATCAGCACTAAGGGTTAGCAGGGAGGAATGGAATGGGAAGGCCGGAGTTTACCAGAATGACCTGAATGTCCACACTGAGTGATGCGGACTTCCATGACAGTCCGTGTGGTCCGATGAGAGCAAGGGGCAGTCAAGAGGGTGGCATGTGACTATTCCCTGTGCAAGGGTTAGCTGAAGATTGAACAGGTGTTAGGAGACTACCTCCATAACCCCTGGAGAGACTGGTGGAGCCTGTGTTACAACAAGCAGGAATGGAAAGCTGAGAGACAGTTCTGAAAAATCCCTGGGAAGTGCAAACTAAGGATGCATCTTATACAAAAGATATTTGAAGCAATCTAAGCACTCAGAAATGGGAATTCAAAAGAATATTCTTGTGCCAGGCGGTGGTGGCGCACGCCTTTAATCCCAGCACTCAGGAGGCAGAGCCAGGCAAATCTCTGTGAGTTTGAGGCCAGCCTGGTCTACAAAGTGAGTTCCAAGACAGTCAGGGCTATTACATAGAGAAACCCTGTCTTGGAAAAAAAAAAAAAAGAGGTAATTTTGGTAATTTTGTAAGTCCTATCAGAGTCACAATAAAAAAATGAATAAGTAATCTAGTCTCACCTCATTTTACAAGTAATTAGACCTAAAGAGTTAAGTAATTATTCTAAATATTGAAAAACAGTGCAATCCCTAAGAAGACACTATGGCCCGGGTTTTCTCCACAACACTAAACACTCCACTGTAGCCCTGGCTGGTCTCCACAGTCCCAGTACCCCACTATAACCAGGTTTGTCTCCAGAGTCCTAGACACCTCGCTATAACTCAGGCTCATCTACGCGGTCCTAGATGCCCCACTACACCCAGGTTTGTCTCTGCAGTAGTAGATGCCACCCAAAGACCAGTCTGTCTCCAGAGTCCTAGACATCCTCGATGACTTCCTTAGCGACCACGTGAGCTTTAATAGCACCTGGTTATTTCACCAAACTGTCTCACATCATCTTTCTTTATTCTTGTCCATCTGAAAGCCCCATCTTACTTTTGTTGGCCAGTGGCTCTTTTCCATTGAACTTTAAAAACAGGGTCCTTGGACTAGAATTGTATTTAGTGGTAGGGTGTATGCTTAGCATGCATAAGGCCCAAAGCAAAAAAAAAAAAAAAAAAATCTTTTTTTTCCTGAAATGGTTTCAACGCACTCCCAAATTTATATATTCATGTATACTGGTCCCTTATCATGAAGATTCATCATCTATCATCTATCTATTATCTGTCTATCTATCCATCCATCCATCCATCCATCATTTATAAATAACTAAATATCTCTGTGTAGCAGCGTCTAGATCGAAAGCTCTAGCCAGTACCTTTTCCTCACACAGAAGTTACATGACACTCAGGTTTCCCAATACAATATATTCTTTTCTTCTGTTACTTCTTTATATTTCCTGGTTGAAGCTAAGGATTATCCAATCAATCTAAACTAGGAATTATGGAGTCACTTTTGATTGATCCTCTCATACTTATTATCTAAAAAATGCCTCTTGAACACATGATTCCCCACTCATTTAGCTGGGACAGCCATTGGCCTCAGCCTTCATTACCATCTCCTGGACTTCTATGCTTCCTTTCTGATGGAACCCCCACAAATCTCTCTTCCCCAATCTATTTTTCAGAATACTTTTCACTCATCTTCTAAAAATGCACACTTGAGTCTGTCCTAAGCTCCTGACACCTCACTGGCAGCACCTGAGGAATCTAAGTTTCTCTGTAAATGGCCAGGCAGTAAATAGTTCAGGCTTTGCAGATCTCACTCAGCTCAGCTACCAGTCATCCATCACCCACAGGATAATTGTGGCTAGGTCCCACAAAAGTTCATTTACAGATGATTAGGTATGATAAAATATTAGTTTTACTTGCCCCAATTATTAAAACAGTATAAAACCATTCTCCATGCATGGACTACACAAAAACAGACAGCAGACCAGATGTGGCCTATGAGATTTAGATGATGACATTGTCCTAACCAGGTTCTCTTCTCCAACCTCATTGTCCACGATGCTACAGAGGGATCCTAATTCCGAATGCCCATCATCCATTGTGTGGACAGCAAGCTTAGTGTATCAAGAACTGACAACCCCTCTCAGAACCACCTAGTTCCACAGCATAGCCCACTACACTTTCTCTGGTCTCCTCTTGAGAATCTTTCGAGTCTTAGCTCCTACCTACCGACAAACCTTAGAGTAGAGTTTATGTTTTCTCCTGTAATTATAACTTTGTATACACCGGTTCCTTATCTAGAATACCTATCCTATCTTTTTCCGCTTTGGAACTCAACATAAACTTATTTAATCAGACTTTTACCAAACGCCCTCCCTAGCCATCAGCTTTCTCTATTGTTTTGTCCTGCAGTGCAGAGTTAGCCCATTCTCCTTTCTATGTGTTTCTGCAGTAGCCCTTCCTTCAGCACGGCATTGCATTGCGGTAACATCCTCCTGTCTTTCCATGTGAGAGCCGACTCCTCTAGCTTAGTGTCAACAACCGAACGGCAGAAACTGACTCTTATTTTCCCTCTCGATGCTTAAGGATGAGCAAATTACTTAAAACCTAGTAGGTGTTGAATAAATAATTGTGTACCAAGTAAACATTATACTTACCAGCTGGCTCTTCAGTGAAGGCTGAATTTCTATTTCCCAACTTTAATGCAATTTGAATTTAAATAAGGACAAATATCAAAAGTGGTAGATGATTCTTTCAGAATGATCTTCAGATTTCTACTCCTGCTTTAATTTTTTTATTTGCCTATATAGATTTGACTCATTATTTTACTATCATTTTATAAGATGGTTTTCATATTTACTTTTTAAAATTTGGCTAGAATATGTCACTGAAAATGTCTGAGAGTGAATGGCGAAATGCTTACTTGCAGGAGGGTTCTGTACTTCAGCTGACCTACACAAAAAAGAAAGGTGCCACTTCCCAGTCACACTCACGGGTATACTGAATGAATAAAGAACCGCGAGCGCAAAAACTCTAAAAAGACATGTCAGAAATACTCAGCCCAAAAGGCATGGCTGATTTCCAGTGTGAAGGAGAAATGTGTCTGGTTCCCTGGCGTTTGAATTGTCTTTTTTAAATTTATGATTGTGGTCTTTATCAAACATGAACATAAATGAAGCATAAAATGCATATAAAAAGTATTACACTTAAAGAGAGTCAATTAAGCCTTATTTCTATAAAGTGGGCTTACATTTTTACAGATTTTGTATAAGTGAAGCACAGCAGACAAAAGCTATCTAGGGAACCCAGCACAACCTCTTCTCTTAAGAACAAAGGAATTAGTTACCACGCGTCCACTGCAGCAGTGACTGTATCTTAATATGCTCCACTTGCAGGAACTGATCTTGTCAGACGGTACACACTGATACTGTAGGGAAACTCTAACGGACTTTGACTCCAGAAATTAACTCCAACAAGACAGAATCGCAAAGGGGCAGAAGCAGCATTAATATTTATTTACCAGAGCTCGGTCACACCAAGACATTAAAAGCTGTCCCATTTCTATAGCTTAGGAGTGTTTAACACACAAATGGTTGATTCTCAATAGAAGTCTGACAGAAAAGAAAAACTAGCAACATTATCATGATGAAGCTAAGTTTAAAATTTTGAGGATTAAATAACCACAGGAACGGGGTTAATAGTGTGTTCTCAGTGCCACAGTGACAATGCTTTAAATGGGCACTAAAAGAGCAGCTATTATTCTGCAATATTAAGCATTTTTCCTCACCAGAGTGTTTCATCTGTTGGGGCTTTCCCCAGGGACCATCCGTGTCTAAAGTGCTTTCTTTCCTCTCCTCTCTTTTGCTCTCTCCTCTCACTGCTTAAATCAGAAGGTGTCAAGCCATTTGGAAGATTATCATAACAAAATGTTTTTAACAAAGTTTGATTTGAACAGAACTGGAGGCATCTTAGCACTAACCCAAAACTTTGGGAGGTTCACCAACCTCTAGAATATTTTTTTTTCTCCAAATGCAGGCTGTTCAAGTAGTGCTTTTCTCCATCTGTTATCATACCGTGCTCAGAATTACATTGTCATATTTAATGCAAAAGGGATCATTCTCCTTTCATAGTTTAAATTCAACATCGTACTGCAACGGGAAGACCAGTGTTTTCTTATGTTGTAAATTAAATCAAATATCATAAACTTACAGTGACTGTAGACAAAATTCTCTCTCAAAACTGAGACCCTCTGAGAATCGAACAAACGCACAGGATTGATATAAAAACCGAAAGCTGTAAAGTCTGAAGTGGTGAAATGAAGTATTTACTTCTCTGTCTGGATTTTTCTTTCGGGGTATGTTTATGTATGTGCATATGTACACACACATGCATGTATGTTTATGTATATGCATGTGTACACACATGCACGTGCATGTGTGTGTTTCTAAATCAGCAAACTCACAATGCTTGCAACCTAGAGTCCTATTTTAATTCTGAATGAGCTATATGCTCACTTAAATGTGCCACAATGACGAATGCACTACATCTTATGGGGAAAACATCGCAACAAAATACCTTGCTGCACTAAACCGCTTATAATAACGATCTGAATGCAAAGAGTCTCAACTTCATCTCCAAATTTCCCAGCTCCTTAGGAAACACGTCCCTTATTTTTGTATCAACTCCATTGCAATCTGCTCTTAGCATGTCTCCTCCTTTGTCTCTCACTGCTGACAGAAGCTGGTGATTTTCGTAAATACATTTCCTCATAGTCTTCATTTTAACATTTTTATTAGACATACAATTAATAGGAGAGGTGGTGGTGGGAGAAATATGTCATCTTGCTTATACTGATAAAGCATCACTTAAATATTTGAGTACTGTAGACAAACGGTTTTGTAATATATCAGTGATTCCCTGCCACACTCATCATTCACGTGTCTGGGTGTTTTGCTTGCCACATATCCACTTTCTGTAATATGCCTGAAAGCTGTGTGCGAATTGAATGACTAAGACTAACAACTGTTTGGCAGCCTATGGCAGGAGCCAGTGGGACAGACGCACTGGGTGCTGAGTGCGGGGTGGGATTAGGGCATACCTGGTGAGGTGCAGCTGGCGCTCAGACTCGCCCAGCAGCTCTGTTACTTGCAGGCACTCCTGTCTGGCCTGAGCTGCCTTCTGCTGCTCCTGTTCCACATGCTGCTTGCTCTCGCTCAGTTCTAGTCTCAGTTTCTCTATTTCCTTAGGCAGACAGAGGAGAAAAAAAAAAAAAAACTATATCAAATATATACACGTGAATTCAAAATTAGTCCACTTTTATTTCTTCCATGAATCTTAATACAATAAAAGCTCATTGGAAAATTTAGACTAGCTTCAGTTCTTTGACAAAGAGAATTAGCACATCCACAAATACACATCCATGGAGTAGCTCTGGATTATGAGACGAAGTCAATTT